>NC_056729.1:368032378-368122378 GCF_019279795.1 Protopterus annectens | reverse complement strand
GGTTTCTGTCTGAGTAAGGCCCTGTTGGAGGATGTCCATGTCAGTCGGAGAGTCAGTTATGGCTCCCAGTTTGCAGTCATCGGCGAACTTGGTTAGCCATAGTTCTCCTGTGTTTGCTTGTACTCCTGAGAAGTGTATGCCAAACAGTAGGGCTCCCAGACCGAGCCTTGCGGGACACCACTTGTGACTGGTTTAGAGTTGGATCCCGCTATTCTTACTGTGTGAGTTCTGTCTGTAAGCCAGTTGGCAACCCATCTCGTGACGTAGGGGTTTATGTTCAGGCTGGTGAGTTTTTCTGTAATACCTGAGTGGGGAATGGTGTTAAAAGCCTTGGCAAGGACAAGGTAGGCTGTGTGAACAACCTTTCCTTCGTCTATGGCCTTGGTGACTGTCTCTAAGAAGTCAACCAGGTTTAGTAGGCATGCTCTGCCTTTAACAAAGCCGAATTGGGTCAGGTCAAGTGTTTGGAGGTTCCCAATGTCTTTGTTAATGAGTTCCAAGATGAAGCGCTCCATAGCCTTGCAGATCAGGCTAGTCAGGCTTATGCGGCGATAGTTACCAGGGTCAGTTGTGACCCCTCCTTTGTGGAGTGGAATAACTGTTGCTGTGTGCCATTCTATGGGCATGTAGCCTGTGGAGAGGTTGAGGTTGAACAGCGTGTTTAGGTGAGGGGTTAGTTCCTTCAGTAGTTCGTGCAAGACGCAGCCTGGGACACCATCTGGCCCCATTGATGCTGTGTTTTTGGCTTTTGAAAGGGCTATTTTCACCTGTGCGTATGTGATTTCCTGGACACTACACTTCCGGTATTGTTATGGGCCCTTTTGGGGATGAGAGGGGGGTGAAGTTTGCACTGAATCTATCTGCCAGGATGTTGGCAATATCATTAGGTTCATTATATTTTGTGCTATTTTGCACTAGTTCAGTGCATATCTATGAGTTGCCACTTAGATTCTTAACATAGCTAAAGAAGGCTTTGTGGTTATCTTTTGAATCCTTGGCTATTTTTCTTTCGAAGTTAGCCTTGGATGATTTTATGAGGGAGCTTAATTTCTTACTGATACTGATCAGGGACGTCTTTCCTTCTTGGGATTCCTTTTTTTCTGAACTAGTTTCCTCCTTCTATTGTATAGCCTGTTTATGGCAGGGGTCTGCCAGACTGGTTTCCTTCTCTTAGATGAGTGAGTCTTGGTTTTGCTAGGGATGGCACAATCCATGAATCCTTGTAGGTGCTCATAGAGTGCATTTGTAAAGGTTTCTGCATCTTGGGCAGTATTATCCTTTAGCGTGGGAGCTGTGAAACTTACCGCCTCTGTCTTAAGTAAGGTGAAGTTTGCTTTAAAAAAGTTTTTTACTGTGGTTTCCTTAGTTGGGGGTGGTGGTGGGGTGTGGACATCTGGAGTGATTAGTTTATGCTATGATCTAACCAGTGACAGGTTGACCTCCGATGTGGAACACATGTCGCCCATGTTTGTGATGACCAAGTCCAATATATTTTCACCCCTGGTAGGGGAGTTTACCAGCTGATCCAGGGCATTTGAGTTGATGAATTCCAGGAAGCACTGGGCCTAGGAGTTTGTACTTGAGTAGTTTTCCCAGTTAATGGTAGGATAAATGAAATTGCCCAATATCAACGTGTTCAGTAGGACCTTCATGTTTTCCAGTCTCTCCAGAAAGGTGGAGTGGTGGTCCTGGGTTATGGAGGGTGATCTGTAGCAGGCCACAATTTGCATTGCAGATTTGCCCGATGTTAGTTGCACATGGATGATCTCAGAGGTATCGTGCTGCACCACTAACCAGGAGGTGTAGGTATCCTTGATGAATATGGACAGACCCCCCCTGCTTTTGCATTTCAGTCCGTGTTCTCCAGAAACTAAAAGTGTCTTTACTGATATTACATAAAGAAACACATACATAAAGATGTACGTAAACTGAAGACGCATTGTGTGACACAAAATTTACCTACATATTTGATCTAAAATACAAGTGTCAATCTAAACATCAACAATACTCATCAAAAAGAATTGCTGAATTTGTCATCTTGTATAAAAAGTTAACTATAGTGTTTTTTGCAGGGAGGCAAGGCCCTCTGTACCTCACACACTGCCCAAGATTATATATGCCACGCTCATGACTGTACCAGTTCTAGAATATGAGAATACACTGAAAACTAGGGAATCACTGCTATTGCACACTTAGATACGGCACCAGCAATAATCAACAATGAAGAAATACTGACCTTGGTTATATACTATCCAACTATGTGATTAGATTGCACTGCTTAAAGCATTACTTCACCAAACTCTATCTGCCATACAAAATATTTCCTGATTGTATCTGCCAGTACTTCTCATCTGGTGATCGAATGTCAATAGACCATTATTTTCACACAAATGTTTTGTTGACTACTTGTACTTAGATCAATGTTTGTCATGTAAATGTGTATTGACCCAATTAACACAGACACACACAGACACACATACGCACACACACATGTGTATATATATATATATATATATATATATATATATATATATATATATATATATATATATATATATATATATATATATATATATATATATATATATATATATATATATATATATATATATATATATATATATATATATATATATATATATATATATGTATATGGGTCTACTTCAGAACGTCAAAACCCCAGAAGATCGACAATGACATTGTTGAGACAAAATCAGCAAAAAGTCACATCAACAAAAGACTGGAACAACAACTATTTTTCCAGGTTAAGTAGCCACTAACATCAAACATCATGAAAATGACACCGCACCCAACCCATCCAGCTGGGGGGCTATGCCCCCCACACCCACCTAACTAAATATACCAACTCTGAGATTGCATTACAGTTGGGAAAAGAGCAAAGTTCACCTTGTTGGCCAACCGGTTAGTTACACTGGGAATACATTCACGGGTCTGGTCATTCGATTGATGATTTTGTCTCAATGATGTCATCTTCGAGCATCTGGGGTTTTGATATTTTCAGGTAGACTCATATATACATATACATACATATATATAGATATTTATATATATATATATATATATATATATATATATATATATATATATATATATAAATATATGAAATATATAACTTTTAAGGCAGTAACAAAGGTGAGAGTGTCACTACCTAATATAGGTCATGACTGTGTGGTTTACTGTTTAGGTATAATACATAGATGTGCCACAAAAACAAAACTGCAGGATTATATGAAGGCACATTCATCTAGATGACAACTATAGTATTATATAATACAGAAAAGCTATAGAAGAAAATAGAAGTGGAGCTGTTCATCCACAGACAAGAAAGATTATGAAAGGTAATAAAATGAAGGTTTGTGTGTTAAACAATATAGAAAGGTTGTAGAAACAGAGCAGAGGTAGATGTATGCAAGTGCTGTCAGGAAGCGGTAAAGATGTGGCTTTCAAAATTAGATAATTTGTTAAATGTTGGGTCATTTTGTCCACTGGCATTTTTAAAAAAATGGTATTGAATGAGTGTTCCTTTTCTTTTTAGAAAGAAGCACACCTTAGATAAGCATTTTTCCAGCGTTAAAAGTTGTTAAAAAATTCCTAGACATTTTGGGACAAGATTTTCACTTTTGCAAACTCCCGCAAAAGTTTTGAAATTCAGCAATTTATTAATTATTGCAATATTAATGTTGTTGTATATTTAGTCATATATATTTTTGCACCACAGGATATTTTGGTTTGACATCCTGTTTTTTTTAAAGAGAAAGATTTTAGTACCTTTTTTGAGACGTTCATTGCAAAAGGAAATTAAGTGTGTTATATAAGCACACTAAATGTCGTTCTACTGCTTGGTTTTTCCTTTATGGGCTTTCAGAAAGTATTGTTTTCATAAAAGACACTGTTGATGGAACTGAATTTTAAAAAGGAAATTTGGATTATTAATTTCAGGGTTGTTTTTCACGTGAGCTGGATGAAGTACTAATTTATTAGGTTGCAGGGGGTTCAAAAATTGTTAAAGCTTGTATATGCATTTTCATGGAGTGGTTATATACATGAATAAGTATGTCTAACTTTGATTGCTTTGTACAGTTAGCTGATTTCATGGAGATACCATTTAAATATATGTTACAAAGAAGTGGATACTGTACTGAAGAAGTCTAATTGAGAGAAACCTGGTCTGCTGTTATCACTAGCACTTCCAATAATGTATTTAGATTCTTGGTGGTGCTGTGATTTTGGTTTCATTATATAGAATATAACTATTATGGTCTTACAAGACAGGAAATAATAATAATAATAATAATAATAATAATAATAATAATAATAATAATAATAATAAAATCTTTAAATAAAATCAAGTCAGGTAAGCAGATTATGTGGTGGTCTTTCATTAGATATTTAAGAAAACTTTACTTGAATAGATGTACAAATGTATTTTATGACTTGTAGGTTTGACACACATCACAAAACATGTATTCTGCTCCTGCAGTACAGGGTAATTTACGTATCTAATAGTAAAAGCCACATACTATATATTATGTTAAGAAACAGCTAGGATCTATGAAGGGTGAAAGTATAGAGATGGGAAAATGTTAGCATGTGCGTTTTATTTCTAATACACTTTCATAAGCAGAATGAAATCAGGAATGTTCTTTAGTATGTGCCTGTTGATTTGCTTCCTGTCTAATATTAGAAAGTGCTAACAGGGTTAGAAAAGTATACGATTTGTTCTGAGTACAATATTCTATCTTGAAATTCAGATCTCATGCCTAATATGGAAAGTCATAAACAACCAGTCAGAGATCTTAGTAAAATTAATGCTCTAGTGTTCATGTTTAATTGGTCAGTGGATGTTCTATGATTGTTACAATAATGTTGCTTTTAATGAAAAAAGGTATGAAGAATGATGATTTCTGTAGTCTGACGAGACAGGACTTTGATTTCTTAATCTTCCTATATATGTGCTTCTCTTTGCAAAAGGATATTGTTATTCTTTGCTGAGCTGTCGTGCTAAAATGACTTAGTACCTTAACAGTGTGATGCCACTCTTACTCAAGAGTTCTAAGCTGCTAGTGTGTTGTTGCATTAGAAATTGTCACTGGGCCCAAAAGAGAGACACAGTATTTCTGTCAGCTAAGTTTTTGCTGTACTAATACAGTTTTAAAATCTCAGCAGAGTCTAAAGTCTCTATGTGTAAGCTTTACTGAAACTTTCTTCAGTAGTTTTGATTGAGTTTGAGAGAATAAATTGTATGCATTTGGGAAATCGGATGTCTGCGTTATCACCAATACTAACAACTTTTGGTATAATTGTGTGCTAGTGGAGTCTGACCAGTTTATTCAAGAACAAAGTATCCTTGTCGCAAGGACTGAGTTTCCTTATCAGAACAGAGTATCCTTCTCAGGAGTAAGAACAGGTTCCAATGATATATACAGAAAAGGAACAGAGAGGATTATTTCATTTGGGAAAGTGAGTGACCTTAATTATAATTGAAGATCTATCCCCATGGTATGAGAGTGAGTTTTTATAATGGGCACCAGTACAAGTGATTTAAAACAACTGAAGTGTGGGACTCCAGGTAGACATACGTTTAATAATTTTGGAATAAACAGTTATAATTACTTGCTAAAATGGTTTGAGCTGACAAGAAATGACAGTGTTTTACAGTTTCCAGAAAAAAATGTATTTATGATAAAGAAAATCAGGAAACCTAAAAAAATAAACTGAAATAAAAAGTAATAAGGTACCAGCTTCATGCTGGTCAGTATTTAATGACTGGCAAGACAAATCCAAAATAAGGAAATGGAATATGTACTTTAGAAGTTTAAAATATAACTCAGCTAGATTAAGTCACAGATACATGTGGCTAATGGAACAGTAAATACATTACAAAAATGTTCAAATGAAAAATCCCATTCCACGGGTATGTAGTATTAACACAGACAAATGGTCAGTCACACAGCCAGAATCATCCAATGACAAATGGCTTCTGTTGCCTTCTCCATCATATGACCCACTCATGCATCAAGAAGCTGATACCTCTCCAAGGGCATATAGAAGTGACTTTTGTAGAAAAAAAATACCACTGATGAAGGCAGTTACGCCGAAACCAGTATGGAGGATTAAACTTTGAATTGCCTACCATATGGCTTAATTTGAAGTCTTTTTTTGCCTTTCACATCTGAGTGCTGGCCATTTGTGTGTTGTTCCTAGTTAATACTGACTTCCTATGTCCCGGAGGCAATGGGCACCACCCCAGGAGTGAATCTCTGCTCACCCATCCATTGATCTTTGGTTGCATTTGAAGAGGATCAGGGAGGGTCTCTGTTTCACGTTTCAGTAAGAGTGAAAGGGAAGGTCTACAAGAGGGTAGTGAGACTAGCTATGTTATATGGGTTGGAGACAGTGGCATTGACAAAAAGGGAGGAGTCAGAGCTTGACGTGGCAGAGTTGAAGATGTTAAGATTTGCACTGGGTGTGACGAGGATGGACAGGATTAGGAATAAGTATATTAAAGGGTCAACCCAGGTTGGAAGGTTTGGAGACAAAGCCAGAGAGGCAAGATTACATTGGTTTGGACATGTGCTGAGGAGGGATGCAGTGTTTATTGGGAAAAGGATGATAAGGATGAAGCTGTCAGGTAACAGGAAAAGAGGAAGGCCTAAGATAAGGTTTATGGATGTGGTGAGAGAGGACATGCAGGCGGTTGGTGTGACAGAGCAAGATGCAGAGGACAGGAAGAAATGGCAACAGTTGATCTGCTGTGGCGACCCCTGACAGGAGCATCCGAAAGAAGTAGAAGAATCAAAATAGAATAAGACTTTAAACACTTGAATATAGACAAATATATGGTTGAACTTATATATGTGGAGGAACATAACATTAGTTAGGAAATTAAGTAGGGAGAATCACTTAGGAAAAGTAGTGCATAGTTAGTAATGCTTCCGTGGTGAGATTTTCTATTAAGCAGGAAGAAAATGAATCAATTGATGCATATTTGCAGTGCATGATGGGTCCATTTGAAGCCTTCTGGGACACCCAGATCCTACAAAAGTTGTGACGGCCAGTGGGCCGTCAGCAGCTTTTGTAGCGGTCTTGTTACCACCTATACAAGAACAGATTAAAAAGGTTTGTATAAATAGGCCAGGCTTAGACATCTATGAAATTATAAATTAGCACAATATATAGCAGACAATATACACTTCTTAATATTGCCAGCATGCTCTAAAACTCTGCGATTAGTTTAAATGATCTGTAAATTGACAAATGCTCTAGCAAGACATGTATCTGAGTATGGTGCTGATCATGTATTTAGATTTGTAATTTTAGAAGTTTTATATGAAAGTCTTAGGTTTGGAGACATTAGTATAACAGAATGTGCTTAGTTGAGGTGGATTGTTACTTTAAACGCAGACAAGTTTCTTGGTTTGAATGGGTGTGTCCAGGGACACAGTCAGGTTTGTGACTACATATGGGCATAATAGTAATATGGTCAGGAATGTTACTGATACACATTGGAACATTTTATTGGCTAATCATGAACTTCAAGCTTGTCTAGGTAACACGTGTCAGTTTTCTTTCAGAAGGGGCAAAACTTTGGGATCCCATTTATCACATTTCAAACATATTGAGAGTGGTTGTGCTGTACATAAACAACTGACAGTGTTAGGTGACAGATTGTTGGGTACCTTTTCATGTGGACATTGCAGTTCTTGCCAATTTGTCAGTAAACTTAAACAATTTACTAGTAAAAATACTAACAGGGTTTATGACTTAAAATTTTTTGGCAACTGTAGCACCAGTTGGATTGTTTATTTAGCCACATGTAAATGTTTGGCATTTTATGTCAGCCAGACCTCCAGAACATTGAGGATACGTATGTCTGAACATAGAAGTGATATAAGGAATAGACGGGAAACCAATGCACTCTATCGCCATACTGTTAAACATGCTGATGCTGAATTCCATTTTATGATTATAGATAGAATCATTGGGGATCAGAGTAATCGACAGGGTTGGCACACTATACTCAATAAAAAGGAGAAATACTGGATCATTAATTTGGGAGGTTTGCTTCCCCCTGGACTTAATGATCATTTATAAAGTCACACAAAGTATATTTTTATATGTAGTTTCTATTAGGTTCATTAGGTTGTTTTGTATGGGTGTTACTAACTGTATGTAATATCATGCATTTTGGATTTATTTTGCATTTAGTAGGTTTCTTGCCCTTTTATTATGGGCTGGACTATGTATGTCACATTTTTGGGTAGAGACTATTTAAGTATGTAGTATGTTGCTTTTTGTGTGTTTATGATTCACTGAAGAAGGCTGGTGAGCCGAAACCAGTCTGAGGAGTAAACTTATTTATATATTTACAAGACGTATTGCCTTTTATACCTACATGCTGGTCATTGGTGTTTGGATTACTAGTTGGTTCGACCCTGCATTGCCATACTGGCAGAGCGTTTTATTCATCTTGAATGGGTGTGTGTCATTGAAATCTATGCTCAAGAGCAGGAACCTGCTTCATTGATGTGATAGGCTAGTATCAAGGGTGTGTATTCCTTGTTTTATGAATGAGTTTATCATATGATGGGCAGGATTCACGATGGCTTGCACGGAGTCTAAGAGTCGTGTAAGACTCCATGCAGGCATCGCGATCCAGGAACAGCCCGAAATCCCATGTAAGAGATAGCTAAAACGACTCTTACACAGGCAGGGTGTGGATATGCTAATCACCCCACTTGCAGCCGAAAGGCATGCAAAAGAGGTAGACTAGCGATCCACGAAACTGAAACCAGCCCATGTAAGAGTCGTGTTAGGTGCAGAAATGTACTCAGTTGACAACTGAGTACGTTACTGCAAATAACACAACGGAGCCATGACAGTTCCAAATAAAGTGTGCAAATGTTGTAGTCAGCATGCCAATGGCCAAATGTGTGGCCATTGGCATGTTAACCCGATGCAAATACGAAATAAAATATATATTTTTTTTCGGAGATCGGCGATGTTTAAACGCAGTGCAGCCCCGCGCAAACGGGCTGCGCTATATAAAACAGAAAAATAAAGGTTTGAAACCCACAAATGTGGGTTTTATGTAATGCATGGATTTGCAATGCAGGGACTAGCAGACCAAAAACAACATGGCCACCGTCTAGTGGTTGCTAAGGGGGGAAGCTGAGTGTAAGACATGTAACTAAGCATTAGTAGGCAATCCTATGTAAATGAGTGGTAGGATAGTGAATCACACTGTCACATAGCAAATGAGCACATTCCGTGTAGTGTAAGAGTTAGATAATGGGGAGTAACAGAGTAGGAGATAGGTGACATCACAGGGGGGAATGTCAGGAAGAAACCAAGCTCATTGGAGCAAAGTGGTATGTGAAAGATGTCAATCACACAGCATAAAAAGAGGAGTGTCAACAGATAAGCATGGGAAAGTCAAGAAATGGAAGGTGTACACTGTGGCCAACACCAAAGTTTCTTGCTGTGCGTGCATGCGCGTGTGTGCATGCTGGGAGCCACGAGTAAGACAGAGTGCGCACGTGTAAGGCAGAGTAAGCATGTAGGAGCCTGTTTAAAGATCTGTAAACCTGTTTGCACTGGTGTGCACGCGTTTTAACCTGAATAAGCAGATTCTAGTCCGTGTAAGCATGTGTGCACGCATGGAAGCCACTGTGAGCGTGTTTTTGCTGGTATGCGCGCTGCGCCCCCCTGAGGAAACAAAGAGGAAAAAGGAAGCAGAAGAAATAGTAGGAAACTAGCAGGGAATACTTGTAGAGGTAGCAGGTGAAAACAATTAGAAGCAGGCAATTACACAGGCAGAATACAAGCCCAGCCCAGCACTTAAAACACTGCAAACAGCATTGCAGTATGTTTCTCTCAAGAGACACAGCAAGACAGGAGTAAGCTAGTAGAAGTGAAAACTGAAAAAGCTGCACTCAGACCAAACATGCTAGGGGCTGCCATAGCTGTCATAAGGAGACATAGGAGACTTGCTGAGGGTGGTGACAATGGAAATGCTGCCAGACAACCCACAGTGAGGAGACGGAGAAGAGTGTACAGGCCCAGGGTCACCTACCAGGGGTTACATGAGCTGGAGATAGTGGAGTGCTATAGAGTGGACAGAGACCTCCTGCAGCAAATTGTTGAGCTGTGCAGGCCATGACTCATACACAGAACCAACAGAGGGGAACCCTTCCCAGTGGAAACCAAGGTATGGGTTGGCCTAAGAATACTAGCAACAGGTACCTTCCAGAGAACAACTGGTGATATGATGGGGATTTCACAGGCATCAACATCCAGGGTACTGCACCAGTTCCTGAATGCCATGTCAGCACATGTCGGTGATCATGTATATTTCCCCAATTCCCATGAGGTATTGGCCAGCAATATGCATCTCTTCCAGCAAATAGCGGAATACCCTGAGGTAGTGGGTGCAATAGACTGCACACACATACACATCAAAGCACCAGCCGGTGAGCAGAGTAGGACCTACATTAACCGCAAGGGCTTCCCCTCCATCAACTGCCAGGTCGTGTGTGATGCCCAGGGCATAATAATGAATGTGTGTGCTGGCTGCCCTGGGAGCTACCATGATTCCCATATCTGGCATTTGACACAGCTGTACCAGACATTTGCCAATGGGGACATCCCACATGGTCACCTAGTGGGGGATGCAGGTTATGCACTGGAGCCGTGGCTGATGACATCCATCAAAAATGCACACACACCTGAACAGGAACGCCATAATGAGGCACATGCACAAACACGTGATGTAATAGAGCGTGTGTTTGGGCTGCTCAAGTCACGGTTCCGGTGCCTGGACACATCTGGTGGAGCCTTGCAGTACTCACCAACTACATGTACCCAAATTGTCATGGTATGTGCTATGCTACATAATATGATCCTGCGAAAACAGCTGCAGCAGGACCAGCATAGGGCCGGGACAAACAGCCCCCCACCATTGCCAAGGCCATCACAGGCAGAGCATGACTCAGAGGAGGAGCAACCTGAGCCTGCTCCAGTAGGCAGAAGGAGGCGTGCCCAGTATGCCCTGGCCTTGGCAAAGAGGCAACGCATAGCACATACACTGGCTCAGTAGGAACCCTGGGAATGATACCCCTCTCTGACTCACTCATATAGTAACAGGGATGCCTAATATGACACAACCTGCTCTCAAACATGTACAGGGAGTGTAGTATGTGCATCCGACAGAGGCAGCCCTGCAGCACCACCTGAGGCATGATTGCCATGTGTTAAGCAATGTAACACCATCTAGTATATGCAAACATGAAGATCCAACCTAACATCTTACACTCACTAAGCATGATGCCACACTATGAAGACAACAAGATCAAGTACAATAATTGGCTGAGGTATTGCTGTTAGCAAGGGGGAACACATGGCTGACAGCCTGGGCTGACATGCCGAGCAAGACATAATGCCCCACCTGCTAGGGATGGCACGCATCCAGCACACCTGGCTGTGTAGATACTGGCAAAGGCTGTTGTCACCCCCACTGTGCCTGGAATAGGTAAGTCTGGAAACACAAACCCACCACCATAGGTAGCACAAGGGATAATAACCTGGACGTAATGCTACCCAATGCCAGAAGTCTAACCTGCAAGGTGCATGCAGACCAAACACACCACAGCATGGAGAATGGTAATATGTGTTCTGTAACAGAAACCTGGGCAAGGCCCAGAAGAGCACCCTAATACTACCAGGTTATGCCTCATACCATGCTCTACAGCTCCAAAACATGGAACACACGACAATAGGAGTGTGGCTACCAGTAATTATCAAGAATAACCACACCCCCAGGTAGGTACCACAGCAAGAAGCAGCATGGACTATCCATGGGCAAGTAACACTGTCTCAAACTGTGTACCTGTGTGAAGCCTGCTACAGACCACACACACAAACCCAGGTACCCCAGCCAGCCTTCCTGAAGATACTTCAGAGTATGAATGTCTCAACAAATACCAAACAAGGCACACACAAAGTATGACATAGGTGGCAATCCATTATGTATGGAAAAAGTAATCATGGACCTAGGGACACAAGTGGACGGTAACCTGTCATGTGACACTCACATTGCCAAGGTGGCCAGGAAGACCTGCTATATTGCCCACCTTAATATGAAAGGATGCACATGTAGAGCTACAGAGGTCACTGTGCCCCCATACTCTTCCCTTATCAGGCCCATAGGTGACAACAATGCCCCAGTTCGGATGTACCTTACCTTACACATGCAGCAGTCAGAAAGACCCCAAATGTACCCCACCAACAGGATAAAGGGTCCAAACATTGGACATCTGCAGCCTGGCCAAAGAAACCACAGCCCAATTCAGAAGCATACTGCACAGTCAGAGGTGATGTATGCCTGATGTACAAGGCCATGTCCAATCCAGAATGAATGGACATGCTCCACTGCAGAAACCCCAAATCCAGCAGACACACCACAGTGAGATATCTGAACCTCCACACATAGATTAATAGGATGTGCTGGAGGGACAGATCCATAACCCAGAGGTTACTGACACTCTGGAACAGAATCCAAGTCCATGATAGGCTGAGCTCCACACACAAACTCAACAAGAGAAATCCGGTGAAGTGCATGGGAGAAAGTAGGTGTACACTGGGGGCCATCTCTGTGTCACATCTAGGAAAGTAAACCCTACGGGGGCATAATATGCACATTGCAAGGGGTGTTGAGACCCACACACAGTCTGTCCATGCTCAAACAAGGCCAGGGCAGATAGCCTAGTATGAACCTATGAACCTACGATGATACAAATTGTGCAGGACACAAAGGATTATCACACAGCTGTCCTACCTGATGGTAGGAACCATGGTGATAATCCACAGATATGCTCTACAGCACTCTAATATCACAAACAATACACCAAACCCACACACATTGCCAACAGCCTACCGAACAGATTCCTTCCAACCTCCCCACCAGCACCTAACTGCCAAATATCTATCCCAGGAGAGTGCTGGCCCCCTGACATTGCAGATGCTGAGGTAACAGCCAGCATCCACAAAGCACAGCACACAGCATCAATGGTACCAGATGGTGTCCTGGGTTGTGTCCAACAAGTACTGTAAGAAGAATGGTACAGCAAATAGCATTACTGCGCACTATCAGCCCTACCACAGGATATGTACCCAAAGAGCAGTGTACAGCAACAGTGGTCCCACACCACAAAGGGGGTGCCTGAATGGATACTGCAAACTATCACCCCTCAACCCCGACTATCTATGTTGGCAAAGTAATGGAGAGGATGATCATGGATCCCATGAATAACGAGATTGGGTACCTACAGATATTGGACCCTACCCAGTGTTTTGTCATAGGGCAGATCCTGCCCCTTACACATGTCTGACTCATGTGAAACGTGCACCAAGCCCAGTGATGTGGGGAATGTTGATCACACAGCCTATCTGGATCTTACTAAACCTTTCCATACAATACCCTAGTTGGCGGTACAGATAAGCTCACCAGCCTAACTATAAACCCCTATGCAAGTAGATGGGTTGCAAACCAGCTCAAGGACAGAACTGACCTGGCAGACATGCTGTAGCCATGGCAGACTGCAAACCAGGTACAACTGGCATCCCATAAGGCATGGTCCTGGGACCTCTCTTGTATGCTATATATGTCACATAGGTACAGGCCAACATGGACGGACTCTGTTTGAACAGGTTTGCAGAGGACTACAAACTGGCCACCATATTGGACCCTCCAGCTGACACAAGCAACCTACAAAAGGCACACATAGAAACACACAAGTGGTGCCACAGCCATGTCAACAAGCTAAATGCAGAATAGTGTATAGTCAACCCTGTAGAAACACAGTACATGGCCAGAAATTACCACATAGGTGTTAACCCAGTAAGTACATCAGGAGCAATAAGAACCTGGGGACAAAAGGTGATAGATATCCTGCATGTGACAACCATGTGTCTGTAGTGGTTACAGAAACATACCATATACCCACCTAATCATGAAGGTAAGCACAGCTTGGTTAGGGTAGGTCAATGTGCCTCTCCAGTCATCCATCAGCCGCCTCACAATTGTGTACAATGGCCCTTCAGGGATGTACCGTAGCAGACACCTGCAGCAACTGGAAAGACTACACAAATACCCCACTAGGAGGATCGCAGAGCTGTAACAGATGCCATGTGTCACCTGAGTAAAGAAACTGCAGCTCCACACAATGCCATACTGCCTGGCTGGTGGTGAACTGTGCCTGATGTATAGAGCCATGACCAACCTGGTATCAATGGACATTTGGCACCATGTAAACACTGAATGCTGGTGACCTATGCAGCTGACAGGCCTGAACCCCAGCACAGACATAAACAGGACATGCTGTACCGATTGGTCCATGACCCAGAAGTTCACTCCACC
Organism: Protopterus annectens; assembly: GCF_019279795.1. Taxonomy (NCBI): domain Eukaryota; kingdom Metazoa; phylum Chordata; order Ceratodontiformes; family Protopteridae; genus Protopterus; species Protopterus annectens. The sequence goes on along the minus strand of NC_056729.1, from coordinate 368,107,941 downwards.
CATGACTAAACTCCCACTACAGGATATCCAGGGAGTCTCTCAGTGACTGTCATCCAGAGGAATCATGATGACTGGATGGGAGATGGTAGGTGTACCCTGGATAACACCTGTATGTCACGGGTAGACAGAGGCACAGCACACTAACCGTGACATATGTCATGGCAAACACCAGTAAATGTGTGTTGAAGGACAAACACTCTCTGACTAGCATTACAAATGGACTAGGGCACATGGCCATTGTTTGTCACTGTCCATACAAGTTGTGGAATACATTAACAATGTCGGACAATCATGTACTATGCTGTCCATATCTGAACAAAATGCAACATGGTCATATCTGCACAACTGGCTCTCAACCAGTCTGGTGTGCTCACTATAAATATTACAAGCAGTGATAGGACTGAAACCGATTATACTGTCCACCACAGTGAAAGTTCTGCACCAGTACATGATACGAAAATACAACTGTTTGGTCAGCAGGAAAGGATGATGACAACTGTATGCAAACTATCCCATGGTGACCCTGCAGGCACAGCATAATGCCTGTTAGGTTCAGACACAAAGCAGTTGGGCAATAAGAACACAACCTGATGTCCAACACTCAACTGTACATGTGATATATAGATGGCGTCCACACACAAACAGAAATGTGGTGGTCCACAGATCCCAACATAAGGAAAGGTCACACTGGGCATGCTCGCACACTTAGATAAATGAGACATGGCAGTCAAGAAGCCATACAAACTGCGAACTGGGCATGCTCACACACTTAGGCCATGTCACAGATCAGCAGTTGCACACACATATCTGGCATGTCTATGTGTTAACACAGGAACCTCCCACAATACAGACATCTGCCCAGTGCACACAGTGAAGTTACAACAGAGACATAAGTAAAGTACTGGATCCCACTCATATGCAAACATCTCCCACAGTACACCCGTTGTTTATAGAGATAGGGAAGGCTATGGCAATAAAGACCCACAAACAGTATATGAGCAACAGATACTTGCATCTGACAGGTAAACATATGGCCGCAAAGTGCAATACTTGTCTGTTGTCCCTAGGGAATACAGAAGGCTATCCGCAGTGTATTTGGCATCTGCCTCCACAGTACAGTAGGCCACTGTGCCTGTGCAAAGTTAATGCATAGATATGCTCTCACTTGTACTGATGGATAGTCACAGATGTACATACCTCTTCAGCCATAATGATGTCAGCAAACTATACATATGTCAGGAGCAAATATTATACCCAGTAATGTGAATAGTGCGCTCCGCTACTGCGTCGCTAACAAGTGTCATAACATAGTTAGGTAGGGGTTTGAATCCTGCAAGTGCCCAGTGTGTGGGGGAGTAGTGTGTGCAATTCCATGTGTATGAGAAATGTCCCTTTTGGCAACTAATACTACACAACACATGCTGCATATTCCACTGTTTAAACACTGATGATGTCAGCACCCTATAAGTACAGCAGGAGAAAACAATCCCCCCAGTAATGCAAATAGTGTGCTCTGCGAATGCGTCTCTCGCAAGTGTCATAACATATTTAGGTAGGGGTTTGAATCCTGCAAGTGCCGATTGTGTGTGGGGAAGTAGTGTGTGCAATTCCATGTGTATGAGAAATGTCCCTTTTGGCAACTATTACTACACAACACATGCTGCATATTCCACTGTCTAAACACTGATTATGTCAGCACCCTATAAGTACAGCAGGAGAAAGCAATCCCCCCAGTAATGCAAATAGCGCGCTCTGCTAATGCGTCTCTCACAAATGTCATAATAGAGTTAGGTAGGGGTTTGAGTCCTGCAAGTGCACAGTGTGTGTGTGAATGTGTGTGGGTGAGTAGTGTGTGCAATTCCATGTGTATGAGAAATGTCCCTTTTGGCAACTATTACTACACAACACATGCTGCATATTCCACTGTCTAAACACTGATGATGTCAGCACCCTATAAGTACAGCAGGAGAAAGCATTCCCCCCAGTAATGCAAATAGCGCGCTCTGTTAATGCGTCTCACACAAGTATCATGGCATAGTTAGGTAGAGGTTTGAATACTGCAAGTGCTCAGTGTGTGGGGGAGTAGTGTGTGCAATTCCATGTGTATGAGAAATGTCCCGTTTGGCAACTATTACTACACAACACATGCTGCGTATCCCACTGTCTAAACACTGATGATGTCAGCCCCCTATAAGTAAAGCAGGAGAAAGCAATCCTCCCAGTAATGCAAATACCACACTGTGCTACTGCGACCCTCACAAGTGATCTAACATAGTTCGGTAGGGGATTGTATCCTACAAATACCATGTGTATTTTTGTCACACAGGTTGTCCATGTGTGTGGGGTGTTGTTCCCAATATTGCACGACATACATTATATCAGTAATGTCAATGCACACATGATGTATGTGTGTGCCACCTACACATATGTACCTGTGAACTGCAAGAGATCCCATGTCCGAAGCCTGACTCATGTGAATACATGGAATATGCATCAGACAACTGTATGACTGTGGTGTTCTGTGCAGGGGCTGCATGTGGTATGTGACTATACAGTGTAGGTTGTAAATGGTGTCATCCCACCAGCGAGGGATACATGATTGTTCTGGAGCATATAGTCCACATGTTGGTGATGAACAGGTGCAGCATGTTGTCACCACTTGTGGGAGTGGTAACAAGTTGTTCCACAGCAATGCAGGGAATGAATGATAAGAACCCTTCAGATAGGGTCTTGCAGCTAGAATAATGCTCACACTGTATGTTTGGGTAGTCGCAGTACAACCATATAATGGTGTGTGTAGAGACCGTCATATTCCCAGTGTTGTCAGGAAGGCCAAGTGGGTTTCCTGGGTATGGGAGTGTGGTGTGTGCCAGGCTATGAACCTGAAGGCAGTCTAACCCACTGTGTGTTGCACATGGAGAGGCTCTGATGCTTTGTGCAGTACCACCAACCTGGGGGTGGGTGTATCTCAGGTGCCTTTGGATACATCCCCCCTGTTCTGGTTTGGTGCATGTGTAGGGGATGAAAAGCATGGTATCAGGAATGACCTGGCACTGATGGTGTGCACCTGGGAGCCTTGTACCAGCAGTCTGTTACTGCACAGATATTGCTGTACCCCATGCTAAGGACAGTTTCCACTGCATGCATCTTGAGGTTTACACTGCTGCTATTGAGTAGCATTGCTATTAGTGTCCTATCCCGTGTGATACCTGTGTAGGTGGCTATGTAATGTCAGCCTTGCATACAAAGGCACTATGTGTGTAGCAACAGCCTCTGCCAATATACAATGACCCATGGCTGATGGGTGCAAGCTGTCCCAAGCAAAGCAATGTGGCTTGTCCAGCATGTAATCCCACACTGACAGGCATTGGATCCCCTTTGAATGTCACTGAAAGATATGTTAATTGCAGAAACGGATGATCCTGTCTACATATTCTGGCAGCATTCTTGGTGAGGGTGAGATGCTACTCAAGGCCAGGGTCATACCAGCCTGTGCCACAAGCTCAGAGAGCCCCTCTATGTCCCCTAACATGTAGTCCAGGGAGGTGCATCAGAGGTCATACACACTGGCACAGACAATGACTGAGTCATACTTCTACATGCCTTGGAGTGACTGGTATGCCTGTGTTATGTGGTAGATCATAGTGCCCCATGGGCAGCTCAGCGTGACCGTCACCTTGTTCAGCCTGTGAGCAGGACCTCAGTGTACGTGACGATAGAGGTACCTCATACAACTGTAGCAGGTGTGTTGTCAAGCCGTATGGCCTGTGACTGTTTGGCACACAGGCTTTGTGAGCTATTTGTTGCATGTGCTCTGCTCTGGCTTAACGTTTGCTTGTGTGTCTGCTTTGCAGGTGTCAGCTGCTCAGGCAGGATGCTATTCTGAGAGCCCAATAATGTACCTGTGTGTTTCTGTGTTTGGATTGTGTTCATGGCAGGTCTATGGGAGACTGGTACTGTATTCACTGCAGTATCCCACTCCACCTGACAGGGAATGCCAGTGCTGTGTAAACAGAGCTTAGCCCCCAGTTTGGCTATGTGGTTGCATCTCTCACATGTGTTGTACGTGTATGGAAAGGGGAGAGGGTTGTCTGTGTACATGAGGCAGCTGTAACATTGCCACATGACTCACAGATTCACCAACTGGACCTGAGAGTAGATCGACAGCTGACCTTTGCACATGCTACCATAGCATTGTGACTCCCATACTAAGTAACGACACATAGGGCCAATGGGGAACAAGGTACTCAAGGTGACTATGTGAGTGTGTAGTGCTCCTGATTTGTTAGTGCTGGCATATATGAATGCTGTCTTGAGAAAATGTGAGGTAAGTCATATGCAATGTGTTACAGGCAAGCTACATGCGAACAGGACTAACAGTGACGTTCTGTCAAGTGACACATGGACATCAGTACAGTAAGCAATACAGATGTCACTAGGGATCCACAGAGGTACTGTATATCTGCACTGCAGGTGGAATCAGTGTTTCAGGAACATAACAGGCAAACATGCATACAAACAAAGCTACAGTCAGCAGGCCTGTATGTAGACTATGCTACAACAGACAAGGTGTGCGACTTCCAGTAGGTAACAGTGCATATATGCAGGCACTATAAGCCAGTACCCAGACGTTCACAGGTCAGACGGGCTGGGTACAGCCGCACCCCACACAAGTGTATAGACCATGTACCTTCGTAATGTTGAATAACTGGCCTGATACACAAGTGCTCATACCTGTAATAATATGCATGTCAAATAACAGACACTGAGCCCACACTCAGCAGTTCCAGACCTAGTATGATGTATGCTACCTGTCCTGGCACCACAGTATCCTTGACATGTATGGACACTCTCCCTCCTGTCATAGTTAGTTCTGTGTTTTGGTGCTGTCATGCATGGCATGAGGTGTGACCTTGTAGTGCTAGTGTGCTCTTGTGAGCCTTGAACCTGTTGTGTAGTACTGCACAGATATCAACATCCTGAAACATCTGCATTGCAGATTCGTGTGTGGACAGCATGCAACTCGCAGTTGACATGGCCATCATTGAGTATCAATATGTACATTGTTGTATCCCCTGTGCTACCTATGTAGGTGGCCATCCCTTCACAGCCTTACCACCAGTATGCAAAGATGTGCAGACAGAACACTGTGGTAATTACTATGGGTGTACAAAACAATACATTGACATTCATACTGTAACTGCATCAGGCATGCTGGTATATACCCACAATGCTATCATTACACTGTACTGTTGTCAACATCATACTATTACAATACGTCTATGTACTCACCCTGTGCATCAGCACCATGTTAACCTGCTCCTGCACTGATTTTACAGATTGCAGGAGGTGGCACAGTTTCATCATATGCACAGGGTGTGTACCTGGTATGCCTGAGTCTGCCACTGATACAACCAATTGACATGTCTGTGTGTGTGTGTTGGTGAGGGACAGCAGTACAAGATGGGGCAATGTTGATGCAATGTGTGCATGTATGCGGTAGCCCTAGGTGTTATCACTTTGCATGTGTGTATGAATGCACACAGTCCCACCTCATGGCTGCCATATACAGGTGTTTGTGGACAGCCACAGACTGTACCTGCCAGGTCGTACAGATCACTGTCTGTGGCCACAGACACGGTACCTGTGCCTGGCAGGGGTGCTACGAACCCTATCAGGAACTAAGCCAGACTGGGTACTGTCATCAGAAGCAGGTGGTTGGTGACTGGAGACAGGTCCCTGTTGGGACTGTCCAGCGCCACGTGCACGTGCTCTCCTGGGGCGGTCTGATGACAGCACAGACCCAGCATTGCTGGGGCTGCTGCTGGCACTATGTGAGCAGCCGCGGGCCTATTGTCATCCACGACGGCTGCCAGCTGCTGTTGCTGGCATATGGCCATGGCGACGCCTCAACCGTCCACCATTGCCCTGGCTCATGGACATGTAGTTGTTGAACAGATCTAATGTGTCCTCCCAACGTCTGTCAATGACCTCGGTGAAGTTGCGGATGGCAGCCGCAACATCACGCATACTGTCACTCATGGCTGTGCGACATGCTCTCAGCTCCCTCAGACCCTGTCTGGTGTACCGTTCCATACATGACTGTGCCTGCATTACAGCCCGAAACATAGCTGAGGTTGAAAGACCTCTGTGAGCACATCTGACAGGGGTGGTACGCCCACGGATGCTCCCACGAGAACCCATGGATGTCTGCCTGTGTGGTACCATGTCAGGACCCTGGCCATGGCTGCTGTGTGGGGATGCATGTGCCACCAGTACCACATTACCCTGGTCAATGCCCACTGTATCCTGTCCATCACCTAGGGACATTGGTGACAAAGGATGTATTGGCAGGATGACTGTGCGCATTGATGGGGTCGACAGCTGTGTAGTGTCAATTGGCTGACCAATGACGGACCCTGGCACACCTACCTGTGCCATTACACAGGTATCATCATTATCACTATCCACAGCAGCTGATTCAGGTTCCCTGCTGTACGACACCAGAGCAGCACCAGAACCTGTGGGAGTAAGACAGGAAACACAGTTTACAATGTGTACACAATGTCACCACTGATGCACACATGGGCACATGCACACATGCACACATGCACACATGGGCACATGCACACATGCACACATGCACACATGGGCACATGCACACATGCACACATGGGCACATGCACACATGCACACATGCACACATGCACACATGGGCACATGCACACATGCACACATGCACACATGGGCACATGCACACATGCACACATGCACACATGCACACATGGGAAAATGCACACATGCACACATGCACACATGGGCGCATGCACACATGGGCACATGCACACATGCACACATGCACACATGGGCACATGCACACATGGGCACATGCACACATGGGCACATGCACACATGCACACATGCACACATGGGCACATGCACACATGCACACATGGGCACATGCACACATGGGCACATGCACACATGCACGCATGGGCACATGCACACATGCACACATGCACACATCTCAGTATATAAGATATCGACCCATAGACAAAAACACACCTGCAATCAAACACATAGCACTACTGCTTCAGCCTATTATTACTATTAGTATACAGAGTATTGAAGGTAATGGTATTACACACTCACCAGCATGGATAGGCTGCCTTGCTGTTACACCAGAGGGACCTGCAGAAAAGAGACATTTATCGTCAGTGGGCACAACTGTGCCATTGATACTGTGGACATGATTCAGTTCAGTAGTGCAACAGTTAGCTTCCACAGGTGTACTGCAGATATTGAGGATATCACTAATGCACAATAATTACCAAGATTACAGCTACAAAATGAGGACACACCTCACACATGCATAACCTAACAGTGTACAGAATGGTCAACTATACACATGGCATGTTACCTGCATGCTCTGTGTCCTGCTGCTGTGTGGCTCCAGCCTCCATCATTACACATGTATGAATCTGCTGCTGTTGCTGCTGTGCTGGAGCCACAACACTTAGGAGTAGTCCCTCCAGTCTGGTGAGGGGGGATGTCTAGCCACCCCACCACCTGTGGCAAGCTGCTGCCTGTGGATATCCGGCCTTGCAGCTGGCGGACATTTCTAATTAAATCACTGCAGTGATGGCGTACCTGCTCATATGTCTGGTTATGTGTGCCTATGTCATTTACCCGACGGACCAGGTCTTGCCACAGTGCAGCCCTCTCCTGCTGGTTCTGGCTGGTGCGGGAAAAGAGTACAGCGAAATCCCGCACCAGGCTCTGGTGTATCTCCTCCTCCTCTGCAGTGGAGTAGACAGGGTTCCGCTGGTGAACCATGGCCCTGAAAAGGAGAAGGAAAATATGTCAGCAATATCTGTCAGCAAACTATGGCACACATAATACACATAATACTCAACTGCAGTGATATATCTTAAGCACCATATATAGCATCTGTCTGTCTATTGGGGGATACACATGTAAATGACCAGATATCAGTGCTCATCCGACAACTGTGCAACAGTACCTGGCACACTCCATATGACAGACTAGTATACTGCAGCAGTCAACACACTGTTTCAGGTACAATACACAACCTCACACTGGGGGTTTGTATCAAGGTACTGTATGGGGAACATTATCAGCCCATGCACTGCACACAATGCACGTTACATATTTCACTGGTAATGCACACTACTCTTATTTGCCATAACCCTACCTACACCACAGTGACATACAGGGTAACACAGCACAACATATGGTAATGTAGTATGTGTTGATCGCAATACCTCACACACCTGTCTCTGGCCTCACACCAAGGACACACACTACCATGGCAGACAGACAGTCATGGTGAGCAATCACACCAGTACACAACATGCACCCAGTCAATAGCACACTCATTCCACCTCACATATTCCGTTTGCAATGTGTTCATGGGTGTGCATTGTGTCTTAGGTAGGTAGTGTGCTTTTGGCCCTGGGCCTACAGCAGCATACTGTTATGCTACCCTGCCCCTTGTGACACATGTGTTATGATTGTACCTGCTCCTTACAAACAGTTACACAGGGTGACTCATATGGCATATTACCTATCTGCATAACATTCAGCAGGGATATGTCTGACATCTACTCATGGAGAGTCTTGCTTCTTAATTCTGTGTGGTCTACTACAGGGTATGTCATATTTGTGGGTAGGGTCCTGTACCTCCACCATGTGCTCTATACTGCAGTGACAAGGATGACAGACATAGGTAATTTGTGTTGTGGATGTTGGAGGTGTTACCATGGTTGTTAGACAACTGTCATGGGTGTGACCAAACTATGTATATCCAGCAGTGGTAACCTCTATGTAGGAAGTCTGTGTGCGCTCTGTGGTGTTTGAGTGCATTGACACAGTTACTTGCATATGTCTGTGTCCTTCTCCATATCTGTAGCTGTCATGGGAGGTACATACCGTGTAGAACATTGTGGGGTGAGGAGGGGTACAGTGACCTACATGTCCATAGCTGACATACCATGTCCGCTGACACATTCCATGTATAGGTATTACAGGACTAGTGTGCCACTGTGTATATCAATGTGGAGCCTATTGTACACTTGTTGCCCCTGTTCCCCCCGACACATGCAGTGGTGGGCAGGCATGTACATATGTGGTGGTTACTGGTGTCAGTGTTTTTGAATGGGGTATGGTACTCCAGTATCCACACTGGTGTTCACTCCATGCCTTTGACACCAGGCACCTGTTGCAATACATCTGCACGCATGTGCCTCACACAGTCTATATATATATATATATATATATATATATATATATATTGATATATTTATATCTGTATATAGATATATATATATATATATATATATATATATATATATGTTTGTATATAAAATATGTATATATAGATGTAGATATATACATATAGATGTGGGGAGAGAGGGGGAGAGAGTGAGAGAGAGAGACTCAGGGAGAGGGAGAGTGTGAGGGGGTGGGACAGAGAGAGAGAGAGAGATAGTCATATACAGACATATCTGTTGTCAGTCAGATCTATCTGTATATGTATATGTCTCTACAGATATCTATATATGTATGTGTGTATTACATATATCAGTACGTACATATTCTTCCAATCTCGATGTCTGTGCAGTAAGTGAGAACCTGGTTCAAGGCTCCTGAGAGCACACCAGCGGTACCAGGCTATACCTCGTATCATGCTTTTTGGCCCCAGGACTCGGGACAAAACAAACAGGGAGGGGGTGTGTCCATATTCATGAAGGACACACACACCTCCAGGTTAGTGGCAACACATGAAGCATCACAGACCATCCAGGTGCAGATAACCATAGGCAAACCTGCTATACAACTGGTAGCATGTTACAGACCACCCTCCCAATCTCAGGGTCCACAGTCAGCCTTCCTGTAGACATTGGAGGATATGAATGTCCCACAACACACCATCATATTGGGATACTGCAACTACCCTAACATATACTGGGTGCATTATTCTACCCCAAACACCCTAGCCCAAAGGTTCCCGGAATTCACTAAGTCAAATGCAATGGAACAGCTAGTTACCTCTCCCACAACAGGAGATAATATACTAGACCTGATCATCACAAACATGGGGACAATGTGCTACACACCGGAAGTAAACCCCTCACTAGTCACATCTGACCACAGACTAATGCCCCTGGATATACATATCCCACCTCCCCCACAACACAAAAGACTACAGTGGGAACCTCTCACATGCCAACTTTACACATCTTATAACTGAGTTGGTATCCTTAATGCCCACTGGGCCAGTGTAAACCACTTCTCACAATGCAGACACCTTCACATATGCTTTCTACGGACATCTCCAAGAATGCATGGATCATGCAATCACAAATGAAACCATGACCCTCTCCACCAAGGGCAGGCGTCCTGTTTGGTGGACCCCAGAACTGAACAAATTGTATAACAACAGAAGGTAGCTACTACACGGCAGAGCATACTGCCATAGAGCTACGGCATCTCTGATCAGCAGTAGTAGAAAGATACGTTTTGTAGTACAAACATGCAAGGCCAACAATGAGAGGGACATCGCTATGGTCACTACAGATAACCACAAGGCCTTCTTCTGCTATGTTACACACCTGGGTGGGAAACCTCAGTTGTGTTCACAGTTAGTTCACAGTGACAAACGCTACACTGAACACACAGATAATGCCAACATTCTGGCAGACAGGTTCAGTGCAGGTTTCTCCCCTCCCGCACCCACACATGTGGAATTACTTATCCCAGCTGGCTGTAACCTCCCTGTCATCTCAGATGTCCAGCTGGGAACCACCCTCAGCAGAGCTGTAAACACAGCATCAATGGGAGCCAACGGTATTGCAGGTTGCATGCTACGTGAACTGCAAGAGGAGCTACACATGCACATTAAATGCTATTCAGCCATAGCCTTACTACAGCATATGTACCTGGACACTGGCATACAGCAACAGTAGTCCCACTCCACACAGGAGGCACCTCTACAGACCCTGGTAACTCCCGCCCCATAAGCTTACCCAGCCTGGTCTGCAACGCTATGGAAAGGATCATTATGGTACCCATACACAGAGACATTGGGGACTTAGACACTTGATCCCACCCGGTTTGGCTTTGTAGAGGGCAGATCCTGCCTTATGAACCTAGTTGACCTTTTCAAATCAGTCACTAGAGCCATTGACGAGGGCACAGCTGTCCATACAGCCTACCTGGACTTGCCTACGGCTTTCGACACAATACTGCACTCTGGCATCATAGATATGATCAACAGCTGAAATGTAAATCCATATGTCACATGATGGGTTGCAAACTGGCTAACGGATAGAAACCCTACAGTCAAACTCACTGGTGCCATGTCAGACTCAGAGCCAGTCACATGTGGTGTCCCACAGGGCTCTGTCCTGGGACCGCTCATGTTCGGCATATAATTCTCAGATGTGGAAGCAGACATGGGAGGGTAGTGGCTGACAATGTTCAAAGATGACTGCATACTAGGCACCATAGGCGATACACCAGCTGACACATACATCCTACTGACAGGCCTCACGGACACCAACAACTGATGCCGGAGTCATGGCCTTACACTGCATGCCACGTAATGTATACTCATACCCTTTTGGACGGACAAGGTACCTACATATTATCGCATAGACAGTAACCCACTGAGTACAGATAAAGTAATCGGAGACCTGGTAACACTGATCAATGCTGACCTCTCATTTGACACCCACATTGCCAAAGTGGTTGGATAGACTTCCTACCTTACCCACCTTATCATGAAGAGATTCACATCCAGATCAAAAGGGGTCATTGTACCCCTATACTCCTCCCTTATCAGGCCCATGACTGTGTACTATGCTCCATTTGGTATGTACCTCACCTGGCACTTGCAACAGCTAGGGGAACCCCATAAGTACATCACCAGGAGGATCAAGGGTCTGCAACAACTGTCATATGCTGCCAGACTAACGTAACTCATGCTCTATTCCATAGCATACCGCCTACGTAGGGGTGATCTATGCCTGATGTAGTAGGCCATGTCCAATCAGGTATTGATGGACATGTTCCACCTCATACAATCCAAATCCATCAGAACCACAACAGCTATGGATTTAAACCTCAGCACACATATGAATAGGACATACTGTAGGGACAGATCCATCACTAAGAGGCTTCCCATACTGTGGAACAGGATCCCAGTTCATGTTAGGCAGAGACCCTCACTGACACTCTTCATGCGCATTCTTGACAAGTGGATGGGAGATCATAGGTTTACAGCAGGGGTCATCTCTGTGTCACTACTAGACAGAGGCACAGTAAACTAATGCTATTATGTAGGGGGGTCTTCACTGTGTCACTAATATACAGAGGCGCAGGTTTCTAAATCTCTTCTATACACTGTCTGCAGATAGCCTAGTACTAAACTATGACACTGTGAAACTATATATGTCTATGTATTTCTACATCCCTCTCTATCTATGTATACACATATGCATATTTCACATGTTTTATATATATATATATATATATATATATATATATATATATATATATATATATATATATATATACTCCTTTTTAGTTCCACATATGTATACACACAGTAACATACTGCTGAACATCCATTACTGTACAACCTACTTGTACATTGCACTGCAACCTACATTGCTATGTGCACATTGCTATCGTCACATACATATGTATGTGGAGCCTTCAGTGACAGTTGCAGTATGTCCCCGGCCCTATGGACATCTTCATATACATAGATACAGACCAATAACACATCTGGAGGGTTCACAGTATGTAGAGTATTATAGTAGTACTTTACATTACCTGTGTTTGTTGCAGCTGTTTGCATAGGCTTGCAGTTACTTGGCCTGCTGTCAGCCTCTTTGTTTTGTTGTTACAGGTTTTTTTTTCTTTCTCTTTCTTTCTTTCTTTTTTTTTTATTTATTTATTTTTTATTTCTCTCTCTCTCTCTCTCTCTATCTACCTCCAATGGGTGCAATGAAAGTATTGCATGTGTGGACTGGGAGTACAGGATGCTTTTGTAGGTATCTGCACATGTCCATGTGATGGCCTCTGCACCAATTGTTAGCCAGCATTTACTAATTCCATGCAGCCTGTTGTGTAGTGATTGCAGTTCTCACTGTGATTACAGGACTGTGCTATAAAAAGGCCTGTTAGGTAGGCGTAGCCCTTTCAGATTATCAGGGTGGGGACCATGCTGGTTTGCTGTGGACACTGTTCTGTGAGTGTAAGGGTTGGTATGTCTCTCATATTTCAGGCTGTGTTGTAGACACTGCAATGCATGTTGTTCTCTAAGCTGAGTATTCCTTCTTCCAGTGTCCTCTTCTCCGTGTGTATGTAAACTGACACCTACGACTAGTAATACTGTGTATATGGGTGTGTGTGCTTTCCTGTGGGGATTGTGGTGTAACTGGTATATAGCAGTGGCTCTTGCAATCTGTTGCTATGGCTTCAATATTTGGTCTTTACATTCACTCCTTGTATGCCTGCTAGGTGTCTTTCCTGTAATGTGTTGCTATGGCTTTCCTATTTTCCATTTACATTCACAGCTTGTAATGCTTGCTAAATCTGCTTGGGCAGCAATTCCCTATGTGTTTGTTGTGGTAGGGTGTTACTGCATGCAGTGTGGTCTGGCCATGGTGTGGGCCTTGACACTTACAGGGGTATTTGATCATGCTGCTGAGCAGGCCTCAGATACTCTCCGTTGCATCTTTTATCAGCCTCATGGACTGGTACATAGCAGTGGGTTACTCCAATGACATATTCTGATATTCTGCAGTTGTGACTGTGGGTTATTTCAAGCATATGTATTAGTACACCATTTGTGGCGTGCAGGTGGTGCATACCTTCAGTCAGTCATAGTTACCATTGCATGTGTAGTTACACCTTTCTGCCTACTGTTAGTACATTTGACAGGGTGTCAGTGGGGCACAGTTGACATTTGTTTTCACATCAGGGACATCCCTGTAACTCAGTCACAGTTGCTATGTCTGATCTCTTAACTATTCAACTATGGCAGTGTTTATCCTGCTCTGAGTATGTGTGTGGCTTGCCAAATGCTACTGTGACATTATTACCTAGTAGCTACCAACTAGCATGACTGTTTCTCAGCACACAGTACTATTTTACAAATCCACTAGATTTGACAGTAAATATACATGACATGCTTTGTGTACTAGACTTGCTATATTTCCTTTACATTAATTCCTACTATTTTATGATATATTTCTTTCAGCACAATGTTCTTGTATAGCAGTCATGGCTTAGTGGTAAGTCATGCAGACTAGTGTTTCCAAGGTCCTGAGTTTGAGACTGAGGGAGGTATTTTATTTTGCTTCTGAGAAAACTACAGGCCTTGTCATTCAGAGTGACTAAGGCACTTTTAAGCAGTTGTAAGTGGGTTAGCGCTGGTTTGCGCGGAGGTCACGCATGCGCACTGCCGCCTAGCTTCGCGCACACCAGCTTACTACTGCTTAAAAGTGCTTACTCTTGTGCACACCAGCACTATTTTCTTTTAAAGAAAAGAAAATGGGGACATAGGAAAGTGGTGAAAAAGGGGGCACAAAGAGGGTAGAAAAGTAGGAAAAGAAGCTCGGGTTTTGCAGGAAGGATGTAGGAAAGGCCCATAGCTGCCCATTTCTTCGTCAGCAACAGCTGTGCATATGTTTGTAATTTGGTGTGAAATTTGAAACCACCCACCCCTGAGATAGGTGTGAGGACAACAATAATATTTGTTGTACAGCCAATTGTAATTGCCAGTTTATATGTCCAGCAGACATGTGTGCAAAATGGGCAGCTATGTATGGGGCGTAATTTTTTTGTGGCTACAGAGTGCCCTTTTTTTTTTTTTTTCAGGTGAGAGTGGTATGTCAGGTACAGGAAGTCAGTATAGCTGGGGAGGTAGGTAGGGGAGGTTAACAGACAAGACAAACAAGACGCATACAGGGGTGGTGTATGACACATGTGGGGGGGTTACACAATTGACGGGGACGGATGTTTGAATATCTCGAGCCCATGAGCCCACAGATGGCAACAGTGGAACTGAGATCCCCACCCATGGGAAGTTGCCACCGTGCCTTCACTGCACAGGATGGGGCAGTGCTGGGGGCTGTGTAGGCCGGGCAGCAGGCACGCCCGTGAGTTGTGCCACCAATGCCTCAAGCTGGCGTAGGGGCCCACGCACAGCGTGCCGGATCTCCCTACGCACCACAGTCCGGACACTACGGAGGGTGAGTGGATGTTCTCCTCTGGCCACGCTTGCAGAGGGGGGACGAGCCCCATCCCCTGCAGCGCTTCCACCTGCAGGTGGCACAGGGCCACCAGAGGAGGGTCCGGCCTGGTCACTACTGCCAGGTGCACTCGCCAGCTGAGGTGGGAGAGGTGGGTCCGATGGAACCCACCTTCCCTGTCGTCCTATGTTTTGCATTATGTTATGACAGTTTGGGTTAGTAACATACAATACCATTCACAATTAGTTGTAACAGCATGCATTAGTATTCCCATTAACCAAACACCCATAAATTCAAGCCATTGAACAGCAAGCATAACACATGCATAATTTGAACAGCAATACACAATACAACAACATGCAGGGTTGATTGATGGCAACAGGCCATCAGGTTTGGATTTATGAACAGGGCACATGCATCAACGTACATGCAAATATGTATGAACCAACAGGACAGATGTCCAGGGGTGTTAATTGTGAATGCACATACCCATTTCACGTGGAATGGATTATTTGTGGTTATAGGGTAGGGTGAAGAAATATTTCATTAACAACTTCAAATACCTATACATATGCTGTACATTTTTACTAGCTGCAGATATATACACACTACAGGTCTGACTACAGTTTCCTATGTGATAACTAATTCAGGTTGGTGATAGGAATGTTACTGCTACATCAATATACATTTCATATTTATTCATACACATTCATATCTGGCTCTGTTCAGCTACATCATCCTGCTACATTTGCTTTATATGGCTCTAGACAACTGTGGATGTTTGGTATTTCATACAACCATACTATCTGCATATTACAAACTGAGAGAAACATATCCAGATTTTTGACACACATTCCAGCTTCAGTACTTTTTTCAACACATGTTACTGTTTGGTTCTGCCTGTCACATTCATTTCATTCTGTACTGACTGCAGTATACTTTATTCAGGAGTTATTACTACTTTATTGGTGGATTCATACCTCTTTCTCACACTCTCTCACTTGTTTTATTTTTACAATTCAGGATGGTACTTAATTCTAGGCTTTATTGACATGTTTTACTTTTAGTTATAACAATCCTTTCCAACAGTCTAACTTGTGTCATGTTTCAGAATTTAAACAGGGATATATTTCACACATGTGTTTTACTCAGCTTCTGTAGCTGTACTTTTCTGCCTGCTGCAGGTTATGTACTATTATTTTACAGGTGGGACATCTTTATTTCAGACTTGTTTAATTTTTATTTTTGGATTACAGGCTGCATCACACTTTTGTAATCAAGCAATACTTGCAAACTCTCTTACACTTTTACTTGTACATTTTATTAATAAGTGGCTGCACTGCACTCTTTTGCAAACTGTCATACTTATATATTTTTTTACAGTTACAGGGAGAGGATTACTGACCTGCCTGGTGGCGCAACCGCACCAGCCTATCGGCATAGGCTCGATGGTTCATGGAACGGACACCTGCAGCTGTAATATAAATGAAGTAATATTGGAATACACATCTCCATAATATCAGCTAGGTTAATTTCTTACATAAATAATTAGATGTAACTTACTCAGTAGTGGGGCGTTGGACATTTGCCGGGCCTCCTGGATCCAACGGTTCAGTTGGTCCTGCTTCCATCTCTTCAGGTCCGCATGGTGGTGACGGACCTGTTCACCAGTCCTTGGTATTCCTGTGGCACTGGTGAGATCATGTGCCAACCGGTCCCATGCCTCAGCCCTATATGTTCCCCACAGGACTTGGCCCTGCATGAGTTGGGCCTCATGATCATGGAAGAGGAGCCAAACCATATATTTGGACTCCTCAATGCCCCAACTCTGTGCTCGGAAGCAACTACCCTCTCCTACACCTGCCATCCTGGCTGCAAGTCGGTTCCACAATCGGTTATGCTGTGTATTCCCGCCTATGGAGCTTATATATGCCATTTTTCCCACACTTATCTGTAATTGGCCATTTTGAAATTGTATCAGCTTCACAAAACCTGCTTTGTCATGCTCCTCTTTCTATTCATTCCTATATATATGCTATTACTGCATTTCTAAGTGCAGCTGTCATGGCTTAGTGGTTCAGTACTTTGACTGTGGTGCATGGTATCCTGGGTTCAAGCCTGGCCATTCCTTTTTATATTTTATGACTGTCTACACAGGCTAGGAGGTGTGTCTGTGTAAAGGCAGTTTTGATACAGCTTGTTCAACGTTGCCCGTCGGTTAGCTTGTTGGCGCGGTGCACAGCTCCGCGCAATTGGGTTGCGCTGATTTACACATCGTTTGGCTGTCAGCATGCATATTATACTCAGCTCAGCTATGGGCACACAGTCTCAGCGTGTTGAAATGCTGCTCAACCCCGGGCACTCATTTTACACCTGTTAAACCACTGCTCACCTACGGGCACTCATTTTACACCTGTTAAACCACTGCTCACCTACGGGCACTTATTTTAATCCTGTTAAACCACTGCTCACCTATGGGCACTCATTTTAATCCTGTTAAAACACTGCTCACCTACGGGCACTCATTTTAATCCTGTTAAAACACTGCTCACCTACGGGCACTCATTTTAAACCTGTTAAAACACTGCTCACCTACAGGCAGATATCCTCAACTTGTTAGACTGTAGCTCAGTTATAGGCACATCTGACATTTATTTCTTTTTTTATTATCTCACATTTCTTCAGAATACATGGCCCATTTCATTACATTTTACATAAAATATAATTTTATATATGTACATATATGTCAGGGAATTGTTTTGTGCTTATTTCACTAAAAATAAAAATTGATGTTGTGGGGGCTCGAACCATGACTGCCTCCTCTTCAGCCAATGTCTCTACCACTATGCTATTGCTTCTTGGCTTACTTTGCATATTTAGTTCTTATATGCTTTTCCACTGACTGCTAACTGTGGCTAAGCGCCGGGCACGCCCACGCAAACGAGTGCACTCACGGGCAAACATCTTTACAACTTATAAAAAAAAATATAAGATGTTCATTTATACATTTTATGTTCATAGTCTGTGGGGGCATGTGTTGTGTTGCGTTTATTCACATTTACACGGACTGTGTCGTGGGGGTTTACTTTCGGGACTTTTACTCTTCTGGGGACATGTCCATTTGCAGGGCTCGCCCTACGGACGCGCCCCCTACTGTCTTACATGGACCGTGTTAGCCTTAGGTGTGATTCAGCATGCCCTCATGCACATGCATGGCATGCTGACATCACACCGTTTAACTGCAGCCTCCGTGTAAGCCTTGTAACTCTTACACGGAGGCTTCGTGAATCCTGCCCGATGTTTTTATTTGTTAATCATTGGCTGATTTCATCTTTTAAAGGTTAACTGTGAATTTCTATATAAAAGTCTGATGAAGCAGCAGTTGGCTTTGAAAGCACTTACTGCTCTCTTTTTTTGTTTTTGATTGAATAAATATATATTCATTGCTTTTACCTTCAAAGCCATGGTGTTTGGCTTTGTTTTATTGTAGTTTTACTTTATTTTCCTTACTTTTAGTCAACCTTTACTGATTAGTTACATTTTCCTTTTGTTATATTTATTATGTGCGGTTTACCTAGAAGATATGGCTGAAGGTATTGATCTTGATTTAGCATACAATCCATGAAGGAACCCAAATGGTTCTATAGATCACTTTTCTCGGATCTTAACTGTTGAGCATAATTCATTGATGTTATTAACTCCTTCTATGTTTATGGCTGATTCTGAAGTAGACTCAGTTACTTACTAACATTTTTAACTGCATTAAGAGAGCTGGAGAAAATGTTTAAAGACAAGCGGCTGAAATGGCAGCACTTGCATTTGGAGGCAGCCTTGGTTCATAAAGGTCCCGCGTGGCTTTAGAGTTCTTAGAATGCCAACTTATGTTGAAAGTCACCTGAAATTATTGAAACAGTGGCAATCCCTCAATCTTCAGCTCAGTTTTCATTACATTTGTTTACTTATTGAATATTTTAAACCTGCTGAGATGCAGTTACTTGAAGAAATTAAAGCTATGCAAGCTGAAATTATGATTAAATTTTCTTCAGAATCACATAGATTGAGTCTATATGAGATGTATGATAAAGTGTCTACATATGAAACCAGATTACAAATGGTCAAACAGAAGAAATTCTTGAGGGACTTGACCGTTTTTAGTAAAGGCCATGTTTTCGATTGGCCATGTAAGGCTAATAATGAACCAGGTGTGCCTTGTTTTGATACAGATGCTACACCTAATGTGGATGCCTCTGCAGTTCATAGAGAGACAATAGTTTCATCACAGACTATAGATACAGTGTCTACCACTATTGCACATACTTTGCCTTTCTCAATACAAAGGGACACTTCTATTTCTGTGCCTACAACTCCTACATATTCCGTTAAAGAACCACTTTCTATCCAGAAGGATTTTTGAAAAGGGAGATTGAGGAACAGGTCTATCAAGAAAGGATGCTTGATGTCAGTGACTCGGAACAGCAGAACTACACACAGCAAAAATGTGCTAACCTAATCTTGAGCATTTCTTCCTATCTCTAGTCTGGTGATGAAATTAACTTACTTAATAAAGGGCTTCCCTTTATACCAGCCTGTAAATGTCTTGACCAATGTTATTATTGATCTGAAAATGTTTGCTTGTAATGTCATATCACAATCACTATTCCCACAAGGTAACTATACTGACCTGAATGTGTTTAAGAAGCCTAGTGTTGTATATCCTACAGTTGTTGCTTTTGGCAAATTATGTGAACATGATTTGAGAATGTTTATACAACATGGTTCCAGGCAGTGTTCTTTAACCTTACATCAGGTGAACAGCTTGCACTTAAGGAGCTATGGAATTGTTCCATTACTGAGATCAGACCTGCTGATAAAGGAAGCAGGGTCGTTGTGATGGACAAAGAGCATTATTTGATGAAAACGAATGAGATGCTATCTGATAAAGAGACCTACAAATTAATATATAGGTTTCAGGCTGATGGAATAATTAAAAAGGTTGAATTCCTGTTGTATGATCTTTTAAAGACTGGGGTTATTAATCAAGAATTATATGAATATTTCTGTGTTGAACATCCTTTGGTTCCTCTCCTCTATGGATTGCCAAAAATTCACAAAGACTGTAGAGACCATCTGATACATCCAGTTGTTTCAAGTAGGAGCTGAGTAACTGAACCCCTCTCAATGTATGTAGAGAAAATGCTTCGACCTGTTTAGATACAGTTCCTAGTGTATTGAAAGATACCAAGTCATTTTTAAATGATTCATTTATTTGGTATAATAATCTTACAGACAAACATGATTTACTTTTGGTCACTCTGGATATAGCTTTGCTATTTTCTGTTATGCCCAATGACTTGGGTGTTGAATCTGTGGGGAGTTTTTTACAATTGCAAGGATGCATGTTCAACAGTAAAGTCTTTTTGGATTGTCCATTACTTGAATTGATTCTTGAAAATAATGTTTTCAGTTTTCTTGATAAGTTCTTTTTACAGAAGTTAGGAGTTGCCATGGGGACTGTCTGCGCCAGCTCTTATGCCAATATTGTATTGGTATATTGAGAATTTGAATATGTCCATAATAATAACCCCTTCTTAATGATCTTTTTATGGTTTGGAGGGATACAGAAAAATCTTGCATAAGTTTGTGTTATTTAAATTCCACCATAACTTTTCTTAAATGTACTTATCAGTTTTTACATTCTATTATTAATTTTTTGGATGTATCTATTAAGATGGATGAGTTGAATAATTTTAATATGACTATATATAAGAAACCATGCAAACGTAATAATTTATTATATAAGTCGAGCATGCATCCTCGGCACATGTCTAAGAATGTTTTAAAGATGCAATTCCTCAGGATTATGCAGCTGCATGATAACGACACAGAAGCCTATACAGCGTTGAATCATGCAGCCAATGAATTTATACATAGAGTTTATTGTGAACATGAAGTACAAGAGGCCGTAGACACTGTATGTCCTCTGAAAAATTCTATTGCTCATCCCTATTTCTCAGGAAACAATGTTTCCACACCACGTCCACATGATATACAGCTTGTCAGGATGCCTTTTACTTTTTCAAGTAATATAGGTGATGTATGTAATGTGATTAGGAAACACTGGTCTGTTCTTATGGCTGACGACGATATAGCAGGTGTTGTAGATCTAGTACCTAGGTTTTCTTTTAAGAATAACCTATCACTGAAGCATCAACTTTGTTACAGAAATAGCTGCTTTAATCCACGTGTCAATACTGAGAAACAGGGTACTTTTTCATGTCATAATTGTTCAGCATGTAAATTTATTTCTGATACTACTAGTATTTATATTAGACCTGCTAATAAAAAGATTGATCTTAAGTGTTACACAGATTGTAATACTAACATTATGGTTTATTATGCCAGCTGCTCTGTCTGTGATTCTTACTACGCAGGTAAAACGAATCACAGTTTGAAAGAGTTTTAGAGCATGCTGGCGATATTAAGAAGTGTAAATTGACTAATGTCCTAGCAAGACATGTATCTGGGTGTGGAGGTGATCATGTATTAGATTTTTAATTTTAGAAGTTTTATATGAAAGTCTTAGGTTTGGGGACATTATTAATATAATGGAATGTGCTGAGTTGAGGTGGATTGTTACTATAAATGCAGACACATTTCCTGGTTTGAATGGGCATGTGTCATTGAAACCTATGCTCAAGAGCAGGAACCTGCTCCATTGATGTGATAGGCTAGTATCAAGGGTGTGTATTCCTTGTTTTATGAATAAGTTTATCATGTGATGTTTTTATTTGTTAATCATTTGTTGATTTTATCTTTTAAAGGTTAACCGAATTTCTATATGAAAGTCTGATGAAGCAGCAATTGGCTGTGAAAGCACTTTTTATTTTTTTGTTTTTTATCAAATAAATATATATTTATTATTTTTATCTCCACAGCTGTGGTGGTAAACTTTGTTTTATTGTAGTTTAACATCCAATCTGACCAGTATTCCCATTTTACTGGTCAAGTAATATAGCAGTTTGCGGAATATTAAATGTTAGATTACAGTGTCACTGCCCCTGCAAACTGCAGGCCTCTGAGATAGTGAAGAGATCTAATCAGACAATTAAGCTTGGAATAAAGTTTGTGAAGAAAATGGTCTTAAATGGCTAGAAGGATTGTCTTTTGTTTTATTTATTATTAGAAGTGCATTTAATGTCCTTTGAAGATAGTACCCCAATGCAAATCTCATAGGCAAACGCATGAGAATGCCCGCTATCTTCCTCCATAAGAACTGCGAATGGCATGATATTGATGAGACCGTGCTTTTCTATTGTAAATCCCTGTGTTCTCTTTTGCAGAAATGCTATAGTGTCATTCTGCATGTAGCCCAATGACCAACAGAGCAGGATCACCATGACCTGCACACTGGAGACTTTTTATATATCAAAGTGCATTTCTGAGGAAACTCACTGAACCATAGATGGAAAGGACCATATTTGGTTTTACACACAACTGCTTCTGCTGTCTGATGTGAGGGCTTCCACACCTGGATCCTTTGTTGTATGGTAAAAAGGTCCTCCCTTGTGACAACTTCAACTGAGACAACACTGACATCAAACCACATGAACCATTAGAACCTATTGCTAGCCAAAACAGACAACAAACTAGGGACCACATTGCTTCTGGAAGTGAAAAAAAAAACGAATTCTAAGCTTGTTTCCTGCCTTTCCTATAAGTTGACTAGTCCAGATACAGATTTGCTGTATCCAGGACTTTTTGTAAGCTTCTGAGCTCCCAAGCCTTTCTGTGTTGGAGGGAAGCTTTCTAGCTTAATTTTGTTTCTTAGAACTAGCTAGTTTTCTAGTTTCAGTAATCAAATCTGTTTCTTTGAGCTCAGCACTTGTTCAGAATTCATTGTAAGAACTAAATAAGATACAAATTACTATAGCACTCAACTTTCCTCACTTGTCTAGAGGAAAAAAGTTTTTAGTACTTAATAAATAAGCACCTATCCAGGCATGTCTAAGGGTCAGCTCTCTGTGTTTTCTCCTGTCTACCTGATGAATCTGGGCATCTTGGGGTAATGCAGCAATTGCCTCATGTACACAGACAACCCTCTCCTCCTACCACCCACACTACAACCTGTGAGAGATGCACTTATATAACCAAACTGGTAGCAAAGCTCTCTTCACCCAAAACTGGACTAGACAGTCAAGAGGAGAAGGTAAACACTTGCACCACACCACACTCATCACATAGTCCCTCAAAACCTACACCACCAAAACACACACATAGAAATACAAAACACACACCTACATTCACGGAGGCTCTCGAAAAAAATCTACCCAACCAACAGGGACCTCCAAAGCAGAAACGCAAGCAACCTCCACCCCCACCACAACCCAAATGACACATAGTCCACAAACTCAGTGTGCCACTCAACCACAGCACATAAGGCATAACAATGTACCCAACACTCTAGTCATAGGTAACTCTATAGTCAGGCACACTTATGTTCCACTCACCAGGCTAAACAAGGAGAAAGTTACTGTCAGCTGCCTGTCAGGTGCCAGGATATGCTACATAACGAATGCACTCAGGTCACTCCACAGTAAGTATAAATATGACTCTGTCATTGTCCATGTTGGTGTGAATGACCTGAGATGTACCTCCCTGGACTACATGAAAAGAGACATGGAGGAGCTTTCTGATCTTGTAGCCCAGGTAGGAATGACCCTAGCCCTGCGTAGCATCCTCCCATCACCCAGAATGATACCACAGTGCAAGGACAAAATGACTGACTTCAACAATTGGCTAAGCTTCTGGTGTCATTCTAAGGGGATCCAGTATCTGTCTGCCTGGGATGACATGATCGACAAACCACAATGCTTTGCCAGAGATGGCCTGCACCTGTCGCCCTTGGGATTCCAGATACTGGCTATCGTGCAGGTGGGATGGATTACTGTTAACCTCGTGTGGCTATGTTGTCTAGGGTCCTGGGCATGGGACTTGCAAGTATTGGTATTGTGTTGCAAGGCAGATCTGTTTGGTTTTTGGGGAGGGGATGATGTCAGTAATTACAAGAGGTACTTAGACTGGGCCCCCTCACCCCCATTAACAATGTCTTTGGTCATATATGTATTTGTTGTGTTCTCTTGTACATTTATATAAATATATATATATATATATATATATATATATATATATATATATATATATATATATATATATTTCTGTTTACATATATATATATATATATATATATATATATTATTATTATATATATATATACATATATATATATATATGTATATATATATATATATATATATTTAATATATATACATACATATATATGTAGACATATATATCTATAGGTGTATACAGATATATACACACACACACACACACACACACACACACACACACACACACACACACACACACATACACACACACACACACACACACACACAAACACACACATGCATCTACATATAGAGGGTTGCCTAATGGTTAAGGTGCTTGTCTTGCAAGCACAAGGTTCAGGGTTTGAGTCTCACAAGGGATAATTGGCTAAGCTTAAAATGGCTCACAAGGGCAGTTAGCTTAGTACTAATCTATGAACCTATAATACTTTTTCTGTACTGTTGAATGACTCTGCTGGATGATTTGTTTGTGAAAACATCAGAGTTATGTATATCTGACAAGGCTTAGTGATAAATCACTTTGGCTATAGTGTGCAGGGTTCGAGACTTGCAAAGGCTGTTTATTTTATTGCAGGGCAGAACAAGGACTGTTGGATACAGAGCGATTAAGGCACTTTTAAGCAGTTGTAAGCGGGTTTGTGCGGGTTTGCGCAACGTTAAGTAATGCTAACTTCCAGTTAAATATTTTTACACTCAGCCTCTAAATTTCTTATCCTGTATAGGCATTGCTTACCCCCGTGCAAACAGGATGAAACCCGCTTACTGCTGCTTAAATCATTACATCCGTGTGACGCCTCCAGGTGCATCTGCAGTTACCTCCTACTGCTCCTCTAGGCATCAAATATTGCTTGTTCATATTTGCCTTAATACTTCCAAAACCATGCTACATACAAGGTATTTTAATATTTTATCTTGAAGCATACATGATGGCAAACACAGTTGTATTGATATTTGACCTATATCAATGAGTATTTGTTAGAACTGTAAGGTGATAACTTCATTTTTTAAAGGTTATAGCCACGCCCACTAGGAGTTAAAGGTACACACTCAAAAGAGCTCAACTGGAAGGAATGAGTTAAAAGTGCTTACTCCCGCTTACCCCCATGCTAATTTCTTTAAAAGAAAAGAAAAAGGGTTGATATGAAAGGGTGAAAAAGGGGCACAAAGAGGGAAAGACAGTAGGTAAAATAGCTAGGGATGTGCAGGATGGGTGTAGGGAAGGTCCATAGCTGCCCATTTCTTCTACAGCAACAGCTGTGCATATACACTGATTTGGAGGTAGATTTGGACACTCGTACCCATGAGAGATAGGTGAGGACAACAATAATATGTTGTGAAGCCAATTAAACTAGATTACATGTGTCCAGTGGACACGTGTGTGAAATGGACAACTATGTATGGGGCGAGATTTTTTTTTTTGGGAATAGATTGCCCTTTTTTTTTAAGGTGAGTGTGGGATGTTGAGAAGCGATAGTAGGTATATTTGGGGAGGTAGTTTGGGTAGGATGACAAACAAGACAGACAAGACAGCATACAGGGGCAGTATATGACACATGTCGGGGGTAAACACCTTGGATGGGGAGGGGTGTTTGGAAGTCAGAAGCCCATGAGTCCCCAAATGGAAACAGTGGGACTGAGGTCCCCACCCATGGGCAGTCACCACTCCACCTTCACAGCCCCGAAGGTGGCTGTGCTGGTTGCTGAGTAGGAGGGGTAGGCTGACCAGCTAGATGCACCATGCGGCCCTCAAGCTGGTGTAGCTGATCTCTGAACTCCCTGCTGAGCTCGCTATGCACCAGACCCCAGACCTGACGATGGGTGGCAGTTTCCTATCTGCGCCCGCTCCCAAGGGGGGCAAGCCCCATGCCCTGTGGCAGTTCCACGTAAAGGTGGTACAGGACCAGCAGATGAGGAGTTCCCGGGGTGGGCCCCAGACGTGCTTGTGCTCGGTGCCATGGCCAGATGAGGTGGGAGAGGTGGGTCCAGTGGGACTAGCCTTCTCAAATGTGCTATGATGTTTCAATTTTAAAACATATGTGGATTAGTAATAGTCAACACATTCCAGGATTAGGTATAACAGCATGCACAGATATTCCCATTAACCCAAAACACCAGATATGGAACAGTTGCATAGCAAACAGAACACATGCATATATGGAACCACAGTGGCCATTACAACAGCATGCAGGTACATTGATGGCAGCATGCCACCAATGTGGGAGTATTTCAACGTGGCACATGCATAGAAACTAATTTCAACATTTATCAAACAATACGACATATGTCCCAAAAGTAGATTTAATTGTACACATACCCATTGAGTTGTGTATTTAGACTATTGTTGCAGATATGGTGGGGGTAAGAGAAAAATGTCAATTAACTTATATATCCCTGTAGTTCTCAATACTTTCTTAATCACTGCTGTAATCTGTACCTTACAGGTATTATTACACTACCCTATGTCCTTAGTTTGGACAGTGATATGTTTGTAGACAACTATATATGTGAACTGTGCTTTAACTGCAGTATACACCTCTTACCTGGTATACCTGTGAATGTATTGCTTGTCAACACTACCTGACTGTTTCTATGCATATTCCCAGATTCCAGGTTGATGTTATGCACACACCTCTCAATCTCTTATTGCACACACTCTGGGCAAGTCTTGACAACATGCAGGTGGAACTTGGACATATTTTAACAATTGCCCTCATAAATATTTGGTGAGTTGCTACAATGACAGGTTTGTTTTGTATACATGCTCTGAATATTCGCAGGTCTGACAGTCAGTTATATGTCATTAAATGCTGCCTAAATGTCAGAGATCATCACACTGATTTGCCAGGGGACAGGGTAACAGGCAGCGGATATGGGCCAATTATCTGGACATTCTGGACAAATCTGTACAGTTGAGGGGCATGATTGTGCATACAGCTTACTACCACTGCCGGTATTCGAACCATGACTGTGTCTATTAAAAATAAAACAGTGCACATCACAGTTGAGTGTGCTATTTAGATATTGCTGTGTATCTCTTCTCTGATTTCTGTCTAAAAGTCTCCTGTGGTTTTACAATCTGACCTTGCAATTACAACGCTCTTATACAGGGATTCCTAGACAGTTTTATTGTGTAGCACGGTGTGGATGACAGTGATGAGTAATACATTATTATTCAGAGAAACTGCAACACTAACAGTGCTATACAATACCAGACTAAACAGTACCAGTCCAGGATTTCAGTCTTTTATTTCCAGGCACAGTTTTCTTATCTGACAGACCTGTGGAGGGAATGGTTGTTAACACTACCTGAATGTTGCCACACATATTACCAGATTCAACGTTATTATTTTGCACATACCTCTCACTCTGTTACTGCACACACTCTGGTCATAGCTTCACAACATGGGCATAGAGATGGGACATACTTTTCATATTACTCTCATAACATTTTGGTGAGTTGCTAGAGTACAGGTTTATTCTAATAGGTATATATCTGATGGTTATGATGTCTGACAATTAGTTGGATGTCATTATTTGCTGCCTAAACTTCTGGGATCATCACACTGATTTGCCAGGGGGACAGGGTAACAGGCAGGAAAATTAAGCCAATTATCTGAACTTTCTGACAATATCTGTACAGTTGAGGGGTATGATTCTGCATACAGCTTACTACCACTCCCAGGATTCAAACCATGGCTGTGTGTGCTAAAAACAAAACAGTTTATGTCTCATTTGAGTGTGTGATTTGGATTACGTTGTGTATCTTTTCACTGTTTTCTAAGTCTCTCTCAGTTGTACAATATGACCTTGTGAATACAGCAGTCATATACAGACATTCCTACACATTTTTTTTATGTAGCACAGCGTGGGTAACAGTGCTTAATACAACAATACAATTAAGAGAATGCAACACTACATTACCATATGATACCAGAATAAACACAAGCAGTCCAGGAGTTAGACCTTTATTGCCAGGCTGTTACCCTTTTATTTACATACAACCTATATGAGACTCTTCCTGACATAATGTCTGGTTTATTCAGTACATCCCATACACAATACAGGTTTTATACTGGCAATTAACTTTCTACTACTTCTAGATTTATATCTTATGACAGCACATGCAAGATTATTACTAACCTGACTCGTAACGCAGCCTCTGCAGCCTACAGGCATGGACATCCTGATTCACAGCCCACTCTGCTGCTGCTGTCAAAGACATAAGAGGAATATTAAGCCATACCTATCCATAATACACATGAGCTGGCAATTATTAAACAGGTAGTAGAATGAGTACTTACATACTGCTGGGACATCACCCCCTCTGCCTAGCTTCTTGGATCCATTGATCCAATAGCTCCCTCTTCCTCCATTTCAGGTTGGCATAGTGATGCCTGACCTGCTCACCAGTTCGAAGGATGCCAGTGGCACTGGTGAGGTCACAGGTGAGATGGTCCCAGGCTTCCACTTTATATTGGGAACCCTGGCACTGGCCCTGCAGCAGTCTCTGTTTGTGGTCTTTTACGAGGAGTCCTGCCATGACTTTGGACTCCTGGATGCCCCAGGACTGCGCTCGGAAACATGATCCTTCACCAACACCAGCCATAGTGCCTACAGGAGGAAGCTGCAACCAGTTATGAGATGTTTTCCTGTCTGTGGGGTTTAAATAGGGACAATTTCCCACACTTTGCCATGATTGGATGGTTTTGAAAATGCTAAGCTATGGCAAACCTGCTTACCTAAGGTTGGCATTGCTTAAAGGGTATACCAATGGGCACATCGATTTAGCTGGGCTACGCATTGCTTACACCTAGTAAGCAGAGGTGTGCAATGCTTAGCATAGCTTATTTTTAAATTTTCACACTATTTGCTGTTTGTCATTGATTTATCATTCATTACGTGCTATATATTTGTTTGGGATCTGTGATTCATGTGTATGTACACTGTATGGGGTACTCGTGTTTATTGGGGGATTTTACCACATTATTACAATGACACCTCACATCTGGACTTAATGCAGTACTCCAGTTCACATATATATGTTATGTAGTAGGTTATACAACATAAAACTGCTTATAGATTCCTTTCACATGTAAATTGTGATTTTGCTATAGTGAGGATCTGTTTGGGTATACCACAATTTTATGTATAGTTATGATGGTTTACTGGTTAACTGCTGTGATTGTAGTGTACAGGGTCCTGGGTTCAAGACCTGCAAGGCCTGTTTATTTTGTTGCTGGGCAGAACAGGGGCTGTTGGATACAGAGTGATTAAGGCACTTTTAAGCAGTTGTAAGTGGTTTTGTGTGGTTTTGCATGATGGTAAGCAATGCTAACTTCTGTTTAGATATGCTTACAGAGAGTTAGCTTCAAAATTGCTTAACCTGTGTGCACATTGCTTACCCCTGTACAAACAGGCTTAGACCCGCTTACTACTACTTAAAAGTGCTTAGTCCCGCTTACCCCTACACTAATTTAGAAAGAAATGAAACATGGGTCTTGGGAAAGTGGTAGATTTCGACACTCTATGGATTTATCATTAATTACACATTATAGCTTTGTTTAGTATCCCTGATTCATGTGTACATATACTGTATGGGGCACTCGTGTTTATCTGTGGATTTTGCCACATTATTACAATGACACCTCACATCTGCACTTAATGCAGTATTTCAGTTCACATATATATGTTATATAGTAGGTTATACAACATAAAACTGTTTATAGATTCCTTTCACATGTAAATTCTGATTTTGCTATAGTGAGGATCTGTTTAGGTATACCGCAATTTTATGTACAGTTCTGATGGTTTACTGGTTAACTGCTGTGATTGTAGTGTACAGGGTCCTGGGTTCAAGGCCTGTTTATTTTGTTGCTGGGCAGAACAGGGGCTGTTGGATACAGAGTGATTAAGGCACTTTTAAGCAGTTGTAAGTGGTTTTGCGTGGTTTTGCATGATGGTAAGCAATGCTAACTTCTGTTTAAATATGCTTACAGAGAGTTACCTTCAAAATTGCTTAACCTGTGTGCACATTGCTTACCCCTGTGCAAACAGGCTTAAACCCGCATACTACTGCTTAAAAGTGCTTACTCCCGCTTACCCCCACACTAATTTAGAAAGAAATGAAACATGGGTCTTGGGAAAGTGGTAGATTTCGACACTCTATGGATTTATCATTTATTACACATTATAGCTTTGTTTAGTATCCCTGATTCAAATGTACATATACTGTATGGGGCACTTGTGTTTATCTGTGGATTTTGCCACATTATTACAATGACACCTCACATCTGCACTTAATGCAGTACTTCAGGTCACAAATATATGTAATTTAGTAGGTTATACAGCAAAAACATTTTCATATATTGCTTTCACATGGAAAATGGAATTTACTACAGTGAGGATCAAACCAGAAATAATTGCTCATAAAGCAAATGCTCTGACCACTATACTATTGCAGTACTACTTCAAATGAATGTATCATGCTATTTATCTTCTTGTTCTATTCAAGCTACAGTATGCGTAGCAAGGGGCAAATCCACGCACCTACGGTTAAATTTAATCTGTTTGATAAAAAAAATTCTCTACTGTTATTTTCTCTAGGAAGGGACAGATTACACTTATTGCTGTGGACTCCTGCATGCATCTGCACATTTAGCAGACATCCTAGAGATCCCCCATACCTCTCAACCTCTTTATGCAACATATCTGGACAAAGCTTGACAAAATGAGATACAACTAGGGACATATTTTAAATATTGCTCTTATAAATGTAGGTAAGTTACTAAAGTAACAGGATTTGTTTTAATATAACATTTATGATGGATTTGGTGTCTGAAACTCAAATGTATGCCATTATTTAATGACTTCAATCCTGACATCATCCCAGTGTTTCCCGGGACAAATGGGGTACAGGCCAACCGTATGGGTGAAAAATCTGGACATTCTGCGAAGATCTGTGTAGTTGGGAGGTATGCAACCTCCTATGAGCATTCTCGCTCATTGTAATTGCCAAACGGCATTTCTTGAGTGCAGGGGTGTGTGTATTGTGAGAGCTCTGCTCTTAGACACATCCCCTGCACTCGTCCATGTTCCATGACCGTTTAGGAGCAGAGGCAGCGTGCCTTCATTACTATGCATGGCATGCTGCCATGCTGCTCTTAAACAGTCATTTCTGTGCAGGAATAAGCTATTCCTGCATGGAACCTTACTGCATCCTGGGGAGTATATATACTATTATATTGAATGGGGGCCACTTTCTGGACTGATGTTTAATTATTGATGTCTAAATTTCAGTTCCACACCAAGAGTATTATTTTGTAAGTTGATGTGCATTTTTTTCTAATTTTGTTTTTAATATAGTACTTATACCCTTTGAATAGTTTTTTCTCTTACACAGCTTTTTACTTTTATTGTTTAATGTCATTTAGGGTGGAAGGGGTATTTTTTTTTTATTGCTTATAGTTTGAGGTGTATGTTCCATTAAGAATTTCTTATAAAAACACATTAGAAAAAACATTATGGTTAGCTTGTCAGGTTGAAGTAGGTTACACTTCGCAATGCAGAATGTCTTGTCAATTTTTATATTCGAAGGCTTCTCTACATTCATTTCATAATTTGTCTTTTTTTTATATGCACAAGACAAATCTTTGAAGATGATCTCAGCATGAAGAACTCTCACAATGACTCGAATCTTGTGATCATTCAGCAAGGGGACTATTCCAAAGGGAATTTTGCCAAACTCTCTGCATACAGCATTTATAAGATATTCACTGTCACCTGCAGTTAAAACTTTCTTGCTTCCTCTGCATCTAAGATGACAATTGAGAAGTGTGCAGTAAGAATTCTGTGTGTCCTACTCAAAATGTTTCAGAGCATTTATTTAAAAACTCCTAAACTCTTCCCATACATTCATCTCCATCTCTTAATCTCAAACTACAAATATTAGCTATGTTCATTAATGTCACTTTGTTCAGTTTTATTCTTCTAACTTCAGGCATTGTTCCCAGGATGCCTCAGTTTTTGCATATTATGTTCTTAATCCCACCAGACCTCCTATTATGGGTAGTGACATATCAAATGTATTCTTGCCTCTTAGAATTTGCAGGCATATTTAAATATCTGATGTTTACTGTAAAATATGGTCTAGCATCAACATGTTTGCTATTTATAACATCTCTCTTTATATTCTGCAGTAAAACATCACTGTAGCCAAGTTCTTTGAATTCTTCTACCATCTCATCTTATTAATTATTTTAATATTCCCTGCCCAATGACACTGATCTTGTATGGGCTACCTAAAATACATAAGTCTTGACCACCCACCAATGAGACCTATAATTTCAGGTAGTGGGTGGGCCACAGAGCTTATTTCATTGTATCTTCAGTCTGTTTTAAATAGATATCTATCATAGATGAAAAGTTATATATAGGACACTAAAGATTTTTTCCATCAATTATATGACTGACACGATAATCATAAAGATTATGAATTTATCTTTGTTACTTTGGATATTAAATCATCATTCATAATGATTCCTAATGACCTTGGTGTAGAAGCTGTACGTAATTTTTTTCTGAGAGAATACTAAGATGTATAGTAGAAAGATAGGAATGATATGTGAGTTACTTGAAATCATTTTGAATAACAATATATTTATGTTTCATGATCACGTTTATCATCAAAGAACAGGTGTGGCTATGGGTGCCTCCATAGCCAACACATATGCTAACATTGTCATAGCTCAATGGGAGGAAAGCTTTGTCTATCATTGTATACAGAGTACTTTTCTTTAAGCGTTTTGTTGTTGATATCTTTCTGCTGTGGGGTGGGGATTGTTCTGGGATGAATTCATATATTGATTATTTAAACCAAACAACTAATTTTT
This sequence comes from Protopterus annectens, assembly GCF_019279795.1. Taxonomy (NCBI): domain Eukaryota; kingdom Metazoa; phylum Chordata; order Ceratodontiformes; family Protopteridae; genus Protopterus; species Protopterus annectens. The sequence goes on along the minus strand of NC_056729.1, from coordinate 368,074,575 downwards.
CACATCTTACAACCACCAAAAACAGCAAATAGCAACACAGTGAGAAACCACAGATAAAAGCTGGCCAGCAAAAAATCCAAATTATTTTATTAAAACACAAAACAAATATAATGCTCTAGCACCTCAGCTATTGCAAGCTGTTAAAGGCTTGCAATAACCGAGGCTCTAGAGCATTATATTTGTTTTGTGTTTTAATAAAATAATTTGGATTTTTTTACTTGACAGCTTTTATCTGTGGTTTCTAACTAATATCTTACAGTTTATGGTACAATACTCTAAAGACACTATTAATTATTTAGATAGTCTAATGAAGAATGGGAATGGTATTACAACTTCTATTTTCAGAAAAGAAGTTCAAACAAATAGATATACCCAGAGGAGAAGGATACATGCACCACATACATTTAAAGGTATAGTTAAGAACCAGTTATTAAGGGCAAGTCGGCTAAATACGGATGATGCACATTTGTTATAATAAAATAGATGAGCTGATAGTAGAATTTAAAGAACATGGCTATAGCGATGCTTTACTGCAGAATATAAAGAGAGATTATAAAATAATCTTTTGGCTTTTTCCGGTTAGGGGTCACCACAGAGGATCACCAGTCTGCTTATGATTGGCAGTAGATTTTATGGTGTGGAGTTGCCAGCCTGGCACCCAACCTTCAAAGAAGGCACATACATACTCTCGCACCTACCTGCATGTCTTTTTAAAGTTTAGTCGATAGCAGGAATGACATACAGACTCCGCACAGAAGGTGCTCCAGATCGGAATCAACCAAGACGCCTCTTGCTGTCAAGGTGACAATGGTAGTCACTGCAGTACCGCAGCTGACAGAATATAAAGAGAGAGATGTTATAAAGGAGAACAATATTATAAATAGCAGACAAGTTGATGCTAGACCATACTTTACAGCAAACAGCAGTGTTTTAAATATCAAAGAGGCAACTTAGTTTATTAAAAACAACATCACATCTAGCATAGAAGTAATGGTCTGGATGTCTCCAACCTTAAAAATAACTTCAGAAAAAATTAGACAGATGTCAGGAAGAAAAAAACAAACAAAAAAAAGAATCAACATATTAATACAAATTCAAAGTTCTAAAAGAATTCTTAAACGAAAAATATTTTAATATTTTATCAGCCTTAGGATACACACAAAGCTGCTGAGAGTAGGCTCCAGAATCCACAATGAATTTGAAAAATACCAGGAAACGAATCTATGCAGAACTGCTTTATTACAACACACTAGCGCTTTCACAAAATGCTTCTTCAGGTGTAAAACTGATACAAAAAACCACACCTTAAATAGCCAGTTTGAATAATCACATGATGCACTCTAATTAACTTTTAAAAGGGAGACCTTAAAATCAGTTTAAAACATACATATACACTACATATACACTATTAATAAAACATACACCCTGCATAAAGAACAGATATATATAACAATATATATATATAAGCACATTCTAATGAGCATATAAGCATATTTAATAAACAATCTACGATTATTATAAAATAGAAAAATAAAAAATATAAAAAACAAATAAATAAAAGACAGGAATTACCTGTGTAGAGCTCTTTTACCAAGAACAGGCTTCAAAGGCACCTGTTCATTTAAACCATGACCATAATTGGCTCTAAGCATGACTATCCACCTAGCCTCTACTTCCTCAGTTCTAGCTCTAATATCACCCACTCTAACACTCTCATATGTCCTAGAGACAACCATAAACATAAACGTATGTTGTACACCCATATTTTGTACATGCTTAGCTAAAGCATTAGTATTACTCCCTTTACCTATATGGTAATAATGCTCTCTTATTCTATCCTTTAGAGAACGATCTGTCTTGCCAACATAGAAACATCTACAGGCAACACAGTTAGCTAAATAAATCACGTGCATAGTTTCACAATCAGCCTTGTTTGATTTTAGTATGTATTTCTCATGAACTAGAAATATAGAAATCAATTGCTTCTCCATTCTGATATTTGCAAATATTGCTAATAACAGGTAAACTGTTTATTAATTATTATTACATGTATTTATTCAGTGTTGTTATTTATATTAGAGTAACATCATATTAATAATCAAATTGAAATTCTAAATTTCACAATTAAAATTATTTAACAACACTTAATAATATATTTTAAAATATGATTGTTTTTTAATTTGATGTTAGATATGAATGTAATTTAAAATTTTAGCTGGAGTAGTATATCTCTCACTGGGTGTCTGCTTCATGGGTGTTCTCCCTTTGACAGAATTCATTTTGGTAAGGTTATTTATATGCTGGCAATGTCTTGCGCAGTATTGTGGGTAATCTTGATAACTCTTAATAACTTAATGATAATGCTATTTCACTGTTAGGTAATGCTCTAGTTGAAAAATCAGTACATTTAATGTTTATACTCTTTAATCAAGTGAAAGTCAAAAGTCAAAGGTAACTTTATTGTCATTTAGATCTACACAAGTGCAGATTAAATGAGATTCCATGCAAACAGCTAATCATGGACAGACAAAAAGAAACCACATACATAGAAATATATACAGGGTAATTCAATAAAGCCTGCATGGAGTGATTCTGCATGTAGGAATAGTGCTATGTCACAAACATGGAATATGGCTGCCGAGAAATCCAGGAAACAGGGTTGGGGGCGTTCAGGAGAGTGCAGACACCGTGCAGACACAGAGGTGCCCGTCAAATGCAAATCACCTCATATGCTGGTGAAAACCATGCAAATTAGGTGAATTTGTGATTCAGCAAGCAAAAAGGCACCCGTGTTGGTGCTGTTTCAGCATAAAAAATGTATGTGTTTACAAACCATGTACCAGAGTATAAAATTTAAATACGGGCTGTAAAAGCCCAAATAAAAGGGTGTATATTGCACAATAGGCATGCAAATGGCCAAAAGTATGACCATGAGTTAAAAAAGTAATGCGATATATGAAAAATGTAACTTTTTTTAATACATATGCCATGTTTAAGCAATGCGCAAACATGCCATTTTGCAAAAAAAATATATATATAAAAAGTGTAAAATATGAAATTTAAACCTATGCAAAGGTATTGCATTATAGTGCCCAGCAAGAAGAGTCATGCAATGGCAGTTTATGGTAGCTAAAGAGATAGGCCCTGGTGTAGTGCAGTATCCAGGGTATACACAATTAGGTGTATGTAAATGAGCCAGGGTTATTGACTAGCAAAAAGGGCCACTGTGTCCAAAGTACTAACCATAGTCAGGCTAGATCTGTGTTGGTGTAGGCAGAACAGATAGCTAATATTAAAAGGTGGTGTGTCATGCCTTATCTAAGCAGATTGGAGCTTAGCACACTTGTTTGCACTCAGCTAAGCACAGCTAAGCAGGGGTGTGTGTCAGAGGCTGCTGAGCTATGCTTAGACCCGCAGCATATGTTTTAGCTGGATAAAGAAAAGCTAAGGATTTCTGTGTACAGGGGAGGCTCTAAACTGCTGAGAAATGTTTATAATAGTGCAGGGGGATTAGATGGCATGCAGTGGGGCTCAGCAGTGGAAGAAATTGAAAAAATAAATAAATAAAACAAAATTGCCTGGGAAAGCCAATCAAGTATAAAATACTGATAAGCCCTGTTCCACTGACACTGGCCCATTCAAACCCCTCAATCATATACCTGGCAGGTGGAATGTATCATAGTCAGCCAATCACACAGGCTGCATCTGCAGCACACCAGTATAGAGTATGCATACACCCTTAAATCTGATTTTTCCCACATAATCTGCACCACTGGAGTACACACTTGGAATTTTAACTGACAAAATGATAGTGGGTGCTGCTGCACTGCTACATCTGTATGCACTAGAGGCGGGGGTCAGTGATGATGATGATGATGATGATGATGATGATGATGATGATGCTGACAATAGGCCCAGACAGAAGAGGAGAAGAGTGTTCAGGCCCAGGGGAACCAGGGGCTACATGAGCTGGAGATAGTAGAGCGCTACAGGGTGGACAGGGACAGGGACATACTACAAGAACCCAATGAGCTCTGCTGCCCTCACCTCAGACCCAGAGCCAACAGAGGGGAACCCATCCCAGTGGAAACAAAGGTATGTGTAGCCTTAAGAATACTAGCTACAGGTAGTTTCCAAAAACCTACTGGGGACATGATGGGCATCTCACAGGCATCCATATCCAGGGTACTCCACCAGTTCCTGGATGTCATGCTAACACATGCCAGTGAGCACATTTATTTACCCCAGACCCTTGAGAAGAGGACTAGTAATGGAAAAATAGCAAAATAGGACCTAGAGGTACTGGGTACCATAGACTGCACTCATGTGCACATCAAAGCACTACCTGGTGAGGAGGGTAGAGTCTACGTCAACCGCAAGGGGTAGCAATCCGACAACTGCCAGGTTGTGTGCAATGCCGAGGGCATTATCATGAATGTGTTTGATGGCAGCACTGGCAGTTATCATGATTCCCACATCTGGCATGCATCAGACCTGTACCAGACATTTTCCAGGGGAACATCCCATATGGCCATCTACTGGGGGATGCTGGCTATGTACTGGGACTTTGGATGATGACACCCATCAGAAATGCACACACACCGAATGAAGAATGCCATAATGAGGGACACGCACAAACTAGGAACATAATAGAGTGTGTGTTTGGGCTGCTCAAGTCATGGTTCTGGTGCCTTGACATATCCGGTGGAACCCTGCAGTCCTCTACAGCCACATGTGCACACATGTTCATAGTATGTGCCATGCTACACAATATAATCCTGCAGAAACAGCTGTGGCAGAAACATAACAGGGAAGGGACACACAGACACCCACCAGTGCCGAGGTCCCCACAGGCACAGGGAGACTCAGACGAGGAACCCCCTGAGCCTGTTCCTGTAGACATAGGCATCCCCAGTACTCCTTGGCCTTGGCAAAGAGGCAACACATAGCACATGCACTGACAACCTAGGAAACCAGGGACTGACACCTCACTCTGACTCACATACATAGTAAAAAGGATGCCAACCACACCACATTACCTGTACATTACCATGTATAGTCTGAGCACTGCATGCATCCAACAAAGTCAGTCCTGAAGCACTGTCCTCTCAACTGCTGCATGCACAACGTAAGTCAATCTTCTTAACAACTAATGAATGGGGTATAGACTGCGTCAGCTTATGTATGGTATTGTTGCATGAATACAAGGGAATGGAATGGGCTACCAGGATAGCAGCAGACAACTGACAGCTACGTGGGACAACAGGGATTTTCTGCCAAGTACTGGTTGCCCTAAATACCTCTCAACCTCTTACAGCAAGAAATATGTACAAAGCCATAAAGAAAAGTGGGACAAAGGCTCAAAAAGAGGAACAATTTTTAAATATTGCACATTCAAACTTTGAATGTGGATAGAATAACAGGTTTTTCATTAGCATGAATTTTCTGAAGGGTATGAAGCCTGAAACTCAAATGTCTGTCATTATTTTCTAACTTCAGTATTTAATGATTTGCCTCTAATTTGGCAGAAAACCACAATTTTATTACAAAGGGACTCAAAATATGAGGCAAACATCTATGTTTGTAAGGTAATAGCAGCACACATTCCCAGGGCTGTCACAATCAACTTGATAACATGTTCCATTTCCAGAATATGAAGGGGCCAATGTGCTATGTACATCTGTGGTTAATAGTGTCAGGACGTACACCGCACTGACTCCTGGCTGTCATGCCTTAGTGGGATAAGTACATTACTGTGTTTGATAGGGTCCATGGTTCGAGACTGGCTGTGCCTACTATTTTGCATGTCAGCTACACCTACGGTAGGAGTTCTACTCACTCTCCAGATGTCAGTATTTATTTCTGCAGGAAATCTGGACAAAGCCAGAGACAATGGAGGGACAGGGGGCCACAGATATGGACAGTACACAGCTCTGAGTAACCTAGACAGTGCCTAGTAGAACAGCAGGTTGTGACAAGTCAGTGTAGCACCAAGATATAAAGGCTGCCATGTAAGTGTGTCAGTGCTGGCAACAAGTCAGTGGGCACCATCCATACCCCACAAATGACAAGGTTTTGAAGAATGTCCACATGTATGCCTCATATATCTCTTCTGTTTGTCATAACATTGAATTTCTCTGGCAAACTATTGCCAAACCAATAAAGTTTGATGTGAAAACATAAATGGCAGACAGCGGAGATGCAGACTTCATACCCATAAGAAAATGCAAGTTAATACGAAACCAGTCTTCCAACTGTCTACATTTTTAAGAGCAATAGAAAGATACTGTCCCCATATTTGGGGCTGTGTCCTACTGTTATATATGGCCCTGTCCAGATGCCTGGCTGTAACAGTTTGAGAGGTATGGCCAACATGTAGCCTTATAATAACAATGCAACACAAACCATCTCAGGACCACAGCAGATGTGTGGGGCACAGTGCTGGGCAACCTAAAAAACAGGTACAGTCCGTGGTGTGAAGTCCGTAACCCTGTGTGGTGTTACAGCTTCTATCCCAGTCACCATAACTGCAACTACATAGAGCAGCAACTGTGGACAAAGCCTGGAACTGGAGCAGAGCAGGACAAAGGTCCACATATAAGGGGGAAGAGGAACCATTGGCCAAACAAATGTAAAATGTGAAGACTACAACAAATTGTGGAGTAGCATGGGTTCCCTGCAGTGCATGGAGTCAGTAGCCAAAGGTCTGTCAGCAGTTCCTCACATTAATCTATATCAATTTGCCACTGACTTACCAGGAAATCACAGTGCTATGTAAAATGTACCCCGCATATTATGAAAAACTCTGCTCAGTCCAATACATTCTGTACCCACCCTACATATGACTCCATTAATAAGGATAGCACACAGCCAGGAGATCCCCAAGCCAGTATATCAGTGAGGTGCTGAACTTTTTAAACAGGTTCATCAGCCATCTGGCTGTAGTACACAAAATCCTGGACTGGAGTACAGGTAGGTCTGGCCTGGAGTCCCACTGTTAGTATTGATGGTCAAACTGGGCATGCTGAACCCACATCTGACTATAGAACTGTGATGTCCATATATGCCTGTGCATACAGACAGCTATGTACACCATAACTGTCTCTCCCCACCCCCATCAGACATGATTACCTTCATCTATCCATAAGTGGCACATAGAACATATATCTGGATCTGTTGGGTGTGATATACATACATATATATAGGTGACATAGGTTCATACTAGGCTATCTTCCCTAGGGCATTTATAAGCCTAGCCAGAGTGTGTTTGGCTTTCACCACCCATTTTAAATTAATTTTGCTATGCCCTTTTTCGAGGTTAGTATACTGTGCCTCTGCCTAACAGTGACACAGAAGTGATACCCGGGGTAAACCTACGATCTCCCATCCACTCATCAAGATTCATCTTGAAGAGAGTCAATGAGGGACTCTGCCTAACCTGGACTGGGATTTTATTCCAGAGTGAAGGGAGCCTCTGGGTTATGAATCTGTCCCTCCAGCATGTCCTATTTATTTCAGTGCTGAGGTTCAAGTCTCTCGAGCACGTAGCTCGATGGAATTTGGATTTTCTGAGGTGCAGCATGTCCATTAATTCCGGGTTGGACATGGCTTTATACATCAGGCACAGATTGCCTCTAAACAGGCGGTATGCCACTGAGTTGAGCTGGAGTTTCTTTAACCGGGCAGCATATGGCATCTGTTTGAGCCCTTTGATCCTCTTGGTGAGGTACTTTTGGGGTCTTTCCAGTTGCTGCAGGTGTCTGGTAAGGTACATCCCAAAAGGGGCATTGTACTCAATTATGGGCCTGATGAGGGATGAGTAAAGAGGCACAATGACCTCACCTGATCTAGATGTGAATCCCTTCATGATTAGGTGGGCTATATAAAATGTTTTTCTAACCACTTTGGCTACGTGGTTGTCAAATGAGAGATTGCTATCAACTTGGGTCCCCAGGTCCCTAATTACTTCTTCTGTACTTAATGGATTACCACCTATGTGGTAATTTGTGGGCACTTTGTTTTTGCCAAAGGGGATGACTATACACTTTTTGGCGTTTAGCTTGAGGCCATGGCTCTGGCACCACTTGTCTGTTTCTATGAGGCCCTTTTGGAGGATGCTTGTGTCGGCTGGAGAGTCGATTATGGCACCCAGTTTGCAGTCATCTGCGAACTTTGTCAGCCACAGTCCTTCCGTGTTGGCCTGTACCTCCGAGAAATATATACCGAACAAGAGAGGTCCCAGGACTGAGCCTTGTGGGATGCCACTTGTAACTGGTTTGGAGTCTGACATGGCTCCAGCAATTCTAACCATGTGGGTTCTGTCCTTGAGCCAGTTTGCAACCCATCTAGTGACATAGGGGTTTATATTTAAGCTGGTGAGCTTATCTATAATGCCCGAGTGGGGTATTGTATCGAAGGCTTTTGCGAGGTCCAGGTAGGCTGTGTGGATCACCTTCCCCCTCATCAATGGCCTTGGTGACTGTTTCAAAGAAATCGATCAGGTTTAAGAGGCAGGATCTGCCCTTAACAAAGCCGAACTGGGTAGGATCCAGTGTCTGTAGGTCCCCAATATCTTTATTTATGAGGTCCATGATGATCCTTTCCATAGCTTTGCAGACCAAGCTAGTCAGGCTTATGGGGCGACAGTTTCCAGGATCCGTTGAGGCACCACCTTTGTGGAGAGGGACCACTGTTGCTGTACGCCACTCTTTGCGTACATATCCTGTAGTAAGGCTGAGATTGAACAGTAGTTTTATGTTTGGGTTAAGCTCTTCTTGGAGTTCATGTAGGACACAGCCCGGGACACCGTCTGGTCCCATTGATGCTGTGTTTTTTGCTTTGGAGAGGGCGGCTCTTACCTGAGCATCTGAGATGTCAGGGGGGCAGCACTCTGCTGGGATAGATATTTGCCCTTTTGGTGGGGGGGGGTTTGTGCTGAACCTGTCAGCTAGGATGTTGGCAATGTCTGTGGGTTCGGTGTATTTTTTGTCATTTTGGACTAATTCTGAGCATATCTGGGAATTCCCACCCAGGTTCCTAACATAACTAAAGAAAGCCTTGTGATTATCCTTAGTGTCCTGTGCAATTTTTCTCTCGAAACTGGCCTTAGACGATTTTATGAGTGCCCGTAGTTTTTTGCTAATACTGATCAGAGATGCCTTCCCTTTTTGGGATTTTGCTCTATCATGTAGTAGTTTCCTCCTTCTATTGTATAGTTTGTTTATGGCTGGGGTCCACCAGACAGGACGTCTGCCTTTGGAGGATTGGGTCTTGGTTTCATTTGGGATTGCATGATCCATGCTTTCCTGAAGGTGTTCATAGAATGCATTTATAAAGGATTCTGCAAATATATAATTTATAGAGAGGAAGAGACATGGGGAGAGAGAAACAGACAGGGAGACAGAAAGCAAAAGAGGCCCTGAAAGGTATGCAGTGATGTAGTGCTACAACCACTCATACATCAATAGTAACCAGTGGCATGTGCAAATACTATGGTGAGCTCCATTGTGTCATAGTAGTTAGGTAAGGGTTGTAATTTCACATCACTCACTGTGTGTGTGTGTGTGTGTGTGTGTGTGTGTGTGTGTGTGTGTGTGTGTGTGTGTGTGTGTGTGTAAAGCATATCCCCTATTGCAGTGTGTCTATCCAGTATGTGTGTGTGTTGGTTATACCATTTTGAGGTCCTTTCCATCCTGTTAACTCCCCCATTGCACTACTTTACAGGACCTGTTGATGTCATCCACCTTAGATGCACCTATGGACACTCTCCAAGCCTATAAGCTCTGTGGCACACATGATACATATGTAGTATTATAGTACATGCAGCTAGATAGATAGGGGTTCTGATCCTAAAACTGACAACAGTGTGAGTGTATATGTGTGTGAAGCACATCCCCTGTATATATGTGTATGTTGGTTACACCATTTTGAGGCCTGTCTCACCCTAACCCACCAATGCACTACTTTACAGGGCCTGTTGATGTTATCCACCTTAGATGCACCATTGGACACTCTCTAGGGATATAAGCTCCATGATGCACGCAATAAGTACATAGCCCTATAGTACATACAACTAGATAGGTAGACAACACTGGCAACTGTGTGAGTGTCTGTGTATACATATCCCTTGTAGCACTGTGTGTGTGTGTGTGTGTGTGTGTGTGTGTGTGTGTGTGTGTGTGTGTGTGTGTGTGTGTGTGTGTGTGCGTGTGCATGTATGTATGTGTGTGTGCATGTGTGTGTAAAGCATATCCCCTATTGCAGTGTGTCTGTCCAGTGTGTTTGTGTGTGTGTGTGTGTGTGTGTGTGTGTGTGTGTGTGTGTGTGTGTGTGTGTGTGTGTGTGTGTGTGTGTGTGTGTGTGTTGGTTAAACCATTCTGAGACCTGTTCCACCCTTGTAACCCCCCCATTGCACTACTTTACAGGGCATGTTGATGTTATCCACCTTAGATGCACCAGTGGACACTCTCCAAGCCTATAAGCTCTGTGGCACATGCAATACATATGTAGTATTATAGTACATACAGCTAGATAGGTAGGGGTTCTAATCCTAATACTGGCAACAGTGTGAGTGTATATGTGTGTGATGCATATCCCCTGTATGTATGTGTGTGTTGGTTATACCATTTTGAGGCCTGTCTCACCCTGTTAACCCACCCCCACTGCACTACTTTACAGGGCCCATTGATGTTATCCACCTTAAATACACCGTTGGACACTATCCAGAGATATAAGCTCCATGGTGCATGCGATAAGTACATAGCACTATAGTACATACAAATAGATAGATAGACAACACTGGCAACTGTGTGAGTGTCTGTGTATACATATCCTTTGTAGCACTGTGTGTGTGTGTGTGTGTGTGTGTGTGTGTGTGTGTGTGTGTGTGTGTGTGTGTGTGTGTGTGTGTGTGTGTGTAATGGTAATATCATTGTGTGGGCCTGTTCCACCCTTTTAATCCCCCACTGGCAAACTAATTAGGGCCTACAGATGTCATCTACCTTAGAAACACAGACATTTTCTAACACAATAGGACTGTGGCACATGCAATAAGTACATTGATCTATAGTGTACGTAACTAGATAGGTAGGGGTTCTAATCTCAAATGTAGCAACTCTGTGAGTGTATGTGTGTTTGAATGCATATCCCCTGCAGCAGTGTGCGTGTGTGTCACAGTTATACTATTTTAAGGGCCTATGCAAAACTGTTACCCCCCCCCCTGGCAATCCTTACAGCACCTGTAGAAGTCATCCAACTGAATAGTAGTGGCAGACACTGAAAAAACATATAAGGTCTGTGGCGCATGTGATATGTATATAGCACTGTCATATGTCAACAAGGGCAGTTTATGAGTGGGTGTGTGTATGTATATATGTATATCCCCTTGCAGCAGTGTGACTGAATTAAGGCCACCAATATACCTCTCAACACCTTAGAGCAAGACATCTGGATAAAGGCATATAAAAAAGTGGGGCAAAGGCCAAACATTACGGTCAATCTTTAAATATTGCTCTTACAAACATAGAAAGTAGATGAAGTCTAAAATGAAAATATCTGTCATTATTGTCTAATGTCAGTCTTTAATCATGTGCATTGAATTTTCTAGAAAACCACAATGTTATGACAAATGTACTTAAAATATATGCCAAACATCAGAATATTTTGCAGAAACCTGTAAAGGTGAAAGGTATGGGCATCATCTGTACCACTCTGCAGGTTGTGGTCCATGTTTGGCCAGGTGTGATCTATGAAACCAACTCAGACAATACAGAGGTCCCAAGAGTGTAGGATGACTAATATTCCCTAAAATTATATAATAGGTGCATAAAGCACTTATGTCACATCAGAAGCACCTTAATGTAATGATAAATAGAATAAGCTATGGAAATCTGACACAAAGAAGCTGTTATACTGGAAAACCAAGGGAACCCCTGTCAGTTGCACTTGCTGTGGGTATGGTTTGTCTTGCCAACTGTCACGCTACCACAAGACGTTTCCTACATTACACATGTGATAAGGTGGGAACCCTAAATCAATGGCAACCCCATAAACACACAACCTGCATTGAGAGACCTGGGTACTCAGGTTGATAACACTGTTGTATTCAGACATCAAGTAGTGTCAGTGACCAGAAAAGGCTAGTAAATGATTCACAACATAACTAAGGGGAGTGCATACAGAATAAAGGTGGACATTACCTCTGTATAGTCCTCAGTCAGTACAACAATAATTAAGTACCATAGCCCATTTGGTATATACCTATCCACACATCTACAGGAAATAGAAAGGCCATAGTAATACCCACAAAAGTAATCCATGGACTCCAACACCTGTTCCATGCAGACAGCCTTGACAAGTTGTCCACAGATGGGCTGTGGCACATCTAGATGGCAATGCTGTGCCCAGCCCTTCAAGAGTTGGCCCATATATGTGAGTCTAACTCTTTGTGCATTTCCAGCATAACTATGGGCAAACCAGAGTTTTTCATAAATAAAAATACAAGTATTGAAAATAATTGTTCATTAATAATGCTTTATTATTATGTGTATCTATTTTACTTTATATCTCCTACACATATGCATGTCACTACATTATCTGGTAGTGTAAATTTCAAGTATTGGATACTTGTATGTAACTGGGGCTTTTCTCCTCATGTCTCCACTGTAACCAGGCTGCTGGTCCAGCTGAACTAACCTGGTTAACAAATATCAATGTATACATAAAAAAAAATAATGTTTTAAAACATTTCCCTATTGCATGTAAAAAGCTGAATGGCCTAAATTCAAACCATGCACCTACTGCACATGAGGCCACCACTCTCACCACACAACTACTGAGGATACAATGATTAGAGCTATACAGTTCTACATAGCACTCAGTTACATTTAAGTACTGGTGAGTGTCGTGCCACACAAACCAGCTCAGCTATGCTTAAACCTGACCTTTTTCATTAAAATTAAAAGCATCTGGTTTCTACTTTTAGATGGCTGGCACGTGTTCATTGATAAGTGGCGCACCAAGCCACACACACACAGGGAAAAGAAGAAGAAAAAAAAAAACAAGGAAAATTAAATTTTAACATTTATATTTCAGTGCCATCAGGCACTCTGACAGTACAGGGGGTGTGTTACGGACACTGTAACACACCAACTATATATACTTTGTAGAACTGGCCAAGTACAGACACTTAATTAATATTTTAGTGCTGTCTGGCACTTTGACAGTGCAGGGGGTGTGTTACGGACACTGTAACATACCCCTTACATGTACATTGTAGAACTGGCTGAGTGCAGACATTTATTTTATCTTTTAGTGCCGTCCACCACTTTGGCAGTGCAGGGAGGGTGTTACACATCTCCGAGCACTGTAACACACCCCCCTACACTGATTTAGTAACCATGTACATGGCTCTCCTTCAGTAGCACGCCTTCATTAATATGCAAGGTGCACTGCCAAGAGGGAGCTGCAGACACTGCCATGGAACACTCCATGGAGGGCTTGCACTGTTCCTAAAGGAGTTTATTAAATCTGGGGGATAATTTAAAATAACATATAATAATACTACCACCATCTTATAAATCAACTCTACACTAAAGTATATAGCTGCATACATATATTCAAAGAAACACACTCTTGTTAAAATCTAAAACACACATATCTAGCAGCGAAGTTCAAGTTACAGTATTGCACATAAACCATGTACCACATTAAGGGTGAACAAGCACATAGCAGTAGCAGCTGAAGAAAAAATATTGCACCTGAGTTAGTAGCATAAATTATAATGCTTGGACAGGCTTATTAGGTAATACATAAAATAATATCTCACAGTCAATGGGAAGTCCCAACATCCTGACCTATCAATAATAAGATCTAATGTTGGAGTTAAGAAATCAGATCACCTTCATATAAAAAATGTCATTGAATCTAGTTGTCCTGGATTGAATACTGTGGTATCTTTTACCTGATGACAGGCTCATAAACAGACTGTCTGCAGGATGAGTTAAGTCATTTAATATTTTGGTGGCTCTTTTTAGGTTCCTCAATGTATAAAGATCATGGACTGTGGGCAGACTAATGCCAGTTATCCTCTTGGCAACTCTCACCACTGTCTGCATGGATTTCTTATCTATGACTGAACAGCTCCCATACCATACCGAAAAATTGGATGTTAGGATACTTTCAATTGCTTCTCTGTAGAATGTGGAAAGTGCTGAGAATGGTAGTTTCACCTTTGCATACCCTTTATTTGTTATAGGCTCATGAGGGCACTTATGTTGGATGTTTATTGCATTTATAATATTGAAGTACTAAGGATACTATTGTGCTATTTCATTGGTCTCTTTTAAGAGATTAATGGTACTGGGACTGTGGGATTCACCACTTAAAGAGTGATGCTTTACCATTTTGCTCACTGGTACTATTATGTGTATCATCTACATCAAGGTATGCAACTATTGTGATTATTCAGGCAAGCACATTTGTCATGCTTTTATCAATTATTTTATATTCACAAGTATTGTGCTGTGTATCTCAACAATAATAAGGGAAATGCATCATTATTAAGTTCATTAGGTATTATCATAGACATAATTTTTTAGGTATGCATCTATTGCGAACCTTCAGTGAGCATTGCTGCTATATTCAGGACATTTGCTATATATTTTTTTAATTATTATCATTATAATATGTTATCAACAAGCAGTGTTGCACATTGTAGCTTGAACCAACAGCAATATATTTGATGGTGGATAAATATAGGTTAACTATTATGCCATGTAATTTCACTTTTATATGTGGCTTTTTGATATGTTGGGGTCTACAACCTTCACACAGCCATTTAGTCCTGTGGCACCATTAATCCATTACCATTTTGCTCACTGGTACTATTATGTGTATCATCTGCATCAAGGTATGCAACTATTGTGATTATTCAGGCAAGCACATTTGTCATGCTTTTGTCAATTATTTTATATTCACAAGTATTGTGCTGTGTATCTCAACAATAATAAGGGAAATGCATCATTATTAAGTTCATTAGGTATTATCATAGACATAATTTTTTAGGTATGCATCTATTGCGAACCTTCAGTGAGCATTGCTGCTATATTCAGGACATTTGCTATATATTTTTTTAATTATTATCATTATAATATGTTATCAACAAGCAGTGTTGCACATTGTAGCTTGAACCAACAGCAATATATTTGATGGTGGATAAATATAGGTTAACTATTATGCCATGTAATTTCACTTTTATATGTGGCTTTTTGATATGTTGGGGTCTACAACCTTCACACAGCCATTTAGTCCTGTGGCACCATTAATCCATTGGTGATTTTCACCATTTTGAATAATTTAAACTGGTTAGGCTCAGACACAGTCACAGTGAATTTACTATAAATATATATTTTTTTCTGTGACTTCTATTTTTCAATATTCCCAAATTTATGGAACCAAGGTGGATAATGACTGTTTGACCCAATTTTTTTTGGTTCATATATGATTATCCACAGAGTATAATCCATTCTTTATATGGTATTACATTCAAGAATTGGGATTCTTACTTAATATTTTTTATATATACATTTCCTTCATTTTTCCTTTTTTTATATCTCATATTCAGTTGTGTTGGAATTATTGTTCCATGATTCTATTCTATTATTTTGGACTCAATTTTGGCAATTTAACTTATTATTCATCATTTATACATGATACACATTTGAATTGATGTTTCTTTTGGGTATCTGATTCCAATCCGCACTCCATGCACTAATATTGTTCTCTTGAACATTCTTTTTTGTGTATATAATTGTACTTCATTGCATCATTATGTGCCCCTAATGAAGCAGAAGCTGCATTGCTATTTATCTAGTTCCATTTTTGGTTTTGATAACCATTAGTATTATTTTCCTCTAGGTGATTTCACTTTATGTCCCAGGCTTGATCTACAGTTTATCTTAACCATTTTTAGGCCCACCCCTGCCATTTTGATTGCTGCATCAACCATATACTACTATTATTATTTTGTGAACCAAGTCATATTTTGACTAAGTGAAGTTTCTGTTTTTTGGCTTATTGGGTCAACTAGGACCGGCAAAGGACTTATTTTATGAACATCAATTATTTTGGTGGCTCTCTTATATATGTTGTAGATATCTACAATCATCATAATTGCATTGCTTATTGATTCTAGCTTGAACCGGCCAATGTCATTTCCCAGACTTGTTACTCATCCATTTGTGGATTCTCTTGTGTTCTTTGCCAGTATTATTCCAGCGATTGACTATGGAACTGCACCAGTTGCTCACAGGTCTATCTGCTGATAGAGATGACCTTTCAGCTTTTGGACTAGGTCCACTTGGTGAACGGATGGATAATTTTGGTAATGCAATAATAAATGACAGTTGTGAAGATATCTAGCCAACAATCATTAGTTGGTCATTATTGCTGATGATAAAGGAGGTTCAATTGTTGTTCAGGATGTTTCACAATATGATCATGAAGAACTCAGCCAGTTATGCAATGCACGTTATTATTCTGAATTATCTATTGATCCCACACCTATTTTTAAAAAAACAGATTGATTCTTTCCTGATCTCAGCTGTTGAAGAGGGGCTCATTACGAAAAATACACAGTTTCAACTCAATATCACCAATCCCTGCCCACAATACATATACTTTCTACCTAAAATCCATAAGGATCTTCATAAACCCCCAGGCAGACCCACTGTTTCTGGCAAAAATTCATTAACTGAACCATTATCTTTGTTTCTAACCAAATATTTACAGCCCCTTCTACAACGTGGCCGAGCAAGGATCAAGGACACTACTGAATTCCTGCAAATTATTTCAGACACACAGCTTGAGCCAGACTGGTTACTCCGAACCTTAGATGTTAAATCATTATACACGAACATACCACACTGGGCTGGTTTGGAAGCTTTGGAATATTGGCTTAATAAGACAGAAATATATAGGCCAGGTTTCAATACTCTTTTGTTGTGTTTGATGGAATATGTACTGACTAAGAATGTATTTTTCTTTAAGGGAAAATGTTATTTGCAAACCAAGGGGACAGTCATGGGGGCTTCTTTTGCCCCCATATACACTGATTAGTTCATGGCGTATTTTGAAGAACAAGTCATTTATGACAGGTCTCACAATATCTATATTGATGAGATGGACATCTGGCGTAGGTACTTGGATGATTGCTGGTTGGTATGGAGGTCTGATAGTGAATACCTTTCAGAATTTATCACTTATTTGAATGAAAATAAATGGGGAATCGAATTTTCTGTCAGCTATGATAAAAATAAAATAATTTTTTTAGATGTTTTGGTTTGCCGTACATCTGATCATACGCTGTCCACAGAAATTCATCGTAAATTCCCTGAAAATAATTCACTTCTCCATGCCTCCAGCTTCCATCCCCCACATATTTGCAAAAATATTCCCAAATCTCAGTTCATGCATATCAAATGCATTTGTTCTGATCAAGACACATACACACGTTTCAGGGATGATCTTGTACATAGATTTCACGACCGTGGATACAAAATGGGTCATCTTCTACACACCAAACATATTGTTGATAGCATGAAACATGAAGATCTTCTACATTATAAGACCAGTAATAAATCCAACTCTGAACCTCCCAGATTCATCACCACATATGGACGTAATACAAATACATTGATCAACATGGTCCAACATAACTGGAATATATTAACATGCAAACCCAAACTTCAAGAAATCCTTGGTGATAGATGTTCATTTTCTTTTCATAAAGGCAAAAATCTATCAGCTTTCTTTAATCATTTTAAACACTCTGAAGCCAAAACCACCAACACCATACAAACTACATTATCAAGTGAACCTTTACTTGGATGCTTTCCTTGCAGACACTGCACATATTGTACCAAGTTACTTAAAACTAAAAGTTTCACCAGCCAAAATACCCCAGAGGTATATAATATTAAATTCTTTGCCAACTGCTCCTCTGACTGGGTAATTTACTTGGCCAAGTGCAACTACTCTGCATTTTATGTTGGTCAAACTTCTAGACCATTGAAATTACGTATATCTGAGCATCTCAGCGATATTAGGAACAAGAGAGAAACGTATGCCTTATATAAACATTCTTTAAATCATCATAATGCATGTTTCAGTTTTATCATTATAGATAAAAGTTTGAGATCTAGAAACAACAAATTAGGCTGGCATGACTTATTGAATTCAATGGAGACAAAATGGATTATCAAACTTAGTGGGCTCTTTAAGCCTGGTCTCAATGAACATTTGTAATGAATCACATGATTCAATGAATTTCTTATAAATAGGTTCTTTTTTGTATCTTATTCAAACACTGAAGAAGGCTCTGTAAAGTATTTGCCGAAACCGGTCTGTTTAATAGAACCTAATACTTTTATTAAAGTATTTTTCACTATTTCAACGTGCTTTGTTTGCTGGTCCATTTTTTGTTTTGTGTACTTTCCCTTTAGTACCCTGCAGCTGCCATACTCACAGAGGCTGCTTCATTTTCAGATAATTTAAAACAACATATTATAATACTACCACCATCTTATAAATCAACTCTACACTAAAGTATATAGCTGCATACATATATTCAAAGAAACACACTCTTGTTAAAATCTAAAACACACATGTCTAGCAGCAAAGTTCAAGTAACAGTATTGCACATGAACCATGTACCACATTATGGGTGAACAAGCACATAGCAGTAGCAGCTGAAGAAAAAATATTGCACCTGAGTTAGTAGCATAAATTATAATGCTTGGTCAGGCTTAATAGGTAATACATAAAATAATATCACACAGTCAATCAACGGGAATTCCCAACATCCTGACCTATCAATGATCAGACCTAATGTTGGAGTTAAGAAGTCTGATCACCTTCGTATAAAAAATGTCATTGAATCTAGTTGTCCTGGATTGAATACTGTGGTATCTTTTACCTGATGACAGGCTCATAAACACACTGTCTGCAGGATGAGTTAAGTCATTTAGTATTTTGGTGGCTCTTTTTAGGTTCCTCAATGTATAAAGATCATGGACTGTGGGCAGACTAATGCCAGTTATCCTCTTGGCAACTCTCACCACTGTCTGCATGGATTTTTTATCTATGACTGAACATCTCCCATACCATACCGAAAAATTGGATGTTAGGATACTTTCAATTGCTTCTCTGTAGAATGTGGAAAGTGCTGAGAATGGTAGTTTCACCTTTTTGAGTCTTCTCAAAAAGTGGAGAAATTGGTGTGCTTTGTTGACTATGTGGCAGGTGTTCCTGGACCAAGAGAGGTCATGAGAGATATGAACTCCAAGGAATTTGGTACTGCTTACCCTTCCACTTTCTTGCCATAGATCAGGAGTGGTGTATGGGATGGTTGCCTCTTCCTGTAGTCTACAATGATTTATTTTGTTTTACTTCCATTCAGGTCAAGGTTGTTTCTTGCACACCAGGAAAATAAGTGTGTTAACCTCTTCTCTGTATGCACTTATCCTCTCTCCTGATTAGACCCATGACTGTGGCATCATCAGCATACTTAATGATATTATTTGTAATGAAGTTTGCTGTGCAGTCATGGGTTAGGACAGTAAACAATAGGGGACTGAGAACACAACCCTGAGGAATACATGTGTTGAGTGTTATGCTCCGAGAGGTATTCTTGCCCAAACAAACCTTCTGTGGCCTGTTAATCAAAAAGGCCAGGATCCAACTGCAGAGGTGTGTGCTGATGCCCAGATGTACTAGCTTATTGTTCAATTGCATATGAACAACTGAGTTAAATGCTGAGCTAAAATCAATGAATAGAATTCTCACATAGCTGTTCTTGCTCTCCATATGCTCAAGAGCAAGATGCAATATGACCACTATTGCATCAGCCATGAATCTGCTTTTTCCAAAGGCAAATTGCAGTGGATGAAAGGTTGGTGGTAGTTCCACAAGCAGGTGCTTCTTGACTAGCCTCTCAAAATATTTTATAACTGTGGATATTAATGCAACAGGCCTGAAGTCATTCAAGCTTGAGGGTGATGCTTTTTTGGGTAGACAGATGATATTCGTTACATTGTAACATGAAGGGACCTTTGCGAGTCAAGTGAGGTGTTAAATATATCCATGAGTACTGTACATACTTGGTCTGCACAGCTCTTTAACATCTTACACAAGATATTATCTGAACTGGCCACCTTTCTGGGATTGACTTTCTGTAGCACCCTTTTACTTCCATTGGGCTAATGCTGAGTACTGCATCACAGTGCTCTGTGTGTAACCTTGCACAGTTGTGGTGTTCCTCTCCTCAAATCTTCCAAAAAAGGTACTTAGCCTGTCTAGGAAGTCAGTGTTATCATCACATTGTGCAGCTCTTGTTTTATAGTCTGTAATTAGTTGTATACCCTGCCATAACCATGTGGTATCTTTCATGTCCTCAAAGTGGTTTAGTACCTTCCATCCATATTTCCTCTTAGCCTCTTTTATGCCTTTCTTCAGGTTTGAACTTGCCACACTTAAGGCTTTCCTCTCATTTGCACTGAATGCTGAAGTTTATGCCTTCAGAAGATCATAGACTTTACTTGTAAGCCATAGGTTTTGGTTAGCTCTTGTGATGATGCTTCTAATCTCTGTGACATCATCAATACACTTTATGATGTAAGCCATCATTGCTTCAGTGTATTCATCTAGGTCAATGTGCTGGTCTGTTGTGGCTGCATCCTTGAAAATGCTCCAGTTAGTACAGTCAAAAAATCCTGGAGAGCTGACAATGCTGGATTATTGAACATATTTAAACACAAACAGTTTAGTCTCCTCTTCCTAGGATTAGTGTGAGCATCACTCTGAATCTCAGGTTAAAACAAACTTTCAAGCTTTATGTTAAATGCTTCAACTCACCGTAATCTGTTCACATTCCTTTAAATTGTACATAGCATCAGCACAACACATATCTGCCTCCGGGTTGTGGTTACTGGAGGTTCTCTACACTGTTAAAGACCTCTCATTATTTCCACTAATATTATTCATTAAGGAAATTATATTTCTGACTTGGTTTCATTAGAATAACACGAAACCCGTGCATGACCCAGACCACTGGATCACAACATCACTCAAATTCCTCTCAGTAATTTTATACATACCTGAATTGCTCACATTCTAATGAATGATGCTGGTGACAAGTTTCTTCCATTGCTACTAAATAATTTATCCCTACATCTCTTCCTTTTTATCTCAGCTTCCCAAGCTTTTCTATTAAATATCAGTAGCAATTATTTATTACTTAATAAGAGATTTTTTTTTTACTTTCATTTCCTCATTTTTAGTTAGATAGAAGTACTATTCTGTAGACATATTAACATGTCTATCTAAGCCTAAGTTATGCCTAAAGCCTCTTCATATCTCTTTGTTCTCTTGTTTATAACTAAAGATAGTTTTGCTGAATTGGATTTTAAGATTACCAAACATTGTCACCTGTTTAACCAACTAAAGAGTCAATAATTTTATCTAGACTTAACAGAGTTATCTGTAGTGGATAAAATCATTATGCATGACTACCTCTTTTATAAATTACATATGGAAGAAAGACCAGAACTGATTATTAAGAGAAATTTAGTGGGAAAGGTTTAAGCAAAGACATATGGAACTGATGTGTGAATTAAATGGGAACTACTAGTGGCAGTTAATTTAACTTAACAAGATTTAAACTATGTTGAAATGTTAATAGACTAAAACATAATTAATTGCATTATATTAAGTTTTTCTCTGTATTCGTTTTTCTCTGGAGGATGGTTATGTTATTAATTTAAAGATGTCAAAATGAAGACTGTGTATGTTTTTATATTTTTTATTGAAAACACTACATTTTATTTTAATATACTATTTGAGCTTCATGAGCTATGATAGAACCATTCACTTAAGACAGTTCTATTGTTGGTCTTGCTTGTTACACAATATGATCCTTGTTTTTCACATAAAATATTAGCTGTAGAAAAAATATGTTCTTGATTCTCTCTCTTTTCCATTTCTTATTTTTATCTATGTTATCTACAATAAATTGTTATTAGAGTCATCAAATAATATGCTATGAAAGTTAAATGTAACAATATGAAAGAAAACATAGTAAGATAGCCTATTGCAGTGAAGGAAGGAAAGGAGTAATAGAACAAAAGGTAACAGGAGAAGAATATGATCATGCTAAAAATAGAACAAGACAGAGAGAGCAAGACAGTTAATTGTAGCAAATAGAAGTGAGAATTAAAGGAAATGTTAGTGTATAATAAGTCTCCCACTAACTTTTTATTTTATTATTTATAACTGTAGAGATGTATCTCTTTCATTGGTTAATTTACACACACTAAACATAAAGGTGTTAGTCTGGAAGTATTTTTTGTTAGTAGACTAGGAATCTTGATAATTCCATGTATTGGTTTACATTATTCTTTTTTAGTTGTTTTTCTATTATTTTATTAAATTAAGCTGCCTGAAAAATGCATTTATGTATCAAAGTCAATTATATATGATTACTTAAAGCATTGGTATGGCGGCCGCGGTGGTGCAACGGTTAGTGTTGCTGCCTCACAGCAAGAAGTTCTCCAGTTCGATCTTCGGGTGGGATGCCTTCTGTGCAGAGTCTGCATGTTCTCCCTGTGGTCATCTGGGTTTCCTCTGGGTACTGCGATTTCCTCCCACATCCCAAAGGCATGCTGTAGGTGGATTGAACACTTTAAATTGGCTCTAGGCATGATGTGTGTGTGTGTGTGTGTGTGTGTGTGTGTGTGTGTGTGTGTGTGTGTGTGTGTGTGTGTGTGTGTGTGTGTGTGTGTGTGTGTGCCTTCTGTGGAAGGTTGAGTGCTGGGAAGGCAACTCGACAACTGTAAAACTCCACTGCCAATCAAGAGTGGACAGGTGACCCGCTGTGGTGACCCCTAACCAGGAAAAGCCAAAAGAAGAAGAAGAAAAGATATCACATTTGCAGTGTCAGTATTTTCCTATATACATTTACAGTGGACCTGACATTACTATTGTTAAACATTAATGCCGTAAACAATTAAAAAAAGAGCCAGTGTGGCTAAATATCTAGAGGTAAATAAATCACAAATTGTTTTTCTCAATAAACACATATTAGACACTTAGATGAAAATAAATGGAAATGAATAAGTATACAACATTAGCTCAATATACATTTAAATCTGAAAAAAAAAGTGCCTCTATTTTGTGAAGAAATGACAAGCAAATTCCACAGATTATTCACAAACATGAAGATCATTTAAGGTCTGTTTTCATTTATCACTATGAAATATGTCAACAGAATATGGACTTTAGTTTAGTTATATTGGTTTCCTGGGATGGGAGTTTAACTAGGAAGCATCTTGATTCCATTATAAGTAATATGTAGGGAAATTTGCTAATAGAAGCAGACTTTAACTGCATATTAGATGTCTCAAAAACAACTTCTAATAAAACATTAAGATTATCTTCCACAGTTGGATCTTTGAAAAACTAGAAAGAATCTCTTAATTTAAACATTTATTTTAATATAATAGACTCCAAATCCTTGGAATGTACTCATTCTTTTAGTTATTGAACACAAGCTAGCTAAATTAATCAGTTTTAATATAGTCCCATGCCCTTTATCTGATCATAATGCTCTAATTGTAAAAATTAATGTAGACTTCAAAAAACTAGACTCAATGTCTAAAATCCTTACCTAAAGTAAATAAATTAGAAGAATGTAAATACTCATTCAAAGCATTCATCTGTGGTGAATCTATCACCTAGTATTAAAGAAAACTAAGAGCATTGGACAAATAACCTTTAAATATCCAATCCAAATTACAAGAAGCCAAAACCAAAGACAAAAGCCATGATATAACTTTAAGGAAATTATAAATGACTAAAATAAGATACACACTGATTTTTATCACATAGAATGGAAATATTACTGTAAAACTTAAAAATAGCCTCATATATTATGTCACCTAAACATGTGCATAGTTTAGTAAAAAGAACCGAAAATTAATTCCAGAGATAATCATATTTCACAGATAATGAGTTTAAAAGATAATAAAGTTTATACAAAAACTGGAAATATACTAGAAACATTTAAAAATAGTATTAATATCTAAATCAAGAAACAAATTAAATTAACATTGCTATAACAACAATTCATATAATAAATCTCCGAAAACACAAACAAAATATACTCAAATTACTCATCAAGAACTGTTAATTAAAATAAAATAACTTAAACCTAATAAAGTTTCTGGGATTGATGGAATAATTGCTGAATTCTGCAAAATATTCCTCAAAAATCATTATTTTTTCATGAAACTATTACCGATATTCAATTAAAAGAAGTAATTCATCCATCCTGAAGATATTATTTGATAACACCAACACTAAAAGAAAATGAAACCCTTCAAGTACGACATTCTTACAGACTTGTTTCACTTTTAATTACTGGTTATAAGATATGTATGTCCATATTAGCAGATAAGTTAAGGACAGCAATACTTCAAATAATCAATCCAGATCAGACTGGACTTGTATTTAAAAGACAAACTTTTGACAATATCAAAAGGAGAATAACTCTTATAGATATTTTAAATACGAATAAGCAGGTAACTCTGTATATTTGTCTTGATATCAAAAAAATTGACTCTTTAATTGGGAACTGTCTTTCATGTCTCTTAATTTATTTGATTTTCCACCACAGTTCATATCACTGTTAACTGATATTTACAAAAATAACAAAGCATGTGTAAAGTTATGACCATACTTGTCAGAATTTATATCATTAGCTAGAGGTACTAAATAAGGGTGTTCATTATCTCCTGCTTTATTTGCATTATCAGTTGAAATATTAGTGATTCTAATCAGGACAAACTCTAAGATAAAGGGTGTTAAACTTAATAAAGATTAAAACTCCAAAATGATACTGTTTACAGATGATGCATTATTCTTCTTCTTCTTCTTTTTTTTTCTTACACTTTTTCCACCACGGATCCTCTTCTGAATGGCAGTGGAGTTTGGAGTTGGTTTTAGTTGCCAGCGGCCAGCCCCCCAGCAGCCCTTCCACACAACACAACACACACACACACACACACCTTAAAGTGTCCAATCCACCTGTCCAATGTCAGCATGTGGATTGGGGGGGGGGGAGGAAACCCAGGGAACAAAAACGGACACACAGGGAGGACATGCAGAGACAGAAGAGGCTCCCCCCCCAGCCAGGATCAACCCGGAGAAAACCTCTTGTGTGAGGGCATATGCAAAACCTGCACACCGCCGTACACCCACAGATGATGCATTATTAATGTTACAAATTTCTAAAGATTCATTAGAAGAATTAGATTAAGTCTTTACATAATTTCAAAAAATAACAGGCCTTCATTTTAATAATATTAATTCAGAATTTGCATTCATAATTAAAAGAATATACTAGAAATGAAATTAAAAATATAATTATTGGAAATGAATCCTCATCTTTAACATATTTAGGAGTGTCTATACTTAAAAATCTTGGAAAAACCCAATAATACAAATTATAAAAATATCATAAATATAGCATCCAATCTAATTCCAACCCAGAAGAAAATATTTATTCCCTTTGAGGACAGATTTCAATTGATTAAAACAGTACTTTTTCCAAAGGTTTTATATATAATACAAGCCCTTCCTTGCCTGAAAACAAATTGCATATTAAACAATTTAATAATCTACTCTTCTTTTTTTTTGGGGGGGGGGACTTCCAAACAAACCTAGGGTTGAACTCAACATCATTTAGGATTCTGGCCTTTAGGAGGTATGCATTTTTCAAATGTAGACATTTATGTAAAACCAGCAATTTCTAAAATATTATTATACTGGCTAGACACTGACTATAATTCAAATTGGAAATGTCTACAGCATTCTCTATTTAATTTCAGTAAATTAAGTACTCACACCTGTCAGAAAATTACAGCATATTTAATCCCTTTTGGATTTTTATTTATAATTATATGCAGTTTTGTATTTAGTATTATACTATCCGTTCAATCAAATTACATAAATTTTATTTTTAAAACATTTAAAGTTACAATTTTAAGTAATATTGATCTAAAACTCTGGTTTGAGACAGTTATACCATTTACTATAACAAAAAACTTTTTTTGAGGATTTTTCTAAACAAATGCATTAAACGTGAAAATAACATTTTTTCATGTTGGTATCAGTGTCTTCATAGCATAAAAGTTAATCAATGCAAACATTAATTTCCAAATATAACCTTAATCCACAGGACTGGATTTACTTATAAGATATTAGAACACATGCGCAAAACAAATTTTCCTCCATTTCACTCACAATACAAAGAGATGCCTAAACTGATCCTAACATTCTATGATGTCCTTTATAATAATCAAGAAATATGAAATTAATATCTAATCTATATAAATTTTTTACAGTTAATAATGCTTAGTTAAATGACAGAGTTTGGAATTACAGTACACTTGAAAATAATTCAACTCTTTCTGAAGACACTAAAATTCAGTTACTAAAATGTGTAAATAACACCTCCTTGTGACATTATTGGCAAATTTTTGAATGGAAATTCCTACATTGAGCTTTCTAATGTTTTATAAGATAGCAATGTTTAAAAGATGGTTTTAAAGAATGTTGGGGATGCAATCAAAAATGTGTTGTTGACTGGTCTCACATTTCTTTTATGATTGTCCTAACATAAATTATTACTAGAACAAAGTTGCAGATGTCCTTAAAGATTTATGGTCTGACTCCTTTATTGTGACTTCTTCTTCTCTTCTGGCTGTTCCCGTTAGGGGTTGCCACAGCGGATCATCTGTTTTCATTTCTTCCTGTCCTCTGCATATTGCTCTGTCACACCAACCGCCTGCATGTCCTCTCTCACCACGTCCATAAACCTTATCTTAGGCCTTCCTCTTTTACTCTTACCTGTCAGCTCTATCCGTAGCATCCTTTTTCCCAATATACCCATCATCCCTCCTCAGCACGTCCAAACCAGCACAATCTCGCTTCTCTGACTTTGTCTCCAAACTGTCCAACCTGAGCTGACCTTCTAATATACTGATTTCGAATCCTGTTCATCCTTGTCACACCCAGTGCAAATCTTAACATCTTTAACTCTGCCACTTCTAGCTCTGACTCCTGCCTTTTTGTCAGTGCCACTGTCTACAAACCATACAACATAGCTGGTCTCACTATCCTCTTGTAGACCTTCCCTTTCACTCTTACTGGTACCCGTCTGTCACAAATTACTCCTGACACTCTTCTCCACCCATTCCACCCTGCCTGTACTCTCTTCTTCACCTCTCTTCCACACTCACCATTACTCTGTACTGTTGATCCCAAGTACTTAAACTCATCCACCTTCGCAAACTCTACTCCCTGCATCCTCACCATTCCTCTATCATTCACACACACATAGTCTGTTTTAGTCCTGCTGACCTTCATTCCTCTCCTCTCTAGAGCATATCTTCACCTCTCCAAGGTCTCCTCAACCTGGTCCCTACTCTCACTACAGATCACAATGTCATCTGCAAACATCATAGTCCATAGGGCCTCCTTCTGATCTCGTCTGTCAACCTGTCCATCAACATTGCAAATAAGAAAGGGCTCAGAGCTGATCCATGATGTAATCCCACCTCCACCTTAAACAGATCTGTCACTCCCACTGCAGACTTCACTACTGTCACACTACCCTAGTACATATCCTGTACCACTCTTACATACTTCTCTGCCACTCCTGACTTCCTCATACAATACCACAACTCCTCTCTAGGCACCCTAGTATATGCTTTCTCCAAATCCACAAAGACACAATGCACCTCCTTCTGACCTTCACTATATTTCTCCATCAACAGTCTCAGAGCAAACATCACATCTGTAGTGCTCTTTCCCAGCAAGAAACCATACTGCTGACTCCTTTATTGTGACTAAAAATCAAATATTATTAAACATATTAGAGTGTTCTAATAAGAGTAAAGAATTCTCTATTTAGCTTAGGTAATCTTAGCTGTAGCAAGAAAGAGTATAACAAAAAAATGGAAGAACAGTATTCCACCTCAGTGTGATGAATTCCTGTCATCACTTCAAGAAACAGCTATAAGAAAAACCAAGATAAAGAAAAGCAGGATATTTCCTAGGATCTTCACCATGAGTCAATGGTTAAACCTGTTATCTCTTATTATCTCTTATTGAAACTTATCAAAAATGTTTCTCATTGACTTTAACACTCTTACATAATATATATATATATATATATATATATATATATATATATATATATATATATACATATATATATTTAGGTTACCTTCATTTGATAGACATTTCATTTGACTGAAACTCATTTGAATGAAATTTAATTTGACTAACAAGTAGTACTTGCAGTGCACTGTAAGGCAAATAAAAGGGATATGTCCTCTTCCCCAATGTAGTGCGTCCCTGGAATTAGTATATATAATTAGGGAGGTGTGGGGGGCACAACCCCCCCACACACACACACTGGCGGGTGTGGGGAGCAGAGCCCCCCACTTAGTTTGGTTTTACAAAAAAATATAAAACAAAGAGCAGAGAATTTAAATCAAACTAGGTGGGGTGCTCTGCCCCCACACCACACCTCCCTAACTATATATACTATCTCCAGGGTCACACTACAGTGGGGAAAAGGACATATCCATTTTATTTGCCTTACAGTGCACTGCAACTACACACACACACACACACACACACACACATATATATATATATATATATATATATATATATATATATATATATATATATATATATATATATATATATTTATTTATATATCTATATCTATATATATTATATATATCTTCTTTTTTTCTTTCTATGACTCATATTTGAGTCAATACTTGATACTTATACTAATGTAAAACTCATAATTTTTTTTCCTGGTCCCCTTCAATAAACACAGCATATCAAATGACATTTGACAACCTTTATTAAACTTCCATAAACATAAGTTTATTGAACATTTTAATTTATTAATCATAGCATGAATGTCCATATAACAATTTAGGGTAGTGTAATCTCACTCGCCCTAACCAAACAAGCAATGTCCTCACCTCCACTCACTTATTTTTACTTATCAAGCAGCATTCTACAGCTCGCTTTCTTTCCCCAACTCATTGAATTAAACATCCAACACCAGAGGACAACAGAGGATGGACAAGCCTGACCCTCTTCTCTGGCTAAACACCAAAGATATGAAATAACCACACAATCCTCAATGTTCCTAGAAGAGGGAGGGTGGGTAGCAAGTTCATGCTACAATCTGATCCCTTACCCAATTACACTCACACATATCTAGTTAAGCCTCTCCCTTTGCTTGCCTCATTTCCTCCAAAACCTCCTACTTTCACAATTTAACACTTCCATCTCCCCACACTAACTTTCTTCCACTACCATCTTAACTTCCATTACTATTCTTACCTGATCCTCACCTGAAGATGTCCCTGGACAAATTGATTTGTTCCCGAACTTCAATTGTCCCAGGGCCCTTCAATAAACACTGCACACTGAATGACATCTGACAACCTTTATTAAACTTCTGTAAACATAACTTTGTTGAACAACATTTTAATTTACTGATCACAGCATGAACATCCATATAACCATTTACTAGGGCAGTGTAACCATGCCCACCTTAACCATATAAGCAGCGTCCTCACCTCCGATCACTTACTTTTACTTATCAAGCACCATCCCATAGCTCACGTTCATTCCCCCTGCTCATTGAATTAAACATCCAACACCAGAGGGGAAAAGAAGAGGAACAAGTCTGCCCATCTTTTCTTCCAACCAGCCTGACACAGGCTGTTCCTCCTGATTCACTCCAAAACCTTCAACAAACCCTTCAAAACAAACCTAAGTGTATATTAAAGAGGTCCAAACTAAAATCATTCAGGTGTACTGCATCCACTCTGAACCAAATTGAATCCTTGTCATTGACATCCCAGTACCCTATCAACCCTATCCTAACACTTCAACATAAGAACCACAGTCCAAGATTTAGTAAAGTCAGTAATCGCAGTTAAGTCCACCTTGACCAATTGAACTGCCTTACCTTGTCCCCACGCCTGAACCAAATATTTCAGCAACAATCCTTTCCACCACACTCTTTTCTCCTGCAACACCAATTTAAATAAACCTGGCAATGCCCTACTCTACACCTTCCTTAACAAAAAAAAAAAAAAACAAATAAACAAAATTCATGTACCAGGCATATTATTATTCCAAGCCAGCCTGACACACCTCATCCGGCCAACACCAGTGGCTCATGCCACTGCCATCTTGACCAAATGAAAATGAACCCTTAACCCACAACTTCTTCTACTAGACCTTTAATGTCAGCCAAATTTGAACTAACACCAAATATTCAACATCCCTTCTCCAATCACCATTTCATTCCGCTGGCCAATGAGACATAAACCATTCCCCCCCAAGAATAAGCCCCCCATCCTAATACTTCCTGCCACATCCATAAACAATCGCAAATCCCTTTGAACAACCCCATGCTCCTTACAAAATCAATACCATTAAACTGCTCCAAAAAGACAACCTCAATGCTAAATCAACACACACCAACTTAACCCTCACCCAGTGATGTGTGCTTTTACCCCCATTCAACAAAAGGCCAGCAACCCACAATAGGAACGACTCAGGTGAATTGTCCCTGAATTCAGACCTTGTCCCTGGATTTCCACACCAAATCTTTCCGTTCAAATGTGTTACTTTTGCATCTGTTTAACAAAACAAGCCATGGCCTGTATCACTAGCAATCCCAGAAAAACAATGCCACTCTAGAGCCTTCTAACTGCTGCTTATATAATGGAACACCCAATTCCTCACACATCCCCAAAACACATGCATACCTTTCAATGCTCTGTCAAACCTTTCATCTGCTCTTATTAAATCATCCAAATACTGTACCACCTTCTGGCTACCCCCTAACTGCAGCCAAATCCAATGGGGAGCAGTGCCAAACCTCTGAAAGTAGCACAGGCCACTGAGCATCCCATTGGCATAGCTTTATCAAAGTAAAACTTAAAACCCAACCACTCTGCCCAACAATTGCCACTATTCCTCTCAAACCATTAATAAATGAAAATGGATTCAATATTTACCTTCACCAATCATGGGTCCGTAAGCTCCTGAATGACCTGCACTGCATTATACAAAGATGCATAACTGACTTTTGCATCATCTCCTGAAATAAATTCATATATAGAATTCCCCTTGGGATAAGACCAATGGTGAAGCAAATGAAATTCCCTACTGACTTCTTAGGAACCACCCCCAAAAAATAAACCTTATAGCTGTTAAAGGGAGGAATATCAATTTGACCCAATAACCTACCCGCCCACCAGTCCTTCTCCACCAAGCCTTGTTGTCTGCCACCTGCACAGCTGAATTCATACCCACACACTTCAAACAGGTGTGTGAAAAACTCCACTCCACTCATGAGCAACACCCACATTAAAAGCACAGCATATCCCCTTCCCACCCCCCTTAACTTAACCCTCTTGGTAATGGCTCCAAGCCTATCAATCATGGTGGCTAACCAAATGTCAGGATGTCTCACATCCCAACACAGTGACTGATCCACTGCCTTCCACTTCCAAAACCTTTGATCATACCACACCAAGCATTCCTTGCCCACAGAGGCTGTACCTCACAGATCTTGAGAAAGTAAGCCAAGAATGGTAAGACCAAAGGCAGTATCCTTCTCCAACCAAACCACCATGTAATACATGAAGCCTACTACCCAGTTGTTCCATGTCCTTGGCCACAGTCTATCTATCCTCCTCTGTCCCGAGGCTGTTAAAGCCAAAAAAACTCTTTGCTGTTTGCAGTTTCCTGGTCTACCAAACATTGAACCCCATCCACATCAATTAATTAGAAATGTCAACAAACTCCCCCTTCCAGATCTTTCCTTTAACTGAAAGCAGTATGTGAGGTGATCAAAAGAGCTCTTCCACCCTTGTCCCAGAACCTGCATTGCTAATTAACCACCCAGCCGGATCCCAAAGTCCGACCCAACCTCATGCTGTTGTAACGCCACCCCACCTGTGATGATGCCAATCTCCCCATAATCAAACCTAAGCCCTTCTGATTGCCAAAGCCATCCTCATGAAACCATCCCCTTTGCTAAAAAGGGGGGCCCCCAAACCTCTGCCTTTCCGCAGCTGCAGCACTTGCTTTACCCTGCCCCTGATGTATCTCATTCTCACCTGTTTTGGGCACTACTCCCAAACTGCACCAACTCTGACATGCCTAAATGAGTACCTAATAATGTAGCATTACCTGTGACCTAATTGGACACCACTCCCACAGCAGGCACTGAATTCTGTCACCACTGGACACTCCACCTCTTCCTCTTGAAACAATTCTTTGCCTTACACAAAAATAGCTACCCATTTCTGCCTCAAAGCTCATGCACCAGCCATCTAGGAAAAGAGAAAGCAGTATTACTAGAGAAAAGACAAAAAAAAATAATTCCCTTCGAGGTGAACCTTATATGTGTACCAATATGCCACCTTAAAATCTCCTAAACCCTTAATAATACCTGCAAACAGAACCGTGCCACTCCAGATTTCAATGACTGGTTAATTCCATTGTGAAAAGCAATGCTGTGCACCAATACAGATATCCAATCCTGTACCACATGTACCACTCACAGCTTTATTACTCTGGTACAACTACCAGACTGCCATTTAAGTAAGTGTTAGGCCAACCATCATTGCAAGCCATTTTTACCTAGTTAACTTTTTTATTTAATATATTATGTGAGGCAAATGCCTTAACCAGTATGCCAACCCTTAACAATAAATCCACCTCAGCATGGATCAGCAACACCTCCACACTCAGCAACTCCAACCCTCCCCACATAGAACAACCACAATATGCACCTCCACTCCTCCCATTAAAACAGCACCACACACAATAAATGAAGCTTGTACTTTGTGACAATCAAACCCTGCAATTTACAAAATAAATGAAGCTTGTACTTTAAGTGACAATCAAACCCTGTAATTTACATTTATGAAGCAAACACCTTAAATATTATGCTCCCCACTACCTCTTCCACCACTTAGTGCAAGAAATCTGGACAAAGCATGACAAAATGGGGGAACAGATTTTAAATGCTGCTCTTGCAAACATAGCAGGTCACTCCAGTACCAAAGTTTGAGTTAGCTTACATTTTCTGAAGAATGTGAAGTATGATACTGAAATACACATCATTATTTAGTGACTTCAACCCTCTGACTATCCCAGTGATGATCAAAATCATAACTTCTGATGCCCTTATTCCATCATCTTGTCAAGTTAATAGTAAAATCATCCTTGATTATTTTGGATTTGCCCCTAATATTGAAGAAAATAAGTTAAGGGTTATGAGACATGATATAAATCACATTCTGGCATCAACTCACACCAATTTGTAATGTAACTGCAACTTAAAAAGTTACTGCAAGGCAACAGCTCCCCCCCTTAGAGCACATCCTTGTTTACAAGATTTCCATATTTTATTTCACTGGTCATACCACAGGACAAAATTCAGTAGCTAGCTACATCTGCCAGACTTCTTTTTAATAAGTCATATGCCATCTACACATTTTGACCACTGTTAGTCTGCCCTCCCTCTCCCTAACAGTGAACATTACACCGCACATACACTGTGAGCAGCCATTACTTGTGGGTGCCTCACAGCCTGCAAAAACATCCCAAACTGAGACCTGCAGCTGGGCTTTTGTTTTGCATTCATGGGTGTGTTTGGAAAAAAGTCCACAAATACTGACCCACCCTCCCACCAATAAACAAAGCAACCAAAGACCCACTCATATGAACTGATTTTCCTACTCAGTCCTCCTCAGCAGTCTCCTGAAGTGCAAGCCATCCATGTGAATCCAATACAATAATGATTGACAGACAAAACCCTTCTCTCCACTGACTTCCACCCTCTCTACAGGATAGCCATAAACACACAATGTTCTCTCCCAAAGTCAAACTTCCACAGAAGAGCCAGCCCTTTATACCCCAACCAAACATCTAAGGGATGTTTTTCATTATCGTTTTCCTTTTTTGTTTATTTTTTTTTATTACATATATATATCCAAATTATCTCTTGTGCAAGCATTGCACTCACTCTCCTCCTCCCTTCCTCCCTGAAGACTCCCAGCCACAAGCACATTTCAATCAACCACTCAACAGCCAAGCAGCTCTCAGTCACAACTGTGCATGCACAGCAACAAAACTCCAACCACAACTGCTCCCCAGCCCACAAACAGGCCAGAGCCTCGCCAATCACCAACCACCCATCAACAACGAAACCCAAACCACACATATTCAATCACTGTCTATTTTTTTTTTTGCCACTGCTACTCTAAGATCCACACACACCAACAAGCAAATATGTCATGCATGGAGAAATTATACATCAGCTCAATGTTACTTACTTATCTATGTATGGAAGAGCATACCTGTTGTCAGAAAACAATCTGTTTCTCAAAAGTGTAAGAATCTGTATATTTGGTATAGAAATTTATGAAATTTACAGTTTAGTATTATAAACTGTTTTTCCTAACATGTACTCATATTGAACCCTCAATAAAATATATGTGTCTGTGCAAAATCACTCTGCAGTCAATCCTTTTACAAACAATAAAACCACAGTGCTGAGGAATATATAATACAGAATAGCAAACATCAACCTTCTAGGAAAACTCTGCAGAATCTGGCAAGTTGTGAGATTTTGTTTCATTCATTGGTGTTGCTTTGTTTCTGTTCTCTTTTTATTAAAGAAGCTTGCTGAGCCAAGCATGCCATGAGGCCAGTGTGGACCACTCTGTCTACCATCCCCCCATGACCAGTATGTCACAATATGCATGCATGATGAAATGGCCACACCACAAAATGCAAACTATATGGCCCTTAATTAACAACCAGCAGCCACGCAATGGCAAGAAAATAAAAACAGTGAAAGAAATAAGGGAACCTGTCCCAACTGACTTCAAAACCCCCAAATGAATGAGTGAGCAAACCAAAAGCCAAAAGGGACCTCTCCTAGATAGAAGCATGCAACCACCTTAAGGAACACAAGGAAACCCACAAATGAACCAAACCAGAACATTACCATAACCATAACAATGACCTCCAACCCCCCCCCCTTAATGCAACTAATATACAGTCCTTGCTTAAGCGGTGAAACCAATACCAAGCAGAAAACACCAAGCACCCAATGGACAAGCCCAATCAGAACATTAAACATTTAACATGAAGATTCAAATAAACTGTAATGACAAACCAAAGCACAGAAATCATAACGCTGTCTGACACAGCCAATATACAAAAATTCACCCACTAGTACAGTAGAAACCACTATGAACATAAGGCCCACCTGGTCTCCAATGTGCCTACTGGTTGTCATGGACGTAACACTTGTTACAGCAGCAAGTTCACACCAAAATCTGACCCCCTACCCAGTTACACTCACACAAAGGCAGTTAAGCCCCTCCTTTCACTTACCTCATTTCTGCCCAACCCTCCTACTTTCCCAATTTAACCCTTCCATCCTCAAGCCAGTTAAGCCCCTCCTTTCACTTACCTCATTTCCTCCCAACCCTCCTACTTTCCCAGTTTAACCCTTCCACTCCACCCACACTAACCTTCTGCCACTACCATCTTATCGCCCATTACTATTCCTACCTGATCCTCACCTGAATATGTCCCTGGACAAATTGGTTTGTTCCCAAACCTCATTTTGAGAAAAAAAAGTGTATAGAAGGATCCTGGACTGAGATGAGACATCTAATGAATTGGAATATGCTCTATCATCCTCCTTTTTAAGAGTAGAAGGACAATCCAAGAAACTATAGGATAGTCAACCTTAGGATAGTACCAGACAAGGTCATGAAGATGGTCCTGAGATGAGAACTTGATCCATTTGTAAAGTGCAGTCATCACCATGACATGACCTGACACAGAATCACAAGTAGATTTCTTTTCCAGCCATGCATTCTTTAGTTCTACAACTAGGTGACAGCAGGACTAGACAGGTATGTGGTGGAAGAAGCAGTCTATCTGGACTGATGCAAGACCTTTGATTCACTTATTCAAAGTAAATGCCTTATAAAACTTGATATGGCTATAGAGAAGATAAGTATTCAGCAGCTGATTAGAATCATAACTGACACAAAGGCAAATGTGCTGAGAAATACTGTGTAGGGCCAAAGTAGCAACCAGTTATGTATCCCGTGTAGGGCCCGAGTAATGACCAGTCACATGTCACAAATGTGTGTTTATTTGTCAGCATTCTTTACCAGTCGTGTCACAAGTTTGTCTTTATTGATCAGCATTTTTAATGTATTAAATGCAGATATGTTAGGGTACATTGTAACCAAACTGAATTTTTGACCAATGACATATAGATCCAGGCCATAGTATAGGATGGGAGAAAGAAGTAGGCAAGAAACCTTGACATGATATTCTAATGGAGAGAACATGCAAGTTTAATGTTATTTTAGGTGATTGGAAAGCATCTTAGATATAAGAACCTAGATTCCAAATATAAATCTGGAGGTTGAGTGCTCATTAACTCAACACACAAAATATGACAATGCAGCATGGTTATCAGTGATGGACCACCACGGACCGACACAAGAGACAGCTGGCCCAGCAAAGTGATGAGTTGCTTTTTGTGAAGAATAAACATAAAGGAACAGATGGGCATTCCTATCGCCTGTTTCACACCACTGAAGCTCAGCCTGGAATCAGTGGCGGCTGGTGACTTCAAATTAAAGGGGGGCTGCAGGATACAGCTGAGTGGGTGGGGCCAATGGGAGGGGTGTGGCCAACTAGAAAGGGGTGGGGCTATTGTCAAAACTACACCAACTGGAACTTTAATTAAATACGCTGCCCTGGGTACCAAACCATCATTACGAGAGTCCAATCAAGACAAAATGAAGTGTAGAAGAAAAAAATATTTCAATGCATCGACTACAAGACAACTTACTTAATATCTAGATGGAAAAAGAAGGTTGTGAGGCATGAAAAAATAAATTGCTTTTTAAATACATTACTGGAATGCCAGTCAAATCAAGTATAAAAAAAAACAAGCAGCACTCAGCTCAAACCACTTCTCCTTGCACTGCAGTTCTAATTATAATTTATATTCAGCTTTATAAAATTACCAAGTAACATGCTGAAAGTAGCAATCTCTGTGATATCCACACTTGTAAAAATGTTTCTTATCCAAAAAAGACCTGCTGCCTGACAACAACTATCTACTTGTTTAATGGGGAACACATGTTCAAAGTAAAAAATGAACAGCGAACAAGAAACAAGCTCAAAATAAATTGCTTAAAGGATTACTGCACAAGTTATGGACCTCACATGATAGATTGGCATTCTGTTTAGTTTACTGGTAAAGCCTGCAAAGATAACTGCAAGTCTCCAACAAATGTAATGAGCTTCTGAAAATACTGTAATCCGGTCCTTTATTTCAAATACTGTCATATGCATTTCAATACCTAAGGCTTATACGTTATCTAGTTACGTAAATATTCTCTGCATGGCAATAATGAAAAGGCTTTCAGTGTTGGTAATTCTTTAACAGTATGCTTATTAAAGCTTACTTGCATCTTACAATCTCCGACAAGCTTATCTGATGGTCAGTAAAGCATTGCTACTTTAATACAGAGCAACAGGACACTGCAACAGCATGCATTTTCTGAATAATAAGAAGCATAAATCAACAGTTAAAAATATGACAGAAAACCAGAACATTCTGCAAAATCAAGGACAGATGAAAAGCCATGGTCGTACTTGTGGTCTGCCTTGGATGGGGGAATACTCTGCACACTTACACTGCATAACTGCTCCTTGCCTTGCTTAGATACATCCAGAGCCACTACAATGGGGAGTGGGGTGCAACAAGTAGGTCACAGTTTGAAATGTCTCTGGCTGATGGTGATGGCTCTGACACTCCTACCACTCAACCTCAGAGCAAGAAATCTGAACAATGCCATACATAGAAGTGGGACACAGACCCAAAAATAAAGACAATGTTTGTTTAAATATTGCTCTTATAAACTTAGAAAGATAATAGAATAGTAGTAGGTCTTGCATTAGTAGGAATTTTTGAAGGTATGAAATCTGAAACTCAAATGTCTGCCATTATTTTCTAACTTCAGTCTTTAATGATTTGCTACTAATTTTCCAGAAAACCACAATTTTATGAAAAACAGACCAAAAATGTTATGCAAAAATATAAAATTGCCAGACAATACAGCTGGGAACCTGTCAAAGAAGGAACTCCTTTTTAAAATTAGCATTGTTAACTTGAGCAGCTGACAAAATAAGATCATCTACATGCATTTCTGAAATAAAAGTAATCTATAACTCTGATCATTACAGTTATTTATAATTGTAAACCCTCCACGTTTTCTTCCAAAATTGCCATTTTGGAGAGGGATTATTAGAGGGAGAGCAACATTTTGAGCCAAAATTGGGGACAGTTGAGAGGTTTGGATATTCCTAATTCTATAAAGTGATTTATTTGCATGTACCTCTTAACCTCTTAACGCAGGAAATCTGGACAAGGCTAAATATATTGGGGGAACACGCAAACAGTACTAAAAATTGCTCTTGTATAAACTTAAGACAGTTGATAGAATAACAGGTCTTGCTTTAGCATGCATTTTTCTGAAGGTTATGACGTCTGAAACTCAATCTGTCATTATTTAGTGACTTCATTCCTAAATGATTTGGCAGAAAACCACAAATTTTATGAGGAACAAACCAAAAACAAGAAGCAAAAATCCATTAATTCAGCAAAATTCTGGACATTTGAGAGGTATAGTTCAGCTGGGGCTGTCTGAGTTTGTTGTTCTTCCCCCCTCACAAAATCATGGTTGAATGGAGCCATTCCAATGTCCCATTCCTTGGTTATTTCGCCCCATTTGCCATAAACACTGTAATGTGCATACTGCTTTACTTCTGCGATGATATGGATTTCATTTGAAAGTTTTATTTTATATCTTACAGCATAAACCCTAATAGATATCTGCTAAACAAAGCAATGCAGTCTCACAATGAAAATAGACTTAGCATTAAAACTCCTCTGCCCTTGAAACTCACATTCATTGAAACAGCATAGAAACCCACATTCAAAGAAAATACATTTTGCCAGTGGCAGATAAAGATTAATTTTGGGCTGTTTTCAAATCATAGGCTCCTTGAACATGAAACATACATATGCCCTTTGATACACCTTCCTGACTGTATTAAATTATATTCCTTGTACAATACAGTGCAGTTGTTAGACAGCATTTTAAATTTATTGTTTTGAACATTTTTCCAGAAAACAATGAAACAAAATGCATGCACCAATAATGACAAAACTGCCCAATTCAGAACATTTCCATCATAAAAATCTACTCAAACTTCAACAGTCCACCAGTATCAGTAAATATGCACGATCTCTGAAGAAGTAAAAGTCATCTAAATAATTTCACATTAAAGAAATTTGTTAACTAGTGAAGAGGTTACTGCTAGCAAACAACTTTATATGTCATTGTTTCACCTACAAATAAAGTGCCTGTTGCCCTTGAGGAATAAATTACTTATGTTGCATTAAAGAAATTATAATGCTAGTAATATCACAATAGGGAATGGATGGCAAACTGAAAACAGGTTCATAGTTACTAGGTATCTTCGCCAAAGAGAACTGCAGCATCCATCCCCTTTACAACAGAGTACAGTATCAACAATGAATCTACCTACTGTGGGAGTAGAACCCACAGCCTTCTGCATGAAAAAGCAAGTATAGTACCTGTTGTGGTATTTCCAATGTAAGCAGACTCGGCATAAGCAGCACTAAACTTTTGTTCCCCTGTAGCTCTCAGTTCCTTGTAAAATCTACTCGACACTCAGCTGTATCTCTGAACTTTGCAGCACAAGAAATCTGGACAAAGCCAAAATTTATTGGGGGCGGACAAAAGCCCAAAAACCAGGGACACATTTTATACATTGCTTGTATAATGTTGGAAAGTTGCAAGAATAAAATGCTGTATTACTACCATACATTTCACTGCCAAGTATTGAACCCAGGACTCTGTGCAAAACAGCCAGAGCAACATACCACTATGACAAACCATCTATTTTTAAGAAAGAAAGGAAGAGTGAAACTTAAATGGCTACCATTTAGTGAATTAAGTTCTCACCATAGCTGTCAACATGTTAGCACAAAACACCTGAACAAAGCCAATAATGGGGGAATACAGCCCCCAAACATATTCAGTGAGTTCAGTTATCACCATAGATCTCAACCTTGGCACAAAAACCTAGACAAAGCCAATAATGAGGGATGACAGTCCAAAAAATAGAGACAAATATCCACTGAGGACACCAGATCAAACCCACACAAACACAGGGAGGACATGCAGACTCCACACAGAAGGCACCCCAGCCAAGAATCAAACCAAACAACCCATTGCTGTCAGGCAAAACTGCTACCACTACACCACTGTACTACTGTTTGTGTTAAGTAACAAATATACAGAAACCACATATTTTATGAGGAATAGAACAAATATGAGGCAAAAATCTGCAAATGTTTCAGAAATGGTGGTGGGTAGGGAATTCAGGCTCTTGTCGCTTGGGCCCCATGGTACAGAGTTCAAGCCTTATTCTCTATCCACCACCATGAAGCAACTGGGGCATTTCACACATACTCGCACTTATTGATGATCTGAAGCATGTCATCCCACTACAATGTATTCTGTTTATCCCTAATATCACACCTCAGTTTGCAAACTTTGCATTTTAGAATTCCTTGTGTGATGTCTACAAATGCATAAATGCAGATGTTAATTCCAAAGAACTATAAAAAATTGCAAAAAAAAATGAAAAAAAGTAAATTGAATGATATAATGTCAGTGGTTCAATATTTTGCAAACTCACCTAAAATACTGGAAAGCAGTATGTTCCGTCTCCATAATAACAAACCGCACTGTAATATAGCAGTATCCGTGAGGTGGGCTTGGCACTCAAAAATTAATTGTCTTTCTTTAGATGCTAGACCAACATTACTGTTATATGGACAGGTAGATGATAAATATCCTATGACATCAGTTTGAAGAAGAGTATACCTGTCCAAAATTCTTCCATTCACTGTAATTATCACTTTGGGTTGCCTTGATTAAAAGGATACACTACCAGTGTACCTGCTTACTAAAATTAAATAAATACATAATTCATCATAGGGGAATATTTTTTCTATAAAATTTCAAACAGGAAAGAACAGAATGGTGTAATTGGCTATTATCCAAGACTAACATAATTTCAAAATGTTAGGTTTTTATGCACTTTCTTTAATCTCCTTAATATGTGCCACTGTTTAGAGCTTTATATCGTACTGTGGGTCTTCACTGCAGGTTTCTGACAATACCAGATCACAATGTAAACAGAGATTTAAATAACACACACACCTATCTGTCTCCAGAATGGCCTGCCATTGCAGCGATCA
Source organism: Protopterus annectens (assembly GCF_019279795.1). Lineage (NCBI taxonomy): Eukaryota > Metazoa > Chordata > Ceratodontiformes > Protopteridae > Protopterus > Protopterus annectens. Next base: position 368,032,988 of record NC_056729.1, on the reverse strand, counting down.
CCTGTCTCCAGAACAGATCCTGTACTCTGCAACATACACACTCCTCTGCAGCGATCACCTGTCTCCAGACCGGCCTGCCATGCGATCCTGTACTCTGCAGCAGCCTGATCAGTCCTCCATACTGGCCCACGCATGCTGTGGTCTCCCGCGAGATGTGAGGAGGCTGGAGCCTCCTGCTATTGGTCCAGCCTGCGGGCGATGCAGTCCGATGACCTTCCGGTTTGTGCGGTCATCACCGCACAGATCTCTGGGTTGGAAGGGTAAAGTTTCCTGCCTTCCCTATCCGGACTGCCTAACTGAACAGTCTGGAGCTCAGGAATGCCAGAGCATGCGTGCTTGGAGTTCTGGTCTGCCTAACACAGCAGTCAGGAACTAAGCACGCATGCGCGGAGTCTGAGATATTTTTTATTTTTATATGTTCTACGGTGGCAGGAATAATGGGGACTTTATTTTATGCATTCAACAGGTGGGGGACCCATTTTACACATGGGAGGGCTGCAGTCCCACAGTCCTATAGCACAAGCCACCCTGCCTGGAGTACTATGTGAAGTTTTATTGACCATACAGGGATTATACAGAATTATAAGTTAGTTTAAGAAGGACGAGAGAA
>NC_056729.1:367959878-368027378 GCF_019279795.1 Protopterus annectens | reverse complement strand
AAAACATTGGAGAACATGAAGATCTCTCCGAACACCATTATATTGGTCGACTTCAACTACCCAAACATTGACTGGGAGCACTACTCAAGCCCCAGCACCTTAGCCCAAAGGTTCCTGGAAATTATAAACTCAAATGCCATGGAACAACCAGTCACCACTCCCACAAGAGGGGACAACATACTAGACCTGATCATTACCAACATGGGGACTCTATGCTCCACATCAGAAGTATATCCCTCATTGGTAAGATCAGACCATAAATTAATTTCACTGGATGTCCACATCCCGACCCCACCCCCAGCCCAGAAAACCACAGTGAAACACTTCTTAAAAGTGAACTTCTCACTTCTCAAAACCGAAGTGGAATCCTTCAAGGCCCCAGTGCCAGTGGAAACTATGTCCCAAACTGCAGAATCCTATATAAACACATTCTACGGACATCTCCAGGAATGCATGGATCATGCTATCCCAAACAAAACCAAGACCCATTCATCCAAAGGCAGGCGTCCAGACTGGTGGACCCCTGCTATAAATAAACTGTACAACAGAAGGAGGAAGCTACTACATGATAGTGCAAAATCCCTAATAGGGAAGGCATCTCTGATCAGTACTAGCAAAAAATTACAATCCCTCATAAAATCCTCCAAGGCCAGCTTTGAGAGAAAAATTGCACAGGACACCAAAGACAATCATAAGGCTTTTTTCAGTTATGTTAAAAACCTGGGATGCAACTCCCAGACTTGTTCTGAGTTGATTCTAAATGTCAAAAAATACACTGAACCCACAGACATCGCCAATATCCTGGCAGACAGGTTCAGTGCAAACCCCCCCCCCCAAAAGGGCAAGTATCTATCCCGGCAGAGGGCTGCCTCCCAAACATCTCTGATGCTCAGGTGAAGGCTGCCCTCTCCAAAGCAAAAAACACTGCTTCCATGGGACCAGATGGTGTCCCAGGTTGCGTCCTACATGAACTCCAAGAGGAACTAATCCCTCAAATAAAACAGCTATAGAATCTCAGCCTCACTACAGGATATGGGTCCACAGAATGGCGTACAGCAACAGTGGTCCCTCTCCACAAAGGTGGAGCCTCTACGGACCCTGGAAACTATTGCCCCATAAGCCTGACTAGCTTAGTCTGCAAGACTATGGAGAGGATCATCATGGAGCTCATAAACAAAGACATTGGGGAACTACAGACACTAGATCCTACCCAGTTCGGCTTTGTCAAGGGCAGATCCTGCCTTTTCAACCAGGTTCAAAAGGCAGATCCTGCCTTTTGAACCTGGTTGACTTTTTCGAAACAGTCACCAAAGCCATAGATGAAGGGAAGGTAGTCCACACAGCCTATCTGGACCTTGCAAAGGCATTTGACACAATACCCCACTCGGGCATCATAGATAAGCTATCCAGCTTAAATATAAACCCCTATGTCACAAGATGGGTTGCAAACTGGCTCAAAGACAGAACCCACAGAGTGAGAGTTGCTGGAGCCATGTCCGACTTGAAACCGGTCACAAGTGGCATCCCACAGGGTTCTGTCCTGGGACCACTCTTGTTCGGTATATACTTTTCCGAGGTACAGGCAAATGTGGGAGGACTATGGCTCACCAAGTTCGCAGATGACTGCAAACTGGGCACCATAATCAACTATCCTGCTGACACAAACATCCTTCAAAAAGGTCTCACAGAGACAGATAACTGGTGCCAGCACCATGGTTTAAAGCTAAATGCCAAAAAATGTATAGTCATACCCTTTGGCAAAAACAATGTGCCCACAAATTACCACACAGGCGGAAACCCATTAAGTACAGAGAAAGTTATTAGGGACCCAAGTTGATAGCAATCTCTCCTTTGAAAACCACATTGCCAAAGTGGTTAGAAAGACCTTCTACATAGCCCACCTCATCATGAAGGGTTTCACATCTAGATCAAGAGAAGTAATCGTGCACCTTTATTCATCCCTCATCAGGCCCATCATAGAATACAATGCCCCTTTTGGGATGTACCTTACCCGACACCTGCAGCAATTAGAAAGACCCCAAAAGTATCTCACCAAGATCAAGGGTCTCAAACAGATGCCATATGCTGCTCGGTTAAAAAAACTCCAGCTCTACTCAGTTGCATACCGCCTACTTCGAGGCGATCTATGCCTGACATACAAAGCTATGTCAAATCCAGAATTAATGGACATGCTCCACCTCAGTAAATCTAAATCCCTTAGAGCCACATGCTCGAGGGACTTGAACCTCAGCACCGAAATAAATAGAACTTGCTGGAGGGACAGGTTCATAACCCAGAGGCTCCCTTAGCTCTGGAATAGAATTCCAGTTCGTGTGAGGCAGAACACCTCACTGAATCTCTTCAAGAAGAATCTCGATAGGTGGATGGGGGATCGTAGGTTTGTCCCAGGGATTACTCCTGTATCACTATTGGACAGAGGCACAGTAAACTAATCCTTAAAAAGGGCACAGTATACTCAAATGAAGGGGTGGCGTAAGCCATACAGAATCGGGCTAGGCTTATAATTGCCCCAAGGCAGATAGCCTAGTATGAACCTATGAACCTATGATTGATAGATATACAGATAGATAGATCAATAGACTAAGATCAATTTGATAGCAACTCCTGTTATGTTGTTACGTAGCAAATTATTTCCAATTATTTTTTTAATAAATGAATTACATTTTTGTTTTAAATGTTCTAACAGTAGTATAATAGCCGCAGATGAAAGAACATGAAGGAGAATTCTGTTCTCATGCATTAAAATGTATGTCCTTATTGATTCAGTTCACAAAAAAAGGCCTTGATTAGACCTATTGCATTGTGTATTTTTTATTTTTTTGAGTTCATTGCTTGACTTCCTTGCCAGGTTCATTATTTAATGATTACTCATGCTGACTGAGCATACTTTTTTTTTTTTTTGCTGTTGTTACAAAGATATGTTTGTGTGTTCTTATAAGAAGACTTTAATATTAATGTACTAAGATGGCTTTTCATTGTTTGGAAATTTTAACATAGCTAAACATTTTCAAATAATTTCTCATATCATCATACAATGCAACCTTTTAAATATGAAAAATGACTGCAAAGTGAAAAGTTATGAATATATGTTACTCATTTTATCTGATCCTGGATATTATCTGCAGGATATTCTCAAGATAAACCTCTGTAGCAGAATATGATGCTAGCACTAAGAATGAATGGTTTCAATAAAACAAAAGAATGCTGACATTTGAAATATGTCTTTACTTGAACTGTATGCACTTAGACTTCCTAATGGATACATTGCAAATGCTAAGGAGATTTTTTTTTAGATTGCAGCATAGAATCTCAAAGATCTTTGTACATGTTCTCCCTGCCAACTACCTGCTCCCTTTTCATTCCTGGTGACTCTATCTGTAGGTTGGGTCATTGTCTAATCAAAAATCCAAGTGATTGTATTAGATTAACCATGGTTGTTGCAGGTGCCTAACAAGTTAATACTTTCATAGTACTGGCTCACTGATGCATGTTTACCTATGTCCATGCATCAAATCTTGTTAACAGCACAAGGATGATTTGCTTGGTGGATAAGAGCATCTCACTCCTTAGTACTGCCTGCCATCTCACCTACTACCTGTTGAGTGTCAAGAGTGCACTGGATCAGGACATGTCTGTCCCTCACAGACTAGTGAGCACTCATATTCTTTCGTTCCTTCTGGCCAGCTTTTCCAATATCTGGCTCTCTAATCAATCATGGACTACAAGATTTGCAATCAAGTCTGTATAATTTAAAATAATGGAACAGGCTACTTTGTACTCTTGCATAATTTCACTCATCTAAACAAGTCTCTTGACCAGTGGGTTTAATTTGGTTAAAAATGCTTTTAAAAAAGCCAAGATGTCCAAAGCCCACAATTAAATTGCTAAATTAGGTACTTAGCATTATTTTACTAAGTACATGCGTACTGGTATGGATAAACTCTACTGAATGTGTAGACAGATAAAGACCTGATCACATTTTAAGTGACCTGAGTTTAATTAGCAGCATAAGAAGCTTGGAACAGTGGGGAAGGAAGAGTAGGCCTGTCTTAGGAAAGGGGGCTTGCTGGGCTGAGTCTGGACCAAGGCTTAGAAAAGGGCCACAATTTCTAAAGTTGGCAGAGAACTTAAGGGATGTGATAGCTGCTGTCAGTTGGCAACCACTTAGGTTAAAATGTCATGTCCTTCCCAGTGCCTATGCAATCAATGCACATGCATAAAGGGGGAGATTATGCCAGCAACCCACCTCCCCTTACCGACTGCACCATGACTACTCCTTGCTTAATCTATCCCACTCTGCAATACCAGTGGGTAAAGCACAATGAACCTGGACTGGAGGTGGAGGAGACCTCTGTGCACAGGTGATCTCCTTGTTTGGAGACCTTTTCCTTGTGATGCACTCTGGGGAGCTTCCCCTGGCATGTGAATAGACATCATGAGGCAAAAACACCATGGCCTAAAGTCAACAGAAATGGAAAGAAAAAAGAAAAAAAGTCTAATGGTATAAATGACTTCTGTAGAGAAACATTATTATGGAAAGAGATGCATGCAAATACAGCTAAAGATTTTCAGAATTCTGGCAAACTTTTTATTTTCATTTTTTAACTGTCTGTTGAATATAATGGAATGTTCTGTACTTCATAACGGTACTTACTACACATAAATATATCCCTGAGTCACAGTTCATAAATGTTATAACACGATAAACTGAAACTATTAAATGATTCCCATTATCTGTGAGAAAAGAGTTGTAATGGACCTGGCTATCCTGCAAGAGCCACGGTAGAGCTCATTTCCTGTCTGTGCAATTGGGGGATTTGGCCGTTTTCAATCTTTTTTCCTGATGAGTTACACCTCAGTGGAACTGCATATACACACCAGTATCTATATCTATATCTATATGTATATCTATATCTATAGCTATATGTATATCTATATCTGCATCTGTATCTATATCTATAGCTATATCTATCTAGATCTAGATCTGTGTGTATATGCATGCATATGTGTGTCTGTGTATGTATGTATGTATTTATATATATATATATATATATATATATATATATATATATATATATATATATATCTATATGGGTCTACCTGAAAACACCGACATGCAAAAACACTGACAACAAGATAACCGACACCACAAAACCGAAAGTTCAAAAACACGAAACTTCACATGCCCGATAAACCACAATCCTGACAATCAACAAAACAAAACAAATACCTTTTCCGTAAAACACACAAACACAAGCACACCAAAAACCTTACAAACCTACACTAAACCTTACATACACAACTATCTATGCACTAACCTTAACCCAAACCCTAACCCTAAGGTCTGTCACTATCGCACACTCACCTAACCAGCACCCTAACCCTAACTCACTTAACCCACCCCTAACCATAAAGTCTGTCACTATCACTCACTTACCTTACCGCACCCTAACCCTAACTCACTTAACCCGCCCCTAACCTTAAAGTCTGTCACTATCGCATACTTACCTTACCTGCACCCTGACCCTAACGTCCGTCACTATCTCACACTTACCTTAACATGTCGGTGTTCTCAGTGTCGGGATTTTCAATCGTCGGTCATCTCCGGTGTCGATCTCCTGGTGTCGGTTATCTCGTTGTCGCTGTTGTCAGCGTTCGGTGTTTTCAGGTAGACCCATATATATATATATATATATATATATATATATATATATATATATATATATGGGTTCACTTCAATTCACTGAACTTTCAATTCACTGACTTTCATTTCACTGACACCATTTCACTGAAATTCATTTCACTGAAACTTCATTTCACTTAAAGTTCATTTCACTGACAACTATTATTGCAAAGTAAATGGAATATGCCCCCTTCCCCACTGTAGTGTGACCCTGGAGTTAGAATATATAGTTAGGGGGGTGTGGGGGGCAAAGCCCCCCACATTGGGGGTTGTGGGGGGTGCAGCCCCCCACTTCATTTCATATGATATTCTTACGTTTTGATATAATATTGCTTAGTAAAAGAAAAGTAAGTGGGGGGCTGCACCCCCCACACCCCCCTAACTATATATTCTAACTCCAGGGTCGCACTACAGTGGGGAAGGGGGAATATTCCATTTTATTGCTAATAATAGTTGTCAGTGAAATGAACTTTCAGTGAAATGAAGTTTCAGTGAAATGAATTTCAGTGAAATAGTGTCAGTGAAATGAAAGTCAGTGAATTGAAAGTTCAGTGAACTGAAGTGAACCCATATATATATATATATATATATATATATATATATATATATATATATATATATATATATATATAGATATACAAAGAGAGAGATATACAGACAGCTATAAAGGTATATATAAATGTATATATGTGTGTGTGTGTGTGTGTGTGTGTGTGTGTGTGTGTGTGTGTGTGTGTGTGTGTGTGTGTGTGTGTGCTGTGTGTGTGTGTCTATATAGGTATAGATATATAGATATAGATATGGATATACTTTGAAATATCAAAGTGCATAAATATAGAATGGCAAAACAGTGTTCCAGAAGGATTCAAACTCATAATTATAAAAGAAAAAAAAAAACTCATATTTTTTGCAGAAGGGCAAGCTCCCTTACAACTGTCATGTTGGGGAATACACCATCCAACTCCAAGATTACAAAACAGCAGGGACAGGATAAATTCCCACTTGCCACTGTTCGTGACTTCCCACAAACTAATGCTGGCAGAAGTAACAAAATGAGGTTTTTAATCACTTCTGCTGGCTTTTAAAACATTTGATATTACAAACATCCAATTATATGGAGTGTTTCCAAGCAAGGAGATACAGGATGAGAAGGATACATCAGAAGAAGAAATATGGACATGGGGAAAAAAAAGATTTAATATGGTTCAATATTTATGCAAAGGAGAAAGCAAAAGTAATCAATACAAAAAGAGAAGCACCAAAAATATTTGAATACAAATACTGTCAAAGGCATCCCGAAATGGAAAATTTTACAATACAAAAATAAGAAAAGAAAGGAGGGAAGTAGAAAAGAGGATTAGTAATGAAGAAAGTAAAGAAACAGAAACTGAAGTTATGGATTAGCTGCAAAGTGAAGGATTTAGTGTAGAAAATCCAACTCTGATAACATCACAGCATGATATTACAATAAATCCCCAAATTAAGGAGAAACTATTGGTGTGGGAAGCATCTGATCAGTTGCCATATGAAGATAGTTTGGCGCCTTCAGCAAGGGAAGGAACAGGAAACTCTGGCAACTCTGATGCAGTCAATGTTATGGAGTGATAGGCCAGTGAGTCACATATTACAGAACAATGGATGACACATGGTGAAGCTGAAGAGAATTTGACACAGGAAGATTTTCTGGAACTTTCTGTAGAATGCTTGCAGGAAAAGGAAAACAAAGAACATGCCCTTAGTTTAGAAGAAAATGATCTAAGGAATGAATTGCTTAATTTAATAGAGATGGGTAGACATATCAATGAAACATACAGACTACAGAAAGTCAATTAGACCCAAAATGTTAGAAGTATGATAAAACAAACAAACACAGTAATCAAGACTTTTCATAAAAAAATCATGCAATATTACATAAGTAAATAGGATATGTCACTGTGCAGCTAAGTTAATAACAGATAAAGCTTTAACCCAAAAAACATACAGCAGTAAGGGAAAGGAAGGGGAGAAATCAAATGTCATCACAAAAGCATCGAATAGAGAAAACTATAAATCAGTTCAGACAAGAAGTGCCGGTGTTAGAAGAGTGCAGAAGAGGGAACGGATCAACAAAAATATTCAAAAAGATAGATGTGATAAAAGCAATGAGCAGTATCAGAACAGATCAGAATCTGTCATACATTATTGCAAATAATAAATTAAAGATATCAGCACAGGCAGAAAAAACTTAGAAGATATGCAGATAAATATTATGGACAAATACAAAAATAAGCTCTTTATTGATGACCCAAAAAAGTTTTATATAGAATTGGGAAATAAGGCAAAAGGAATAGAAACACCACTAAAAAAAGATGAACTAGACACATTTGGAGCAATACCTATGAAGATCATGTGGAACATAACAAAGATGGTGAATGCAGAGAATAGGTAAAAGAAAGAATAAGAAGTTTAAATGTATGAATATGGAATGGAATGAAGTAATGGCCAGAGAAACTGTAACAAAATTAAGAAAAGCTCCTAACTGGAAAACCCTGGGCCCAGATGCAGTACCTAATTTTTGGCTAAAATTATTAATATCTGCACATGAAGATTTAACCATGAGTAAGAACTATGTATATGCTCATCCCAAACAGATGACAACCTGGTTAACAACAGAAAAAAAAAGACTTAATGGTGAACCGGCAAGTTATCCTAAAAGTTATAAATCACTAACTTGCCTTCCAGTGATGTATAAATTATACAGTAGAATTGATGCCTACAGAGATTATAGTCATTTATAAGAAAACTCAATCATGGCAATAGAAAAAAAAGTAACAAAAGAAAGTCATATGGAGCAAAGGATCATTTGTTTTTAAACAAAGTCATAATGGATAATTGTAACAAGGGGAAGAATCTAAGTATAGCATGGGTAGGCTGCAAAAAAAGCATTTGACAGCATCCCACATTCATGGATAAAAGTGTGTTTGCAAATGTATAAGCTATATCCTACACTGATCAATTACACTGCAGTGACAATGAAACAGTAGCAAACCACTTTGCAGCTAAATCATGATAAAGGATAAACTATTAAATCATGGATAACAATTCAGTGAGGATTATTCCATGGTGAGTCTTTATCACAGCTTCTCTGTTGTCTTGACCTTACCCATTAAGCTGTCAACTTAACCCATTAGCTGTCTACTTAATAGATTAGATCATGACTACAATTTGGCTCTCAGAAAACACAAAGTGTGAAAACCTATCTTCTTTTTGTGGATGGTTTTAAACTGCACAGTTCATCAGATGAGGAACTGAAAGCACAACTGCAAGTGGTCAGAACTTTCTCATATGATATAAGAATGTCATTTGATCTAGACAAATGTGCAAAAGCAACTTTTAAAGCAGGAAATCTGCAGCACCAGGAAAATAGTCTGGGATAGGAATGCAATATAAAAAATGTGTGCAGGAAAGAGTGTATAAATATGTGGGAACTGATGAAGGATCAACAATAATATATGAAGAAATGTAATTAAAACGTCATAAGGAATGTTTTAGAAGATAAAAATTAATACTGAAAACAGGCCTGACAACTAGGAACAAATTCCAAGCTATAAACCAAATTGCTCTTCCTTTTCTAGCTTACAGTTTTGAGGTGACTGACTGGCCCCAAAAGGTGTTGGATAAATTAGACAGGAAAACAAAAACAAATGCTTTCTGCTTATCAAATGATTTATAAATTCCCCATTGCGAGGGAGGTATGGGCCTCACAGAAATTGATTACATGTATAAATCTGCAGTCATAGTACTGCATGCATATTGCTGACCTCACAAGATCCAAACATTGAGAAAGTTTTAAAACATGAGGAGAACTAATTTAAGATGACTTCCCTGCTTAGTTTAGTAGAAGCATATCTGTGTCAAGTGAGAATGGAAATCAACCATAAGTAGATAAAAATCAGGTAGCAAATGAATGTGCCCAAAACAAAAGAAAGAATTTAAGGTAAAGGAAGAGATGAGAGGGCAAGAAATGTGTAAAATGCATACATATAGTTGAAAGTACAGAAAACCCCTGGACCAACTGCATGTCAATCTGGCTTTAGCATAGAAATAGCTAAAGGGAATTATTTAAACCAAAAGATGAAAGGTTAATCTTGGCGGCCCAAGATAGTGGACTACATTCACATTGGTTTACAAAGTCCACTGAACATGTCAGAGGAACTGACAAATGCAGGTTTTGTAAGACAGAATTGGAAATAATCACACATCTTGTGGCTAGGTGTAATACATTAATGGCAGAAGGCCTGTATACTGAAAGGCATAATAATGTGGCAAGACTGTTGCACTGTGGAATGTGCAAACAATATAATATTGAAGTAGCTGAGAAGCATTGAAAAATGAGCTACAAAGCATGATAGAAAAGAATGAAGTTTATATCACATGGGATTACCCATTAACAAAGTTGAAAAAATAGATGAAGGAAAACTAGATATAGTAGTTCATGAAAAGAATGCAAAAGTAACATTGACCATTGAAATTGCTACACCCAGTGATTACAGTATTTTACATACAGACACACAAAGTCATAAAATACCAGGATTTGCAGGCAGAAATGAGGGCAATGTGGAAGAAACATACACAGACAGTTCCAGTAGTAGCAAGAGCAATGGGGTCGCATAAAAATAATTTACAGTTGTATTTAAATATGTTACTGATACATATAATTCTGTATGGATTGCAGAAGGAGTCATATCTGGGTACATTTTGGATGCTGCAAAAGACCACTTTTGGCTAACATCAAAGATTGAAACAATCCTAATTTTATGAATGAACTTTAATCATACTTTGACTTAGGAATGGGGTCTATTTCTGTCATGGCCTTAGAAACACAAAATTCTTGGAGAAATTAAAAAGGGAAATCTATCTCCTAACTTATCCTTACCTTTAACACTTTCACTCACACAAAACTAAACAAGCACAACACTAAATCTATCCCCTTAATTAGCCCTTACTCTAACCATAACCTGTGAATACACACACACACAAACACATTGACATCCTCACTTATCTCTACTGCATAGACATTTCTAAAAGTGATGTTCAGTATTGCTTTTTTATTAACTCATCTCCTTCTCTCTCTCTCTCTCTCTGTGTATATATATATATATATATATATATATATATATATATATATATATATATATATATATATATATATATATACACAAACACACATGCACAGAAACAGTTAAAAAATCAGTGAGAAAAAATTTGACAAAATATGGTATTATTTAAAATGAATCTTTATAGTAAAATGCCTGTAGCTTCATCTTAGGAAAGCCAATGAACAGAAACATATAAACCATAGACCTGAAAGTATATTTTTCAATGACCTGCTGTTCACTTTAAAAATAGTGATGTTTTCTAACTTTAGACAAAACCTATTGAAGAGTTTTCTTGTTGTATTTTTCAGTCCAAGCAACTTTCTCATAACTTTATAATAAATACATATATTAAAAATTTTAAAAGTTACTTTGGAATAAGCATGATTCTTTCATTTGAATGATCTGAATGTTCATAAAGCAATAATTACTAATCCAGCAGGACATTTAATTAACATTTGAGAAAGTTTCTGATTTTAATAATCTATAATTAAATTAAAATGGCAATTAGGGTAAGTGAGATTTTTCACACATTTTTAGCAGGAAGAATGAATCAAATTAAAGTTATTTTCATCAATTCATTTTTTTTTAAGTTGCACCTCGGAAGTCAGAGATTTGCATTATTAATTGGCTACTTATAAATATCAGTTATGACAGTGTTTCTGCCCATCCAGTTTAATCTGCAAAAATTACATCAGCAAGTGACTATGATATGGTAATACACATTACTTTGACTTATAAGAATTATTAGGGTTGCTTTAAAATGTTCATCAGGTCACTGAACTTACGGTTTTGTATTATATGATTGTCCTTTTTGGAGAAAATAAATAAAAAGCGCACACCCACCCCCCAACACATACACACATGCACCCACAAACCCCCTCACACAAATACACACACGTATACCACTATTTATATCTGAAGCAGGAAAAGTTTTACTGTTACAATTCAGCAAAGTGAACAAACTAAGGAGCTTGCTACTCAATGAGAATCACATCAGGGAGAGATTGCAACACTTGACATGGACAGCCAGTGAACCTGTTTTGATTCTGTTAAAAGGATCACATTATTTCTTTTCATAGTGTCACAACTTTTCTTCATGCGCTCATGTATGTGTGTGTGTGTGTGTGTGTGTGTGTGTGTGTGTGTGTGTGTGTGTGCACATGTATGTGCATATATAAAATACCTACATGCACACATACACATGCACAATCATGCACACACACACACACACACACACACACACACACACACACACACATGCACGCACACACAAATGTCTCCTATCTCCTACAGTTGTAGATGAGAGGAGAAGAGGCATACATCCTAAAGTTAAACAGAATTTTATATGCCTCTGTTCTGGAATTCTGTATTCCTTTTATTGTCTAGTCATTGTGGCTAATGTTATATTTTCCTTCAATGTTGGCTCACCATCCAAATGATATTTTAATAAACAATGCATAGTCATTTATTTTGTAAGGGAACTGGGCCCTGCAGAGTTGTTAGGTACTTTTGTATCTTTTCTTGTTTGGCACTTCTCAATAATCACTTAAGAAGTATATAGTGTTCCATGACATACTGCAAGTACTTATATAATTTTTCTCAATGTATATACCAGAAGTACTAATAAAAGAGGACATATTGTAAGAAGCTGGGTAATAGTGAATTTCATAAAAAGTACCACAAAGGAGTCATTCTGATCAAAGTGCTGGTAAATGCTGCAAACAAGTGCCAATCATTTATATATTTTGTTATCATATTTTGCTCAACTAGTTAGCCCTTTGAGGCAGTGTCCATTATCAGATCTCAGAGCAAAGATGTTCCAAAACAAAATGTATCAACAGTATAGAATAACACTACAGATTACTTTACTACAATTTTTTTTTCACAGTGTAAGAATAACTCATTGAAATTTTGAGTGTAAGAAATTATTGGGTCTATGGAACAGATGGAAATACAATCCAAGAAACACAAATTAAAATATTGTTCATTCCATTTGCAGGGAAAAAACTGTAATATGCAAGAAAGAGTTTGCAAGAGTTGTTGATTTTTTTTTATTATTTCTGTTATTCTTTTAACTGGATAAGCTGAAGCAGCCCTTCTCAGACACTCTTTATCTATGGTGTTGACCACTATGATATCAATAAATGTAATATATGCCTCTACTTCAGAACAGCTAATCAAGCAGTATGTTTTCTTGAGGTAAGAGGAAAGCCATGCAGATGAAGGGAAACATGCAAACCATACATAGTGGCAGGAAATCAAGACTGAATCCTACACCACGAAGCTGTAAGGCAAAATATTAACTTCTCAACTGCTGTGTTGCCTAGTCCCAAAATTTAACATGGATAAATAATTATGTCTTAAATGTGTATAAGATATAGTTTAAAAGGAGAGTTCCATGGAAAAAGATTGATACCTGGAAATGATAATAATCAAACAGTTTTACTGCAATGGTGGTATCCTACTCAGACTCACTGGGTAAATAAGAAGAGGCAGCAGTTGTATCAAGTTAGTTAGAGCAGACTTCCATGTACGCTCTGGATGGTAATGAAACAAGCATTTAGATGATGTAATATTACAAGGTAACATTGACTTTTACTGAGTTTTACTTTATTTGGATTTGATTAGAAAGAACATATATGAAGAATTTCAGGCCTTCCTGGACAGTGAAATGAAATTCACATTGTCCTATGTGAGTAACAAATGAAGGCATATCTGTTATAGTTGATAACTACGTGTGCACATGTATACACATATGCATTTATAAAATGCCTACATGTACACAAACACATACACATGCACAAACATGCACACAAACACACACACACACACACACACACACACACACACACACACACACACACACACACACACACACACACACATATGCAGGCACACACAAATGTCTCCTATCTCCTACAGTTGTAGATGAGAGAAGAGGCATACATCCTAAAGTTAAATCGAATTTTATATGCCTCCATATAATACTGCATTGTAAGCAGTGGGAGAAAGTCCACCATGAGGAAAAGAATCAGATTCTGTTTTCCACACAGAACTTGTTGAATATTTAATTATGCAAATAACCTAGTGCTGGTTGAATTACCATTATTGTTTTTACAGATGCAAAAAGGTTAATAGTTTGCAAACATTAACAGCAGTGTCTGTTAATTACTAAGGACCTTTGTTCTTTTAACAAACTCAAGTATGATTATGTTGTGGAAGCTTCAACACTGTGTTGTAGACTTATTGGATTTGTTATTAGTAGCACAACATAGGGATAACAAAGGGCTCATGCTGTCATTTTGCAAGACACAAGCAGTTTACTGGTGGACCCAGTAGGATGAAACAGACCACAGTCCTGAACATTACAGCCTTGAGTAAATCTATTTGGCCAGGGTTGGAAGCCATATTAGACAGAGTTGTAATTTGATCTAAGTAAGAGTTTGAAAAAAATTTGTAATTCTGGGGAGGGGGGTCGAACATTTAGCTTTAGATTTCTTCTAGTTTGCATTTTTTTTTGTTTTGTTTTATATTTTGTTTTTCTGTTGTATTTTATTTGTGGGGCCCAGATCTGCATTTGTTTTCCTGAAGATTCTGTAAAGATTGAGTCAATACTCCTGAGTCTTTAACTAGCTGCTGCATCTGAAAAGTTAGAGAAAAAACATGAAAGTACTTCATCTCTCTCTGCACTTAAGTTGTTTAGGTGTTCATAGGTTCATAGGTTCATAGGTTGGTACTGAGCTATCTGCCCGAAGGCATATATTAGCCCAGCCACATTGTGCGGTATTCACCGCCCCTTTAGTAGTTCCCTAGACCCTTGTACTAGCAGCTAGTACCCTTGGCCTCTATCTAGTAGTGCTGTTGGTGTGATCCCCGGTGTGAACTTTCTGTTACCCATCCACTCATCAAGGTTCCTCTTGAAGAGTGATAGTGAGGGGCTCTGTCTTATGTAGATCGGGACCCTGTTCCATAGTAAGGGAAGTCTCTGCGAAGGGAATCTATCCCTCCAGCATGTTCTATTCATTGTTGTGTTGAGGTTTATATCCCTAGAGCGTGTAGCTCAAGTAGATTTGGTTTTGCTAAGATGGTGCATGTTCAACAATTCTGGGTTGGACATGGCTCTGTACATTAAACAGAGATCACCTCTGAGAAAGCGGTATGCAACAGAGAACAGTCTTAGCTTTTTCAATCGTGCTGCATAGGGCAACTGTTTGAGGCCAGTAATCCTCTTGGTTAGGTACCTTTGTGGTCTCTCCAGCTGATGGAGATGTCTAGCCAGGTACATTCCAATTGGTGCATTGTACTCAATAATGGGTCTGATGAGGGAAGAGTAGAGGGGCAGCATTATATCCTTAGATCTTGATGCAAACCCTTTCATGATCAGATGGGTCACATAGAAGGATTTTCTAACCACTTTGGCAACATAGTTATCAAAGGAAAGCTGGCTATCTACTTGGGTCCCTAGATCCCTTATTTCTTCTTCAGATTTCAGCGGATTACCTCCTATGTTGTAGTTTGCGGGTACTCTGTTTTTTCCAAAGGGGATTACTACACATTTTTTTGCATTTAGATTGAGACCATGACTTTGTCACCATGCATCAGTCTCATTTAGGCCCTTCTGGAGGTGTTACATCTATTAAAAGCTGTTTCTGCATTGCCTGATACTATTTTATGCCACTGTAGTCATTTTGAGCTGTTTTTGCATTACTTGTTCTGCTTTTATATCATTTTCATCTAATAATGTCTTGCCTGATATTGCTAGTTACACTTCAGCCATTGTGAACTGTTCTGTTTCATTTAATGCTGTTTTGCTTAATTTAAATCTCAGCCCTGAGTGAATCTGTTTTGCCAGTGCTGTAAGCCATCTTAGAATCAGTTGTAATTTGATCTAAGTTGCTACATAACATGACGGTTTAAAGCACTTGGGCTTTAGATTTCACTAGTTTTCTATGGTTCTTTTCTTTTCTTGTATTTACTGCACGGAGCTATGCTGAATATAGCACTTTGGCAGTTGTATTTCATAGTTGGTAGTATGTGAAAGTTAAATTATTTCTTCTTTTACTACAGGGAGGACTCCTTCTTATAGTATCAGAGAGTTACTTATACATTTTCATTTAGTTTCAATTGTTTGTACTATGTCATGCAAGCATCCTGTTAGCTGCACTGATATGCACAGTCTAAGAACCTGTTGCACAGAGCATTTCAGGCTTTCATGGATCATGAAACCAGTCCAAATAACTTCCAAAACTGTAATATTTCCCCAGCACCTCTTTAGATCATCTCTTACTTTAACTCTAGCAGCACTGGTCATCGTTAGGAATCACCATTCCCCCATTGCTAGCTTTATAGCAATTAGAATCCTTAGGCAGCGTATAAACTGCCCTCATGATCCTCAGTGATAGCAAACTCCTACAAAATCCAAAGCACTGTCCCAGCCCAAACCCACACATTTACTTCCTGCACATGAAATGCTCATATCCAACATACAGATAAGTCACACACTATAGGAAATATAGAATCTAACAGGGATCTCATAAGTATCATGAGAAGCTCTTAAGCAGCAAGACCAAGTTAGTTAATCTGGCAGAATCCTGGTTATAAGTGACTCCATAGGTAGACAGATGCACCACTCACCTGGCTGAGCAAAGACAGGGTAATGGTTTGTTCCCACTCAGGTGCCAGGATATGTAACAGCACAAACACTCTGATATTATTTTGCCCCAGGTTCAAATATGACCTGATCATTTGGTGGCTGGGTGGGAATGAATGACTTGAGATGCACTTCCTTGGATCATTATATGAGGGACATGAAGGAGCTCTCAGATTATGCCTCTGGAAAGGGAGAGGAATTAGTATTGAGCATTATCCCACCATCACCAAGAGTGATGCCATATCATTTAAGGGGGATCCATTATATATCAGCTTGTGATAAGATGGTTGACAACCTTCTCTGCTTTTCTAGTAATGTTCTGCATCTCTGCCTTCATGGCTTCTATAGATATATATATATATATATATATATATATATATATATATATATATATATATATATATATATATCTTGGATAAGACTTTTCCTCTCCACATAGTGCCTTTATTAGGCAATGTTGGTTTCCTCAAATTACTCACAGTCAAACTCATAAAGAAACAGCACTGCTTAATGCTAGAAGTTCTAACACTCAAAAATATTGATATATACATAGTTACTGAAACATGGTTTCAGAACAGCAAAAGCAGCCCCACAGAGTAAGGTTTTAATGCCTACCAATTCTTTAAAGCCAATGTTGAAATGTGCATTGCAGCTGATGGGGAATATCTGCACTCTCAGAAACCATTTCGCCTTCAGGCTCATAATGCTGGACAATAGCCTAGAACACATCTACATTCATTTTATGTTAACTAAAACCCAGTACCAGAAAGTAGCCAACTACCATACCTCCTCTATGTCAGCAGCAGACCATGAGGTATATCTAAACAAACTGATAGTCCTCACCATAGAAAAAAACACTATCCTCTTGGGTGGCTTCAACTATTCCTCCATTGAATGTGGAATCTTCAAAAGTACAAACAAGTATGCACAGAGATTCCAGTATTTCATTAAGGACAACTCCTTGGACTAACTAGTTCAAATCCCAATGAGTGGCTCAAAAATATTGCACCTGGTTCTCACTAATATACCCCCCCCCCAATTTTCAGAGCCTACAGTTACCAAATTACTGGTAAAATCTAGCAGTCATGCAGTAACATTTACTCTAGGTGTGAGACCCAAGTCCCCTAGACATCTGTCAATCTTCAGAGACTACTACAAAGAAAAACTGATGGCCTGATGAAAGTCAAATACCCTTTTCACTTAAATGATCCTGCTTTATATGCTGCAATTTCACAAATAAATTCTATATCCACTCCAAGTTAGCACTGAGACCTGCAGCTCCATAAGACATTAATACACTGTCAAAAGAACAAACCCATTTGGTGGAACCCCTTTTCAAAAACTACGCAAAAAGATGAATAAACTCCTAGCCCATAAAAGCAAACTTAATATCTCATCAGCTAGAAAAGAGCTCAAAATGATAAACAAAAAACTTAGAAATAGAATCAAATCCTTTTATGAGCAAACATAGATTTAAAATCACCAACCATACTAATAATAACCTTAAATCTTTCTTCAGTTATGCCAGAAACCTAAGAAATTGTGAAAGACAGTGCTCTGAATTAATGCAAAATAATATCACATACTCATCCCCTGAAGGTATTGTTAATATTAAAATCAGCTCAAACTTTAACCCCCTATATTCCCCAAATTATTCATAGCATATTAGCATGTTTGCAACATCCCCCAAAATCACATTTAACTAAGTACTAAGCACTTTCTCATAGGCTAAAAACAGCAGCTCCATGAGCCCTAACAATCTGCCAGGTTGTCTTCTTGTCAGCACCAAACACTTACTGACTGACTTCTAGATACATTTATTTAGTCTCAGCCACATCACTAAAATCATAACAGAAATATGGAGACCCACCCCAGAAATGGGGACCTAAAACTGACCCGGGCAACTATAGCCCTTTCAGCCTGACCATTTTTTTTTGTAACGTAATGGAGCATATAATTATGGACCTCATAAACAAGGACAAAAACTGCCTTCACACCTGGGATCAAAACTAATTTGGGTTTGTTAAAGGCAGCTCCTGCCCCTTAAACCTGATGGACTTCTTGAATAAATCATTAAGGCATAAGACTCAGGTAAATCACTTTACACAGCACACTTGGACTTGGTGAAAGCCTTCATATCATTCTACACTCAGGCATCACAGATACACTGAACAAATTAAATGCAAACCTCTACGGTACCCACTGGCAGTACCCCTTCTGTTGTGTTTCAGGCAGACTCTCAATTAAAAGAATGGTTATGAGTGGTGTCCCTCACAGAATGGTCCTGGCACTACTTCTCCTTGCTATCCACTTCTATGACATGAAAGCAGACACCAAAGGCCTGTGGATGGCAAAGTTTGCCAATGATTACAAACTCAAGAGTTGTTGTAACTACCTCAGATGACCTACATATTCTCCAAGAGGGTCTAACACATAATAACAAGTGATGCTTGGACGACAGCCTCAAGCTAAATGCCAAAATTGCAGCATTGTGTCCTTAGCAAACCTCCTGTTGGTATTACATAGTTGACACAACCCTGAACATTGACTCTGTCATTACAGACTTGATTGCCTTCATTGACAATGAATTAGCCTTTGCCATGTGACCACTGTTTTAGGAAATCATTTTATATAGCACAAATAATCACCACGGGCATATCTTCTAACTCCAGAGAAATCATTTTCCGATTCTTCTTCTCCACCCTTATCAGACCAGTAATAGAATACAATGCTGCCTTTGGTATGCACTTGGCTAGGCATATGATACAGGTTGGTTGAGTTTAGAGTTTCCAAACTAAATCAAGACCATATCTTTATTGAGGTACCCTGACCACCTTAAAGTACACTCACTCTTTTCCACTTCCTATAAACAATTGCTATGAGATCTCTGTCTTGCCTACAGAGCCAAGACAGATCAGATCCTATGTAACTTTCTACACATCCTCAAAACTAATACCACCTAAAATAATCAACTCAGGAGACATAAACTACCACTGAAATGAAACAAGACATTTTGGTGGGATAGATATACCTGTTTTGTTTTCTAAAAAAAGACCTCTTACATGTAAGGTGGAGTAAACTGGACTACTATATGGGCAGCCATAATTATACCAATGTCTTAGCCCCTGTAACCCTTATGAAAAGGGGCTGAAACTGAGTTGAGCCTGGTATTAACTCAAGTCTTAGTAAATTGGTTGAATTGTTTTTGCATAAATCTGATACAGAATTTCTACATTCAAGTAAAAGTTAAGAATGTTAAGAATAATGACTACTTTCGCTGTGTAATTACACAAATTACCCAGTCAAGTTTTCAATATTAAGTACATTCAATCAAGGTTAGAATGGTTAGATATAGCACAGACAATATTAACTAACAAAAACAACATAATGCTATTAATGACAAAGTATAAAACAGATTAAACAATTAAAATAGTATGCCAACTAAATTTAAAAGAAAAGACACAAATGCAAAATAACAATTAGTACCTTATGGGTAGTGATTGTAGTGAAATAAAAACAGTGGGACTTTTTCTGCTTTTAAGAGATTTTTATAAAGAACTGTATTTAATGTATCTGTCAAAGCTTGATGTGTTTGCTTAATACATACTGTTATATGTTTTTAAAGGTATTCTCAACACTAGAAGCAACTTTCTATGTTGAACATATTCAGTAACAATACTTGTATAGTATCCTCATTTCTGCTATATTTGCTTGATCTAAAATGTCATTAAAATGGTTAAATTCCTGCCTATACTATGATTTAAATGGACATTATAAGAACTAAAGTTAAAAACATTTTGTGAAGTAACATACATTTCACATTAACCATAAATACGTACATTCTTTATTGCATTGTAGTAGACAAGGTACTTGCATCGGTATCCTTAAATGGAATAAAAAAAAGTATGATTTTAAAGCTGATTTATGGATGTAATTAGACATACATCCCAAAATAAAAAGGTATTTACATAATTTTATATGTTTTGTAAATAAAGTGTATGTTTCAAAGTTAGAACCTAAATGGGTAAATAAAATATACATTGAGCTGTATTGCTAGAATATTAAAATGCAGTCTAGTTTACTTGTTTACTAACTATCCAGTTCTACTAGACCTAAAGTCTGGCATCTTGCACCAAAGAATACAATTCAGGATTTGGTATCTTTCATTAAAGTTATCTTTCCATCAAAGTGTTTAATTTGTTTATAGGCATTTCCAAAAAACTCAGCTTGTTCCAAAGGGTTCCAGCAGGAAGGGGGTTTATGAGAATATTGATCAAACTTTCACTCTCACAAAGGGTACTGAATATTCTACTTCCTCTATCTGTAAAAGCCAAACAGCAAATAATCCTCTGGAGTTTACTGGCAATAGTTAGAAAAGTTATTACAAAAACTGGAAATTGAACTCCGTTCCTACATTCAAAGAAGAAGAAAAAAAACGTGGCCATTAGTGAAACTTCTCAAACAAAATAAAATAAAAGTGCAGATGGTATATCCTGCTAGAATCAGAATTGTTTATTCAAATGACTTGAGAACCTTTAACAACATCGAAGAAGCTTCTACCTTCATGAAGAATAATAATATCATCACAATTCCTGATGAAATGGACTGGATTGTTTCCACCAACTTGAAAAGATCTCCAGAAAAAAAATACTTGGTCTGATGTAAGGAAAAAGAAACAAAGAACTGATTCTAAAATTACACAGTCTTCCAAACCTCTTAAAGAATCAACAAAGAAATAGACTTCTGGACTTCACCTCAAAATGTATGTATTTTATCTATTATATAGCCTATTATACTCTGAGAAATGTATACTTTTTCTTAAACTTATACTTTAGGCAACATGCTCATCACAAGTCTAGTGGTTGTGTCTGATAATGTTAAATGGTTTTATAACTTAGAGTGATTTCTAAAAATATAGTTACATCTCATTCATAGGCAGTGAGGAAAACCAGATTCAAATGTTATTTTTCACTTTAATATAATTAGTTATATGTAAAGTCAGAACAGAGACAACATATACACAAATGTTTTTTCTCATCTCCCTTTTTATTAATAATATATTTAGTTCACCTCATTGTTGCATAATAGGAATTGAAAATTTTGGTACTTACGTAGTATCGCAACCACATTTGGAGGATGAGAAACGGTTGTTTTTCAAGCCGTACTCGTGCCGATAAAAGTAGTGGAAAACAGTTGTCAAATATACCTATATCAACAAAAATGGGAGAAACCTGTACAAAAAACAAAATATTGCTTGTAATGTCCAGAACTATTTCCAAATCAGTGCAGGTACACACTCTGTTTTAATAATGTTCAGTAGTACCATATTGCAAGTAATCAGAAGTGGGCAACACGCCTCTCAACTCCCCAGCTTTTTGCATAATGGACAGATTTTGGTGTCATTTCTTATTTTTTATTTTTTATTTTTATTTTATTTTTTTTGGGGGGGGGTTACTCTCCTCATGAAATTTCTGGTTTCTGAGAAAAAGGCTGGATTTTACAAAACCATCAGTGTTGCTGGCACTTGTAAACTGTGATCTCGGGAACAAAACAGTCTGAATGCAGGACAACGAAATTGACAGCTATAAACCCCAAAAAGCATATAAGCTTCTCCTGGTTTCACATGCACACAAATATAGTCCTACCTTTGAAATGTCCAAAGTGGCAGTTCCTTAAGGAAATCCTACATTTGGCCGGACAACCCCTAACATTTCAGCATGTGTACAGCTTGGAAAAGAGACATTTCTCTGGTTGAACATGTGGTTGCGATAATACGTAAGTACCAAAATTTTTAATCATAGTTTCTGTGGCTTACTGACTTCACAACATTTCAAATTCCCATTTTAAAAGTAACATAGATATCCATATTTTTAAATGTGGAAAAAACAGAGTCACTATAAACAGAGTTCTGTTACTGGGTTCTGACAATGCTGTTATTTGAAACATTCCTGTGCACTAGTTAGAGCTTCCCTTATCTGCTCTGAAAGATTTAAGGTGGAACTAGCCAGTTAAGGAATCCCCTGCTTGTCTGTTGTTAAGGTAGCACTTGTAGTGTGATATCAGTTGCACAAGCAGTATATTTTATGCTCATTTAACATGGTCTTTGGATTATTAAAATCTACAAACCCTGACTTCTTATAAATAAATAAAAAGAATAGGAGTGGAATCAGTGACAGAATAGCTGTTTTTCATGTAGGTAACTCAAAAAAGAAGAATTTACAGTAACATTGAATAACATCCTATTGTAAAAGTAATAGAAGCATTACAGACTACATTGTTACACTTGAAGTAAACACAGTCCTTTCTTACTTCTGAATTATTCCTACCTAGGCTATAAGATACACTATGCTATGGTGATCCAGCAAAATGATGTCTGATAGTTTTTTAAGCATCTGTTACAGCGTTGCAAGTGTAAATAGGAAAACATGTGTGTGAGATGCACACATCAGCTGCAGTTGTGACATACTTTTGTGCACATAATAAGTAAAATTAAGACAGGTTTTAGACATATTATACTGAATACGTCATTAACCTGGTAACAGAAATCATCTAATTTCAGAAGCCACAAAGGGACTTATTACCTTGTATGTATAACTTCTACTTATTTGGATATAATGTGCTCATTGCTTTATTAGATAACATAATAAACCCTGTACTATGCAGTGTTGTTATTTTCCTCTGCTCACACTGTCTAGACATGTTCAATTGATTTAATTAAGTAGTAACCAAATAAATAGTGAATACAGAAGATAGTAAATTACTGATTACTCTCCTCACCCTTCAGTGCTTTCTAATCTTTGGTAAGTGGGGTTCAACTTTCAGTAAAGTGGCAAAGAAGCCGGTAATTAGGCAAAATTCTTACACCAACATGTAAGTAATTGTTTAACTGCACTATTAATTGTGTGGGCATGTGTACTTATTTTCTATGATGAACAATTGATTTATTCCCAGCAAAACTTTAAGCCATTGTTCTATAACTCATAAAATTGGCATCTCAGACAGTTTTGTGAGTGCCTGTTGATGTATTGTGGGAGTTGTCTTGATGACGGGGAAATAATGGGAAACCTATAGTAAAATTGCACTTAAATTAGCATAATAAAGTAGTATAGATGTCATGCATTCTACCAAGAATTGTTTGAATTACACATTTACAGACATAGGTTCCTAAGAAACGTAAATCCTAAATGATATTCTGTATGCTACACATCTGGTTATGGCAGGGATTTATAACAAACTACCTTTAATCCTTCAGACATTAGTTGTATAGTTGATTATTATGCAGCTGATATTTTTACTGAATATTGACAACTGTTTAAATAATAAGGTTATCAGTTTCTTAGTGAGATGGTTGGTAAAATGAGTTCACCTTTGAATTTCATCTTTATTTCTTTAAAGTAAAGGGCCCATGAGAAAATGTCTTCATAGTCTGCTTTTGTTACTGCTTCAAGTAGTAAAATACGACAGATTTGTAAATTGTGATTCTTGATGAGAAATTCAAGTAGAACACTAATTAAATGGATATGAGATAGAAAGATTTCATAATATTTCTAAAGACATACTTCTGGAACATTTCTCCTCGGGCCTCTGCTGAAAACAGGATCTGTG
This sequence comes from Protopterus annectens, assembly GCF_019279795.1. Classification (NCBI taxonomy): domain Eukaryota; kingdom Metazoa; phylum Chordata; order Ceratodontiformes; family Protopteridae; genus Protopterus; species Protopterus annectens. The sequence goes on along the minus strand of NC_056729.1, from coordinate 368,003,281 downwards.
GAACCTAGTTGGACATTCCCGGTCAACAAATGTTAAAATAAATAAAAATAAAATAAAAATAAGGCACTGTTCAGCTTAATAGGTTTTGTATTTTTAGAGTGTCATTGCTTTTACAATTGAATAACAAAGAAGGAGTCTGCCTACTCTTGTATCTTGCTGCATGACACAGTCTTTGATAAACACTCTATTATAAAGGTTCTAAGGAACTGTGGCTGTGCAGAACAGCTTCAGTAATACTTTGTCTTGACTAGCATTTTGTTCAATATTCTGTGATGATATTCTCATAATATGAATTGATATTATAACTATGCATTATTATTAAGTGGTTTATAAATTGCTCACCCACATGGCCACTTATCAGGGCACATTGCTTCTGTTTCATCATTAATGAGTGATCACTATGGTCTAATGTTGTCTTTCTTCATTTTTGCTTTTAATTTGTTACAACTACATTCATGGGTGGACATAAAATAAACTGAATCTGGTTATGCTTTCATTTGTCTCTAATTGAAAGCATGTAAGTGATACATAGAGATTTATGACATGTATTGTTCACTCAAACATATTTACATTATCATCTCTAGTGAACACAACTTTAAGGGTTCATTCTATGGACTACGTTGTTTTTGTAGTATGATTCAAGTGTTCTGAATAGACTTGTTCGTATTTATCTTCACTTATTGATACATTTCTAAATCTAATTCTCTCTGTTATAACATATTTTTAGTACATAGGAGAGTGTTTATCTGACATAATCATTAGTATATTGGTCATATCAGAATATTGGAGACTATTAATATGTATATATACTATTCTCAGTCTAAAGAGAACTAATGTTAAGCAACATTTACTGTTAAAAATGAGATTTTACTTTATGAATGTTTAAGTAGTGCATGACAGGATGATTATATTCTGAAAAAGACATCTAATATAATCTAAAATTAACCTGTATTACCAAATCAATACTCATTCCCATACATTATGTTAATTCATTATTAATAATTATATAGGGGAAAAAATAACTAATATTGTTAAATCTCCAAGATGAGAGAAAAGGTGTACTGGAGCTTGAAAGGGGTTAGTTTTTTTTTCTTTCTTTTTTCATGAGGGAAGTTATGGTAGGCAATTTGTTAGATTTCTTCTCATCTAGCAGATTGGAAGTGTATTTCACTTCGTGTACATTAGAGGGTTTACAAAAATATTTATATACTTGTTGTTATACAAGTAATTTTGGCATTTTTCTTTTTTCTTTTTTTTTATTGGCCTGAACTAAACTCTATTTTAAGTTATTTGACCAAAATTAAAATATTGACTACAATAAGTATTATTAACACAGTAGTTACACATTTTACATTTGGTATGGTATTACAAAATATAATAAAATACAAATATGATGTAAAGTTAAATACTGAGAATGGACTTGACTATTTTATCCTTAAACACTAACGGTTTAAACAATCCAAGGAAAAGATCTAATTTATTAAGATAAATGAAATTAAGTAAAGTACAAGTAGCATTTCTTCAAGAGACTCACTACAAAACAAATGATACCTTTAGCTGGACTCCTAATGAATATATGATCTTATTATACTCTTCATATAAGAAAAAGACTGGGGGAACTTTAATTTTATGGAAAAAATGTCACTATGCCTCAAATCATTTACAAATATGAAGATAAAGAAGGGCTCCTAGCCATAGTAATAGTTAAATATAACAATAGACTCTGGACATTAGTAAACATATATTGGTTTCCAGGTATTGGGGTTGGGACAATAAGAAAACACATGGATCTAATAACTAGAGTATATAAAGGAAATTTGATTTTGGGAGCTGACTTTAATTGTATATATTGGATAAATCAGAGACCACAAGCAGAAGAAATTTACATGTAAGTTCTATAGGGAAGCTACTTAAGAAATGGCAAGAAAGTTTAAATCTAATTGATACATTTAGTTGTAAGGAGAACAATTCATTATTATTTTCATACCAAGACCACAGATTTGGGACACATACAAGAACTGATAAAATCTTCATATCTCAAGAGCTAAATTCAAAAATAATAACATTTTCCATAATCCCTTGTCCCTTTTTAGACCATAATTCATTAATTCTCAAAATACATACAGATTATAAGAAATTCATTTTTATGTCAAGAATTCCAGCTTACATTACAAAATTAAAACACTTTAAACCTTTGTTAGATTCAGATGTACAATTCTTTTTAGATATAAACTATACTACTGACATAAATGTAATTAATCTTTGGGATACCTTGGAAGCCTATCTAAATGGAACAATCATTTCATGGTATAAAAACAAGCTAAAAGAGTGGGAATCAGAATTATGTAACATCCAAAAACAAATTACAGATCAAACTATTTACACAGAAAATAATCATAAAAAAAGCATTGGAAGACTTAAACAAAAGATATAATGAAATCCTAACTCACAAAACTAATATAGCTGTAGAAAGGTTAAAACTTAGTTCCTATGCAGTATCACCAAAACAAATGCATAATTTAGCAATAAGATTAAAAAAATTTTGATTGAAAATAATATTACAAGTATTATACTTGAAGGAAGGAAAAAAAAAACAAAAAGGCTTCGGATATAAATTATATACTAAATGCATTTAAACATTATTTCTCTGACCATTATAATGATACTTCACATATAACTAATACATCAGACTTAGACCTGAAATTAGTAAAGGTAAAGGTAATACCAGAAAAGTTAAAGATAGACATTCAAAAACAAATATCTCCAAAAGAAATTATTCAAAAAATGAAAGAAAGTAATAAAACACCGGGAATTGATGGAATAATTAATGAATTGTATAAGATATTTCCATCTTCAGTAATATCATCGCTTCACAAAACTTTGAATGAAATTGTAGCACAAAACACAAATCCAATTTCATGGAGATACTCCTTAATTACACTCATTATAAAAGAAAACAAAGACCCTTTACAGTGTAAATCTTATAGGCCAATATGTTTACTTAACAATGATTATAAAATCTTCATGTCAATATTAGTAGAATTGAAAAATCATTGACACACATGATAAATGAGGATCAAACAGGATTCATTTATAAAAGACACACACATGACAATATACAAAGAATTCTAACACTCATAGATTTTCTGAACAGAAACAACCAAGAAGCTCTAATAGTAGCTTTGTATATAGAAAAAGCCTTTGATTCGTTGAGCTGGGATTTTCTTTTTAAGGCTTTAGAATTGTTTGAATTTCCTACTAATTTTATTAGGCTAATAACAAATATTTATAAAAACAACTTAGCTTATGTAAAACTTGGGCCATTTACCTGGAAGAGTATTGAAATAACCAAAGGTACAAAGCAGGGATGTCCAATTTCTCCCATCCTGTTTGCCTTAGGAATTGAATTATTTGCCTCTTTAGTACGCCACAAATCTAATATATCAGGCATAGATGTATATGGTCAACTCAATTCAAAAATTATGCTATTTGCTGATGATGTTTTACTCACGTTATCTGTCTCGGAGAAATCAGTACAAAAACTAGATGAAATAGTGGAAAGGTTTTGTCATATTTCTGGCCTTAGATTTAACAAGGGAAAATCTAATTATATACATTTGAATAAAAAGAGAGAATTTACCTTAACTACAAATTATGTGATAGGAAAAAAAGTTTCCATAATAAAATATTTGGGAATAACACTGTGATAATTCGAAATCTACATTAGCCACAAATTATATCAACATAATTAATAAAATAAAAATGTTAATAGTAAGCTGGAATAAAATGTTCTTGAGATTTGAAGACAGATTACAAATAATAAAAATGACAATACTTTCAAAAATTAATTACATTGCAGAAGCTATTCCTATAGTACCTAACAAGAAAATCTTGAAATAAATAAATACAATTTTATTAAACTTTCTTTGGTATCCAAAAAGAAATAGAATAGCCTATACACATCATATTAGATCTTGGGAAATGGGTGGAATTAAACTTCCAGATCTAGAATCATACATAAAAGCTTCCATATTAAGAACTATCATTAATTGGATAGATCATAATTATTCTTTAACATGGAAAACATTCCACACTATTATTTTTTTAAATGAAAATAAAATAATTACAAATTGTATATTAAGTGAACAAAATAATAGGATGTGGCACATATTGACTGTTAATATTCAATATACTATAACAAAACCAACAAACTTAAATTATATAAATAATATTTACAATTTATTCAGAAGATGTATGTATAGATATATATATATATATATATATATATATATATATATATATATATATATATACTAACACAGATATTAAGATGTGGCTAGACTTGATAATACCTTTTAGCTCTACTAAGAATTGCTTCAATAAAATTCATAATGTTATTTTAACTAGATGGGAGGGGGAAAAACTTCACTTGTTGGCAACATTGTATAGAGAATCAAGTAGTATTAGACATTCAACAAATACAGAATAAACGTGACATTCCATCAGCAGATTGATTGATACTAGAAAGCATATCTCCTTATAAAACTAATGCAAATTTGATAAGTCAAATATCTGAAGTTATTTACGGCAATTATAATTGAACTAATCTAATTTCAAAATTATACAAAATATTGCTAACATATAAAACTAATCCTAATGCAAGATATTGGAATTTCATAGCAAAAGAAAGGATGTCAAACTAATCTATCAATTGAGAGTAAAACAAATATTTTATGTTCGGTTAACTTAACATTTAATTTACAAGTATGGAAAATATTTTCATGGAAATATATGCACAGGGCATTTATTACACCTGATAAACTAGCCACATTCAATTCACTTGATAAATCCATTTGTTGGAGATGTTTTTTAAACTGTAAAGCTGATTTGTCTCATATATTTTTTGATTTTATTAATATAAAAAAAATCTAGGAAGAAATTATTATTTTTCTCCAAGCTATATTCACATATACCTTTATTGTAACCAAATCTTTAGTCCTCTTAAATATTAATGATACTATTGGAATGAATAAAAAAGATCTATACCTACTTTGGTCCATACTAGCTCTGGCAAGGAAATGTATAACTAGAAAGTGGAAGTCTTCACAAGAACCTACTCTGGAAGAATTATTGAGATTGATGGAAGAAACAGTGACATTAGAAATCAAGGTGAAGGAATCGAGAATTTCACCTAAAACATGGACAAACAATCCTTGGGAAAATTTTTTAACTCTTATTGAGACATTAAAAATTAGCCCTAAATAATGAATGTGTAACTTTATACTTTATTAATTGAATATTATACATTTTTGTTACTAATTTCATATATTTTATTAATTTTTTCCCTCCTTTGTTCAGGTCAATTGTACATAGTGTATATAAAGGTTTATAATACTTGTTCATTGATGATTGTATTGTTAAACATTACATTATTTGGAAAAAAAAAATTATTTGAAAAAAAAGAAGACTATCCCCCTGATTCATGAATCCTCCGTGTAATACTTAATAAGTCTTACTCGGAGGCTGCAGTTGAACGGTATGACGTCAGCATGCCATGAATATGCATGAGGGCACGCTTACCCAACTGTAAGTCCTACACGGACCGTATAAGAAAGCAGGGGGTGTGTCTGACTGCCGAGCAGTCTAAATATCCACGCCCCTGTAAGTGTTTAAAAAAAAGGAAATAAACAAGAGCGAGTCCGCTCAAATGTCCCTGCACCCAACACCTCACTGCCTGATATTGTAAACCCCCATCACACATCTAAAATGCATAACCATAAATTTTTTTTAAATACCCAAAATAGCTGCCCGTATTTGTGCGTGTGTGCGCGGGTGTGCCCATTGCTTAGCTACAGTTAGCAATTCTCACATGGAAGAGCATAAGAAAGAATGTTTATGCAAATCACACCAAATAGAAATAGCATAATGGTAGAGCGTTTGCACAAAGAAGAAGCATTCATGGTTCTAGTCCCACCACTCCCTTTCGTATTTATTTTTTAAATCAGTATATGGAATAATACCCAACATATATGTTTAAACACAACTAAAAATCAGTGAAATGGCCAATGTAACAGTGAATAAAATAAATATTTTAAAGGATCCCAATATAAAATTGCCCGCAGTTAAGCAGTGCTTCACCCAGCGCAATATAATTTCCCATAGCTAACTCGCGCTTTACCCAGTGCAATGTAGTTGCCCATAGCTAAATCGTGCTTTACCCAGCGCAAAATAGTTGCCCAAAGCTAAATAGTGCTTTACCCAGTGCAATCGGTTTGTGCGGAGGTGCGTGCCATGCCAACCAGCACACCGTCGGGCAACGTGGAGCAACGTAGAGCAAAGTTGCTTAAACACAGCCATGCCCCCTAACTTGTCTGGACAGTAGTAAAATGAAATGCAATGATAAGGTTTGAACCCAGGACACTGTACACCATAAGCAAAGTTCTGAACCACTAAGCCACGACAGCTTAGGATAAACATCCACTGTTAACATATATATAGTAATAAATGTTTGCTTAACCATTTCTAAGCATGTCTGCAGTCAGCCAAGAATATTCAAAAATAGCCAATCACAGAAAAGTGTGGGAAATGCGGCATATTTAAGCCGCATAGGCGGGAATACTCACCATAACTGATTGTAGCTCCCATCTGCAGTTAGAATGTCTGGTGCTGGAGAGGGTACACGCGTTTGAGCGCAATGCTGGGGCATCGAGGAGTCAAGATATATGGTTTGGCTCCTAGTCCATCAGCATGAGACTCGAATCCTGCAGGGCCAGTTCCAAGGAACAGAGTATAAGGCGGAGGCTTGGAACCGGTTGGCTCATGGACTCACCAGTGCCACAGGCATCCCTCGGACTAGTGAGCAGGTCCGTCACCACCATGCAGACCTGAAGAGGTGGAAGCAGGACCTTCTGAACCAGTGGATCCAGGAGGCCAGTCAAATACGGGATGCCCCACTACTAAGTAGGTAGCCATGGAATGCAGTATGTAAGATATGCTAATATAGTCTAAATAATGGATAGGTATGTCTCAATATCCCTTTATTTACTCCACAGATGCAGTGCTTGTGCTATGAATCAGCAAACCTATGCAGATAGGCTGCGCCACCAGGCAGGTTAGTAAATATTCTGCATGTATTGTTACATGAAATATGTGAGTGAGCATGAGAACAGTGTTTAAGCCCAATAATACAGCAATAAAATGCCCTGATTAAATCCTCTGCATGTACTGTTATATAACAAATGTCAGTGAGCCAGAAATTGAGTGTACTAACCCACCAATCAAGCTAAAATAATTCTGGAATACTATCCCTGCATGTTTTGTCATAACATATAAGTGAGCAGGCCTGAAAAAGAGTGTTGTAACCTATCAAGAAAGGTATAATATGTCCTGAATATGTCTTCCGTATGCACTGTAATAACAAGTAAGGGAGAGAGCCTGTAGAAAAGAGTGTTCGATGTAATTAATAAAGGTATAAAACTTGGAGTGTGTCTGTGTCACTTACTTTGAAATGTTGTTGTACCCTTGCAATAATAAATAGTACTGTTGTATTAGGTGCTCTCAACCCACAGTTGTGCAGTCCCATAGGAAGTGGATGAAGGAAGTGGCAGTAACTGTGAAGTATAAAACAGTAATTCCCCGAATAAATCATCTGCATGTACTGTTACATATCATAAGTCAGATAGGCAGGAATAGAGTGTAGTAACCCACGAATAAAGCAAAAACATGTCTGGAATACTATCTCTGTATGCACTGTCATTGATAAGTGAGTGAGCCTGTAAAACAGTCTTGTAACCTATCAATAAAGGTATAACATTTCCTGAATAGGTCTACTGTATGCAGTGTAATGTCAAATACAGGAGAGAGCCTGTAGAAAAGAGTTTTAATGTAAATAAGAAAGGTATAATACTTGCAGTGTGTATGTGCCAGTTACTCAGAAATGTTGTTGTACCCTTGCAGTGAATAAATGTTACTCTGTTGTAGTAAGTGCTGACAACCCCCAGTAGTGCAGTCCCATATAAAGTGGATGAAGGAAGTGCCAGTAGCTGTGAAGTATGCAACAGTCCTAAACAGTTGTGAAATGGCTGACATGCATAGGTAAATCTGGCACACGAGTAGCCTGTCAAGGTGTTCACCAGAAATATTAGTGTGTTACCTGAAATGTAGGGTTGTGTAGAAAACAAGTGAAAAAGACATGTGAACACATCCAGAAAAGACATGTGAACACATCCAGATGTGCAGATACATAAACAAGTCAATTTAATACAAGTATGTAGCAGTAACATCTGCATCCTGGACAGTTACCATGTCAGATATAGGCCAGGTATATCATGAAGTAGCAAAACCCATAATGCAATCAAATGCATGTTGCTTAGTGTAAGAATACATGTAGGGGATATACACCTGCAGTCAATAGGAATGTAGTGTACAGTTAAAGTACTAATAAGATGTTAATGGAGGTTTCTTTTTACACCCTACTCCATGTGCATAAACAATGCAATTCCACACCTCAATGGGTATGTCTAATCTCATAACATTTGTTGGGACATATGTCCTATTGTTATAAAAAATATGCACTTACTTTGATGCATGTCCCCTGTTAAAACACCACAATCTTGGTGGCCTGTTGCCACCAATCATCCCTGCATGCTGTTGGAATGTCCACTGTCGTTCAATACTTGCATGTGTTATGCTTGCTGTTCAACTGTTGTAACCCTGGTGTGTTGGGCTAATGGGAATATTACTGCATGCTGTTACAACTAACTTGGAATGCTGTTGTCTATGTTGTAATTAAACACACCTAATCACAGAACGTATGGGAAGGCCGGTCCCAGCGGATGCACCTGTCCCACCTCAGCTGGCAGTTGCACTTGGCACCAGCAGGTCTGGTGCTCAGCCTGGGCCGCCCTCCTCCATAGGTCCTGTGCCACCTTTGGGTGGAAGCACTGCAGGGGATGGGGCTCACCCCCCCTGCAAGCGTGGGAGGAGAAGGGCCTCCTGTCAACCTCCGAAGGGTCCAGGTTGTGGTTCATAGGGACATCCAGCGTTTAGTCGCTGATCCTCTACGCCAGCTTGAGGCGAGAGTGGCGCAACTCACGGGGTAAGCCTGCCCCTCCTACGCAGCCCCCAGCACAGCGACCCTCGGGTCTGTGAAGGTCCAGTGGTGACTGCCCATGGGTGGGGATTTCAGTCCCACTGTTACCATCTGTGGGCTCATGGGCTTGCGATTTCCAAACATCCGTCCCCGTCAATTGTGTTACCCACCCCATGTGTCATACTCTGCCCCTGTATGCATCTTGTTTGTCTTGTCTGTTTACCTACCCAACCTACCTCCCCAAATATACCTACTTCCTCTACCTCACTTTCCACTCTCCCCTGAAAAAAAAAAAAAGGGCAATCTGTACCCGAAAAAAAATTACGCCCCATACATAGCTTCCCATTTCACACACATCTCCATTGGACATGTACACTGATAATTCTAATTGGCAGTACAGCAAACTATGTTGTCCTCACCCCTCTCTCAGAGGTGGAAGGTTTCAAATTTCACTCCAAATTTTCAACATATGCACAGCTGTTTCTGGTAAAGAAATGGGCAGCTATGGACCTTCCTTACACCCGTCCTGCACATCCCGAGCTTGTTTTCCTACTGTCTTTCCCTCTCTGTGCCCCCTTTTTCACCACTTTCCTATCTCCCCATTTTCTTTTCTTTCAAAGAAATTAGCGTGGGGGTTAGCAGGAGTAAGCACCTTTAAGCAGTAGTAAGCGGGAATAAGCGAGTGTGTGTATGTGTCGCTAAGCATCGCGCAAACCCACGCAAACCTGCTTACTACTGCTTAAAAGTGCCTTAGTCACTCTATGGCAGGGCCCTTGTTCTGCTGAGCAGCAAACTAAAAAACCTCTGCCAGACTTGAACCCCAGACCATTGACACAATAGACTGCATGAATTACCACTAAGCCACAGCAGATATGCAAATAGCTTGGTTCTGAAATAAATATATCATGCATTACAATGAGGGAATGTAAATGGAAATTAGGAATGGTATAACACAAACCCTCTTCTGTGGGTCTTTACCAGCAGTGGTTGTGGAATTGCATGACATGACTGTGAAAGGAAAACCAGCCATCCTAGCAGGGAATAATGTTACAGTAGCACCTTACAAACACCACACAGTATCAGACCAGGATAAATACTGGCCACAGGAATACAGTGGAATAACCACATTTGTATGGCAGTTAATTGTGTAAGTGAGAAAAAAGTACATACTCCCATGTATCCTGTATTAGCATTTGGAGGGGTGCGTACATATCTACACTGATATGTGTGTACTGGAAGCAGCAGCATGCAGGTATGAGTACAACATGCACATAACTGGCTACACCCTAGCATCAGATAAGTGACATATACCAACCTTCAGACTGACACAACGGTGTCCAGAGCAAACAAGAATGGGCCCCACCTTTGAAATTTGAAAGGGCTACACCTACCTAACCTAGCATTTTATAGCAGTGGGCTGCAATCACAGTGAGTAATGCAATCACCAAACAGCAGGCTGCATGCAATTACTGAATGGTGGGCAGCAATTGGTGCAGAGGCTGTCACATGCACAAGTGCAGATACCTAGAAAAGCAGGCTGTACCTGCAGTCCACACATGCAATTATATAACTGCAGGTGTTGTGAGATAGACAGTGAGAGAGAGAGAGACACGGACACAGACTGAGACAGAGACAGAAGAGAGGGGGAAACAGAGACCGAAGGTTAAATAGAGGGCAAAAACCCAAAACAAACCAGCAATAAAAAAAAATACAAAACCGTAACACACGGAGCAGGGAAATACAAAGGTAAGGTATGTAACTCAAATGTATGTGTTGGCATGTTGTAGATGTTCCCGAAGAGTACTCTACACACTGCAAATCATCCATGTGTGGCAGCAGTATGTATCTATCTGTATCTGCACATGTTCATAGGGCAAGGGACATACTGCAACTGTTAGTGAAGGGTGGACAGCTATCTGTCAGTGAATGTTGATATGTACATATATCCATGTAGGTCATAGTGTGTGGCCTAGAAGGCAGCATGCAGTGTACAGGAGTGGCCTTAGATCAACTGGTGCCCTAGGCAAAAGGGCCTCACGGTGCCCCCTACCACACTTCCTGGTGCCCCCATCCTTGTGTCCACATAAATAGTGGAAAAGCACCCCTGCTAGAGCGGTGCCCTAGGTGGCTGCCCAGTAGGCCTATGCCTAAGGCCAGCTATGGTAGTGTTGATATATGTCATGTGGTGGTTAAATGCTGTGGGACAAATTTGTCAAATCTGATGTGTTACAGACAGTGAGGCCTGCTAATGCTACAAGGGCTGAGGACACCCACATGCATTTTGCACAACACTGTGCAATGTAATTGCATACCTGTACATCCCACAACTGTCACATAAGTGAGATCCCCACCATGAAAGGTGGACTGTACATTGTAGCTATATGTACATCCATGTTTACAGCAATGGATGTGTACATATATGTGTATATATATATATATATATATATATATATATATATATATATATATATATAATATATAGATATATATATACATATAGAGTGAGAGAGAGAGAGACAGAGAGACACGTGGTCATATGTACCGCAACAGGTGTATGGTGAACAAGGCATGGACTGTAGACAAGTGCTGATACTGCAGTGCCATTCCACCTTCCCAAAACAGTGTACCCATTAACTAACACATAGGCAGAGATCTACATAACAGTGAAGGTGTGATAAGGGAACATGGGACACTGGTGGACAGTAGCCTCCACTTTGATGAAGACAGTGCCACACTACACCTGTAATCTGTCTGTGTGGTATGTGTCATGACAACAGGTGTGTCATCTATGGAAGTATAGGGTAGAGTTCCCCTCTACTCATCACAATGCCCTGTGTGGTATGTACTTCACATGACAACTACACCAGGTGAACAGGCCACAGACAGACCTCCCAAAGGGTAATACTGTCTGCAAACAGATGCCCTATGCAGACTGACTCACAAAACCACAACTACACTGTATTGCATACTGGCCACACAGAGGTGACGTCTGCCGGGCATACAGAGGTATGTCACAACCATAGCTGGGTGACAACCACCATGGCAACATATCACAATCCCTCGGGGTTACATGCTTTAGGGTCCTAAACCTTGTCAGCTCACTAAACAGCACATGCTGGAGGGATAGGTTCCCATCTTAGACATATGCCATACACCGGAATAGACCACATAGCAATAGCAAACAAGGCTCCTCCTTAGCAGTTGTTATAAATACCCCTGATGATTGTGTGGGAGATTGTTAATACACCCCAGGAAACACCTATGTGGCTGGCAGGGACAAGTGAAATCAAAGTACATGTGTGTCAAAAGCCAGGGTAGCATATGGCTAGGCTGCCGTAGGCCCTAGGGCCAATAGCATATTACCTACATATGACACTATGCACTCACACATGTACTTAATGCAATAGCTGCTATGCGAGGTTGAATAAGTGTAATGCTGAATGTGTGTAAGGTCTGTAAATGTGTGATAGCTTAGTGTGATGTTGTATCTGACATGGTAGTGCCTATCCTAGCTGTGAGGACAGCAACTGATGTGTAATGTACTGTTAGGCAGGCATAGTAGTACAGCATATGATGTGACGTAGTTCTCCGTTGATGAATGTGGTGTCTCATTGTAGGCTAAAGCAATACATGTATGCTTAGTGAGTGGTACTGCAGGTAAATCCATCACCAATATGAACTGTAGTACTACCTGAAGCTGTAGGGCTAAACAGCACAGTATAGTGTGCATTCACATTGCTTGTAAACACTGTCATGTGTGTTTCCTGTAGTCTGCACAGAGGACAGACTGCAGGCATAAGGGTGTGTAAGTAGTGGCACACAGCACCATATGGTACACAGGTAATGCTCATCTGTGTTGGCATACAATGGTGCGTTGTATGTTTGCCTGATGTGTGTGTGATTATGCCTGTACAATGGCTGCAATCATATGTGTGTTACAGAGTTAACGTGTGTATCCAGCAACATATATAGTCTGTTACAGCAGTATGCCACCTATAGTAACAACTGGACACATCTGTTAGGCAGGGCTATGGCATCAATGACTAGGGTGTTTGATTGGTACTACTGCACCTGTACTTTACATCCATTGCAATGGATGACATCTCTGTTCATGCATTGGTGTGATATACACCCCTGTCTTGAGGTTGTGCAATGTGTCAGAAGCAGTGTGTCGGGTACTGTTGTATAGTGGTGTGATATATAGAATCTGCCAGGCAGCGTCAGTTAGTTGTGGCCTGAGAACCAATAAGTGTTATTGAACATGTGTAACCACTGACAGACAATAGGATGGTATATATGTCAGTAAAGTGATATCTCTGGGTAAAGGTGTAAAGTGTGCCACAGGACACTCTCACACATATTGTTCATATCTTTTTCAGCCAGATGGCCCACCAACGCAACCCAGCTTACACAGCAGAAGAGGAAGAGGTGATAGTCAACAGCCTTTTGCAGCAGTACACTATGCTCTTCTCCAGAACCAGCCAGCACCAGCAGGAGCGGACTGCACTGTGGCAGGAACTTGTTAGTCGGGTAAATGACATAGGCATGCATAACCAGACATATGAGCAGGTACGCCATCACTGCAGTGATTTAATTAGACAAGTCCAGCGGCGTGCGTCTGATATCCAAAGACAACAGCTTGCCAAAGGTGGTGGGGTGGCCATTCATCCCCCCCTCACCAGAGCGGAGGAGCTGCTCCTAAGCATGGCGGCTCCTGGACAACAGCTACAGCAACCTCTGACATGTGTTGTAATGGAGGCCGGAGCGACTCAGCACATCCACCTGGAGCAAGCAGGTAATATGCCCTATCTGTAGACTACAGTTAACTGTATTGTTAGATTATGTGTATGTGAGATGTGTACTGTGTGTTTAGCAGTTCCACTGCCTACTGTTGTGCAATACGGATAGTTTGTATAATATCCCTACACCTGTGACTGTTGACTGTTGTACTGCAGTTTAGCATACCCACTGTAGCAATGACACAGTTGTGGCCACTGATGAATCCTCTCATATTCTCGTAGGTCCCTCTGGTGTGACGGCAGGGCAGCCGATCCATGCTGGTGAGTGTGTTATACCTGCAATGTTGGTAATGAAATATGCATGTCATAGGTGAGGTGTAGGCCATGTACACGTAACACACCTATGCATAATGCATGCCGTGCATGTTTGCTGTGAGACGTTGCACAGCTCAATAATGTCAGTAGCTGCTTCAATGACATGCAATACATAGAGCATGACACACAGTTGTGGCAACCCCATATTGCACATTGGATAGGCATAGTTGCAACACCTGTACACAACATAAGACATTTATCACATGCAGTACACAAAGTCATGCTACATATGGCATAACCACACACCCGCTGTAAGGTCACACATCAGTATTCCACATGTCATCCACACACACGTGATGTACCTCAGGGGTAGAGGCCTATCATGGGGCTGTGCAACACTCTTCAACACATAACACAGTCATGTTAGGCAATGCTCACTCACGGCTACTACTGTGTGACAGACCACTGCCTAGCATGCTGTACCTGAACTGCAGTGCTGTGGATACATTCACTATTACACAGCCACTTTGTACATAGGTGTATGAGGTGCCCAGTACACCCCATCCAGTTACAGTGACCACAGTACTACACATAGCAGTCTTTGTTGTGCACCTCATTGTTCTGTGTGTGCAAACATATGCACCTATACACACCATGCATAGCATGTTGTGTGTGCTTACATATGCTAGTATACACATTTTGCACAACAGCCGCCATCTGTACAAAGAGTCACATATATGTCCTGGAATGCTATTGGGTGTATAGGTCACATGACACACATTGGGTATGTGTGGTGTTTAATGTTGCAGTTGTGTAGCATGCCATGTCATGGCTGGCAACAACATATCTGCAATATGTCCCACATGCACCATAACCACTGTGCAATGTCCATGTCATGCATTGGGATTCCTTCATGTCTACAAGCACCACTCATCCCATGTCTGTACATTGGATGCATTTGCTACACCTGTACCCACTATTATGTGATATGGACACAGACACTGTCATCACACATGGCAATCTATGTGTCACACAGATGACACATGCAGCCATGGTATGAATACCATTGAGTGATGGTGCACATGACATTGCAGAGCAGATAATACTTGCACAGCAATGTTGTGTCCATGTACACATTGTGTTCCAGGGTGTAGCCAATCACTGAACAACTACACACATGCATCAAAGCCATGTATAATGTCATTAGATAGGGCTGTCTACACTTGCACTGCATGGTGTTGAGCAACACATGGTCTGCCTGCTGACACATGTGTTGTGACTGTTTGCCTTGTGATACTGTCACCCACCATCACCCACTATTGTGTATGTGATGGATTGCTGGTGTGTGTGTGTGTATGTGCTGTGGTGAGCAGTGTATTTCTGTGCATGTGTGCATGTGTGCATGTGTGCATATGTGCATGTGTTCATGTGTTCATGTGTTCATGTGTGCATGTGTGCATGTGTTCATGTGTGCATGTGTGCATATGTGCATGTGTGCATGTGTGCTAACATCATGTACAGATTGTAAAGTGCGTTTCCTGTCTTCCTTCCACAGGTGCTGTGTTAGGCGTGGCTGAATGCAGCAGGGAACCTGATGTCACCGCCACTAATAGTGGAGATGATGAGACATGTATTGTGGCACAGGAAGGTCTGACAGGGTCTGTCGTTGGTCCACCAATCGACAGTACACAGCGGTCAACCCCATCTATGCGCACACTCATACTGCCAATACATCCCTCGTCACCAATGGCCGTAGCTGAGGGACAGCATACAGTTGGCATTGACAAGGAGAGTGTGGTACCTATGGCACGTGCATCCCCTCACAGCAGCCATAGCTGGATTACCGGAACGGTACCACATAGGCAGATGTCCAGGGGTTCTCGGGGGAGCACAACTAGTCGTATTGCCCCTGGCAGACGTGCCCCCAGAGGTATTACAACCACCAGTATGTTCTGGGCTGTAATGCAGGCACAGGCACATATGGAACGGTACACCCGACAGGTACTAAGGGCGCAGAGGGCCCATTACACTGCTATCAATGACAGCATCCGTGACCTTGCCGGTACCATCTGGAATTACACTGAGGTCATTGATAGCCATTGGAGGGAGACATTAGATGTCCTCCACAATGTGTTAGCCATGAGCCAGGACCATGCGGGAAGGATGAGAAGCTGACGTGGATGCATGCCAGCAGCAGCATCAGCTGGCAGTTGTCGCGGACGGAGCATGGATCACAGCCGCTCCGGTAGTGGCAGTACCAGCCCAAGCAGTGCTGGTGCTGGCCTGTCCATTGACCATCCTACTAAACCATGTGCACGTGGTGCTGGCCAGTCCCAGCAGGGACAAGGGTCCAGTCATCATACCTCTGCCTCTGATGATAGCACCCAGTCAGGGTTGGTACCCGATACTGCCTGTAGCACCCCTGTTAGGCACAGGTACGGTGTCCATGGCCGGAGACAGTGATCTGTACAGCTTAGCAGGTACAGTCTGTGGCTGTCCCACAACCGCCCGTATATGGCAGCCACATGGTGGAGTTGTGTGCATGCAGACACACTCACATTTACCATATAACTAGGGCTCACACATACACACACACATTACATCAAAATTGGCCCATGCAGTACTGTTGTCCCTCACACACACACACACACACACACACACACACACACACACACACACACACACACACACACACACACACACACACACAGACATGCCGATTGGATGGGTCAATGTCGGGCTCTGGCAAACCTACAACACACCCTGTGCATATGATGACACCTGTGCCACCTCCTGTCATCTGTCACATTGATGCAGGAATAGGCTAACATGCTTCTGATGCACAGGGTGACATCATAGCAGTGTAGCAATAGTAGCAAGTTGCCAACAGGAAGGTGTACTGATATCCTTGTAGGTATATCTGAGCAGGCATTATGCATCACAGCTCTGATAGTCATTGTAGCATTGTTTACACCAGTGTTAGGTCTGAGTATGTATTGTCCACCTATGTGCCACTTGGCTGAAGTGTACAGTGTTGCCAGCATGTGTTAGTGAGTGGACAGTACGTGTGTGATGTGTGCATTACAAATTAGCAGGTGTACATCTGTGAACATGGTGTGTGCACACTGTCTGCATGTACCTGCATAGTGGACACGTGGGATGTGTGACATACCCTGGTCTACACATTGGTAACATCTCATGGTATCTTTCAATGGCCAGTATGCATTCTACTACAGATAGTACTAACATGGGTACACATGTGTGTATGACATGGGTTGGCACTATGCTGTGGGTGATACCGTTGATATCTGTCAATGATCTGGAGTCTGGCAGTATACACCACCTCAACAGCATGACTATAACCAATCATTAGATGATGTCCTGACAAATGACTCACAGTTGTAGGGAACTCAGTAACAGTTGGATCCTTCCAGTACTATACTATAACAGTAACCAGTGGTATTGACCGCCACAAATTCCTGGGACCACACCTGTGTGGCATAAAGCCCTCTTTGGTACATGCAAACATACTAGGGATATGTCCATCCACATCTGGTAATGCATGCATTGGCCTACATTGCATTCCCCGGATGGGACGCATATCCTACACAAGGGTATCATACAGACAGATACCTGTTGTCCAATACATGCTGTATAGCAGTACGCCGTCTATGGCATAGTCATCCACATTTACTATACATACTATCCTGACAGTACCACATAGGTGGTAGCCCTGAACATGTATGTTGGGTACCAATGTGTACAGACACGTGTTATGTAATCTGTCCCTTGGTATCCACATATCCATAGGTATTGTGGGGTCCCTCAGTGTTTCACATAACACATTAGGGGCCAGCATGCATACCCACAGGGCTGGTGCATACCTATCATGGCTGTCCATTATTGCCAGTCATTGTTGTGTATGAACATGTCTGACATATAACCCAGCAATTACCCTCACTCACAGTACTCTACAGTACGTGTCATGGGTGTGTGTGGCAGGGATGTCCTTGGCCACGGATCGCTACATTGGCCGGTCTTGACGCAGACATGCATATGTGGCCTATGATCTGAGAAGAAGTGGCACAATCTGTCGAAGGTTACAAATGTAGTCATGTAGTATGCAGGCTTCACACCTATGTACTGATTGAGGTCACATGTACACAAATCTATTTGACACACAGATACCCGATGTGTGCAATGCACATACTGTTTGAAACATATGTCATATCGTAGTAAAAGCAAAACCCACACTGCATTGACCACCTGTGACACACACACACTCAGCATTTGCAGGACTCAAGCCCCTCTCTAATTAAGTTTGACACTAGTGACTGTGAGCATTTCTTTCCAAAGCTCTATTTGTAGGATGCTGACATCATCACACTTGGCAAAGAGGTATTCACCACTCCTAATGTATTTCCACAGTCTCCAAAATAGCCACTCCTCTCAAAGGCAGTCTCACACACACACACATTCACACTCAGCATATGCAGGATTCAAACCCCTACCTAAGTATGGCTATGATACTGAAGAGATACTCATTAACACGGCACACTATATGCATTAATGGGTGGTTTTGGTTCTCCTTGAATATTTGTAGGATGCTGACATCATCAGACTTTCCAAAGAGGGATGTACCACTTTTAAAATGTGTTTCCTCAGTCTCCAAAAAGGGTACTCCTCTCATAGGAAATCACACATGGTGTTTGTAGGACTCAAACCCCTATCTGACTATGTTATGACACTAGTGAGATACGCATTAACACAACTCGCTATTTGCTTTAGTAGGAGCATTTATTTCCAAAGCTCTATTTGTAGGATGCTGACATCATCACACTTGGCAAAGAGGTATTCACCACTCCTAATGTGTTTCCACAGTCTCCAAAAAGGCCACTCCTTTCAAACCCAATCGCACACACACTCAGCAATTGTAGGATTCAAACCCTTACTTAACTATGTTATGATACTAGTGAGATACACATTAACACGACATGCTATATGTTTTACTGTGCAGTTTTTATTCACATGCTATGTTTGTAGGTTGCTGACATCATCAGACTGGACATGGTAATGTGTGTGTACTTAGTGTTATGCAATCCCACGAATGAACTTTGTGGGTCAGCAGATGTGAAGATCTTGAACAGGAATACACAATTCATACCTGGTATGATCTATCTGTGGACATATTACCATTCCTTCATATGACAATACATATTCATGCATGAATTCTAGGTTTTGTGGATACTACATGTGTCTGTGATGTTGGTAAAGGGCTATTCAAAGTCTATGTAGGACCTGTGTTGCTCCTGTCAGTGATGTTTGTCCTGGGTGGCTGCCTTGCAAGATATCTAGCAGGTTTGGGGAACATGATGTGCTCATTAACATACCACAGACGTTTGTGTTGTGTGTTTGTCGGTTTATAATATCTCTGTTCCTGACTGCAATCATGATGAACTCCATGGACTAGCATTTCGGACTTCATAGGCTTATAGGAATATAGTTCCCATGGTGTGTTGTGCATCAACACTTGTGGGGTGTGCCACATGTTGCTGAAACACATTCAACGGTGTAAGATCCTGTAGAGAGTGTGAGGCTCAACAGACTGTTTGGGTGCAGTGTCTGTTTGTCCTGTCGTTCACTTATGACACATATGGGGAAACAATGTTATCCACGTGATGGGATTCATTTGGTATTGGGAGGACCAGTTTACACATTCTACATGTGATATTTCCTGGTATGATGTTAGGGCCTTTTGTCACTGGGAGGTGAGTATGTATGTATGGGCCTATCTGACAGGATGTTGACATTGTCAGTCAGGTACAGTTGACCCTGACTTAGGACATATATGACTGTACATCAATATTTCTGACATAGCTGAAGGAGGTGTAATGTTTCTGTTTGTACTCCTTTGCAGATTATCTTTCCACAGCAACAACAAACATGAACACTAAAACCATGTTATACTCTTTTGCACACTTGACACACTACTGATCCTTTGTGATCAGTCAACAGGATATGTCATCATCATATCCCGGCATGTCCAAAGGTCATTTTTGTGTGTACTCTCCAGTCCAGCTGGTGCATATTGGAATTCTGATGCATTGTTACAACTGCCTTATGTACACAGGTAATACTGTCCTCCTACCACCAAACTCAGATATCTGTGAGAGGTGCAACTGTATAGACAGACAGGAGGCTGAGCTCTCTCAAGCCATGACTGGCACAGTCTATCGGGTGGTGAAGGTAACCACACACACCACAAATACAGTCACACATGCACCTATGACAGCAGCAAACCATATACATTGACACACAATGACATACTTGGAGCATCTAAATATACTCTGCCTAAGCAGCTGAGACATCCAAAGCAGACGCACAAACAACTGCTAACACACAACCATAAACACATATCATCACATAGTTCACAAAGTCATTGTGCCACACAGTCACTGCCCTTAGGCCTACACAACACACTTCATACACTTGTATTAGGTGAGTGTAATTGTCTGTCACACTGACATCTCACTCACCAGGCTGAACAAGGTGAAGGTCACTTTGTGCTGTGTTTCAGGTGCCAGGATATGCCACATGACACATGCACTGTTGTCAGTCCACTGCAAGTACAAATATGGCTCCATCATTGACCATTCTGGTATGTAGACTCTCAGACGTTCCTCTCTGGACTACATGACAAGAGACATAGAGGGGCTCTCTGATCATGTAACCCAGGACAGTATGACCCTGACCTTGTGTAGCATCTTACCCTCACCAAGTACTATGTCACAGTATACAGATGACGTGATCAGTTTTAACAGTTGCCTAACATATTGTTGTCATTCACAGGGGATCCAGTGTCTGTCAGCCTGGGATTACATGCTCAACATGCCATGTACATTTGCTATGGATGCCAAGCACCTGTCACCCCTAGGCTTTCACAGACTGCTTTAGGCTCTTGACACACACATAGTGGCTGTTTGAAGCGAGGGTCAGAAGACATAACCACAGCCATAAATGTTACAGGGTACAGAAGACGGAGAGTGATGGTGCTTAACGACTGATGTCTAACCCTCAGAATACATGCACTCAGGACTCACATCAGTATGGAATCTGTTGATATATGTGCAGTAACAAACACCTGGTTCAGGCTCACAAAAGCACAGCAGCACTAACAGGTTTTATGTCATACCATGGTTTTCAGACACAAGACTCGGACCGGACAACAACAATAGGGGGGAATCCATATACATCATTCATACACACACCTCCAGGTTGGTAGCAGTACACAAAGCATTGGGGAACGTACATATGCAACTGATAGTGGGAAAAACTGCATTTCAGTTTGTAGACTGTTACAGACACACACCCAAACATGGGCACAACAGTCGTTATTCCTGGGAATACTGGGGAATGTGAAGGTCTCACCAAACACCATTATATTGTGTGACTTCAAATACACAAACATTGACTGGGTATACTACTCAAGCAGTGACACCCTCGCACAACAGTTGCTAAGATTGTTACACTCAAATGCTAGGGCAGACCTGGTCACCACACCCACAGGGGGTTAAACATGTGGTACCTGATCATCACCCACATGGGGACTCTATGTTCCACAACAGAGGTATACCTGTAATTGTTAAGGTCAGAACATACATTCATCTCACTAGACATACATAGCCCATACATACACACATCCTATGTGATCTCAGTGACATACTTCTCATGAGCAAACGTCACACTTGTACAAACTGAGGTGGTATCCCTCAATGACCCTGGGACAGTGTTAATTATGACTCAGACAACTTCATACTTTACAAGCACATTCTATGGACAACTACTGGAATTCATGGATTATGCTATCCCAGATAACTACAAGACTCACTCCTCCAAAGGCAGGGGACCTGTCTACTGGACCATGGCCATTACTGAGCTATACAGGGACAGGAGAAGGCTACTACATTATTGAGCACAATCACAATCTGGAAGGCATCTCTGATCAGTACTATGGTATAGCTACGATCAGTTGTTGATTCATCTAAGGCCCACTTCTAACGGACACTTGCAACAGACACTATGGACAATCACAAGGCCTTATTTAGTTATGTCAGTGACCTGTATGGGAACTCACAGATATGCTGTGAGTTACTTTATAATTACAAATGATACAGTGAACCCACTGACATTGCGAACATCCTGGACAACAGGTTCAGTGGTAATGTTTCCCCACCATCCCCCCTGCAGTGCACATGTCCATCACAACAGGGTGTAGCCTCCCTGACATCACAAATGAACATGTGTGTGCTGCCCTCAACATAGCAGGCAACACAGCATCAGTGGGACCAGATAGTGTCCCAGACTGTGGCATACACGAGATTCATGACAAACTTCACACTCACATTATGTCACTGTTCAATATCACAGTTACTACAGGATGTGTACCCATGGAATGGCATATAGCTATGGTGTACCCACTACACAGTGCTGGTGCCACAAGGGACCCTGGACATTATCACAATATATGCCTAACTATCCTGGTCTGCTATGCTATGGAGTGTATCATAATGGAACACATACACATTGTGAACCTACAGACACTGGATCCTACACAATTTGGTGTTGTTGTGGGCATATCTTGCCTCTTGCAGATGTTTGATGTCTTTAAACAGTTAACAGGTCCATAGACGTACACAGGGCTGTCCACACAGCCTACCTGGAGCTGCACACCACTTCTACACAATACCCCACTTGGCCTTTAAACATTAGATCACCAGATTCAATATCTACACATGTCACATGATGGATTGCTAACTGGATCATGGATAGCACACACATGGTCAGTATTGCAGGCGCCATGTCTGACTATACACCAGTTACACGTGGCATCCCACAGGGCTCAGTCCTGGGACCTCTCTTGTTCTGTATATATTTCTGATACATACTGGCTAACACAGGAGGAATATGGATGACCATGTTTGCAGATGACTGCAAACTGTGTGCCATATTTGACTCCACAGCTGGCACAAGCATCCTCAGAAAGGGTCTCACAGAGATGGATGACTGGTGCCAGAGCCATGGCCTACAGCTACCTTACTTTAGATGCATAGTCATCACCTTTGGTAGTAACATCGCACACACATTACCACATAGGTGATGATACATCACGTACAGTGTGTGTGGTTTGTGATTTGGGGACATGAATACTTAGTACTCTTGCCTTTGACATTCACGTTGCCAATGTTGTTGGACACACCTTCTATTTAGGCAACCTTATCTCATACAGTTTTACATCCAGATCAGGTGGGGTCATTGTGACCTTGTAGTTATCTGGCACATGCTTGGATACAATGGCCCATTTCGGATGTACCTTACCCAACACCTGCAGCAACTGGAATGTAGACAGATTTACATAACCAAGTGGATCCAGGGACTCACACAGATGGTATGCACAGTTTGGCTATGGTCACCCCAGCTCTCCTCAGTTGCTTACTGCCTACTTGGATGCAGTCTGTGCCTTTTGTTTGATGCCATGTCCATCACAGCATTTATGGACAGGCTCCACATGAGGATATCAAAGTCCCTTACAGCTACATTCTCCAGGGACAGGTATGTGAGCAATGATGTTAATAGGACATGCTGGAGGGGCATATTACCATCACAGAGGCTCCACTCACTTGGGAATGTGATCACAGTACCACATATGCACAGACCCACGCTGAACACCTACAGGTGACATCTTCACAGGTGGACGGGTGATCATATGTTTAGCCCTGGGATATGTTATGGGTCCTTGCTAGACAGAGGCAGAATGAAATGAACATATGTGAGATATCTTGTGTGACCTACTATTGACATGCACAGTCTACTGATCTAGCATGATTGCAGAATACAAACACACTGTGGCTAGGCTTCTACACACCCTAGGGCAGATAGCCTAGTGTCAACCTCTGAACCTATGCTAATGTTCAGGATGCACATTGTTCAGTGATGGTACTGATTGCAGGTTTTGTTTCTTCTTTGCTTTACCACTTCCTATGACCAACCTAGGTTTCTGCATAACATATTTGATTGTGACAAGATTTCACTATTTTATATTGTGTCTCTTGTCATATCACTGTGTGTACACGGTGGATTGGTGAATAGTGCAAGGTTCCTAGGTTGACACTTGCAACTGAGGGATATGTGTGGCCCACTGCTGTACTCAAACTTGACCTAAGTGTGTGAGCATGCCCAGTTCAGACTTTCAGTGTTTCGTTGCCTGACATTTGTCTCATAGTTTCAAGTGTGTGAGCATGCCCACTGAGAACCTTGCAGTATGTTGCTGTCTGAGGTCCACTATGTTTGTTGATGTGTGTGAACATTACCAATATTAACATTTATACTATATGTGTGTTAAATATCAGGTTCCATTATTACTGCAGGCCTCACCTTTGTGTCTTAACTCGACAGGGATTATGCTATGCATGCAAGGTTTCCATTAGATACTTAGCATTGACTTATCAACATTTTTTCATACAACCTGACCATTGATATGCTGTCATGGTTTAGTGGTTCTGTACTCTGACTATAGTGCACTGTATTCTGGGGTCGAGGACTGTCACTGCTTCATATTTTCATACATGCCAGAACAGACTGCTTCAAGAAAAGTGAAGCAAATATGAACTTGTTAATCTGCTTTTGATGAACTATACCCACATTTGACCAGACTTGCACAACATTGCTCAATGTTGCCCAACATTGCTTGACAGTGCACAATATTGCTGAACATTGCCTGTAGTTGTGCTACTTAGTGTGTGCAATTTTGTTTACATATACTAAATAGTGGGGAGAGCTGTTTAGCAGTGCTTTATATTGCTTAACACATAGCAATCATGCCTCAGGTGGTGCTGCAGGGCTGCCTATGTCGGATGCACATTTTACACTCCCTATACATGTTTATTAACAGGTAGTGTCAAGTTAGGCATCGCTTTTACTGTATGTGCGAGTCGGAGAGAGGTATCATTTCCATGGTTCCTACTGAGCCAGGGTATATGTTATGCGTTGCCTCTTTGCCAAGGCCAAAGCATACTGGGCATGCCTCCTTCTGCCTACTGGGGCAGGCTAAGGTTGTTCCTCCTCCGAGTCATGCTCTACCTGTGATGGCCTTGGCAATGGTGGGGGGCTGTTGTGCCCGGCCCTATGCTGCTCCTGGTGCAGCTGTTTTCACAGGATCATATTGTGTAGCATAGCACATACCATGACTATTTGGGTACATGTAGTTGGTGAGTACTGCAAGGCTCCACCAGATGTGTCCAGGCACCGGAACCATGACTTGAGGAGCCCAAACACACGCTCGATTACATTTCGTGTTTGTGTGTGTGCCTCATTATGGCGTTCCTGTTCAGGTGTGTGTGCATTTCTGATAGGTGTCATCAGCCACGGCTCGAGTGCATATCCAGCATCCCCCACTAGGTGACCATGAGAGATGTCCCCATTGGCAAATGTCTGGTACAGCTGTGTCAGTTGCCAGATATGGGAGTCATGGTAGCTTCCAAGGCAGCCAGCACACACATTCATTATTATGCCCTGGGCATCACACATGATCTGGCAGTTGATGGAGGGGTAACCCTTGCAGTTATAGTAGACCCTACCCCACTCACCGGCTGGTCCTTTGATGCGAATGTGCGTGCAGTCTATTGCACCCACTACCTCAGGGTATTCCGCTATTTGCTGGAAGAGACGCATATTGCTGGCCAATACCTCACGGGAATTGGGGAAATATACATGATCACCGACATGTGCTGCCATGGCATTCAGGAACTGGTGCAGTACCCTAGATGCTGATGCCTGTGAAATCCCCATCATATCACCAGTTGGTCTCTGGAAGGTACCTGTTGCTAATATTCTTAGGCCAACACATACCTTGGTTTCCACTGGGATGAGTTCCCCTCTGTTGGTTCTGTGTGTGAGGCATGGCCTGCACAGATCAACAATTTGCTGCATGAGGTCTCTGTCCACTCTATAGCGCTCCACTATCTCCAGCTCATGTAGCCCCTGGTAGGTTACCCTAGGCCTGTACACTCTTCTCCGTCTCCTCGCTGTGGGTTGCTCAGCAGCATTTGCATGGTCACCACCCTCAGCATGTTGCATATGTTGCCTTATGACAGCAATGGCAGCCCATAACATTTCTTTGTCTCAGTAAAGCTTTTTCAGTTTTCACATCTATTAGCTTACTGCAGTGTTGCAGTGTGTCTGAGAAATACATACTGGAATGTTTTTTGCTGAGTTTTGAGTGCTGGGCTGGGCTGGGCTAGTGTAATGCCTGTGTAATTGGCTGATTCTGATTGTTTTCACCTGCAAGCTCTGCTAGTACTCCCTGGTTAACTTCCTACTATTTGCTGTGCTTCCTTTTCCCTTTCTGTTTCCTCAGGGGGCAGCACCACGCAAACAAGTGCTAACACGCGCACACCAGCTCACATGCGCGCACACATGCTTACATGGACTAAAGCTTGCTTATTCTTGTTAAAACGCGTGCACACCGGCGCAAACGCACTTACAACTCTTTACATAGCCTTACATATGCTTACTCAAGCCTACACTCGCACACACATGCTTACACGCGCACACTGACTTACTTGGGTTTACTGGCACTCACACGCGCTCATGCATGCTCAGAAAGAAACTCTGGTGTTATCCACAGCATACACCTTCGATTTCTTGACTTTACCTGGCCTACCTGTTGACACACCTCTTTCACTATTATGTAAATGTAAGCTGACACATCTCACTCTGCTCCAATGAGCTGCACTCCTTTCATACATACCCCCCTCGTGATGTCACCTATCTTCTACTCTGTTACTCCCCTTATCTTACTCCTACTCTCCACTGACTGTGCTCATTTGATATGTGAACTTGCGATTCACTATCATAACTCTCATTTGCATAGGATTGCCTACTAATGCTTAGTTACATCTCTTAGACTGAGCTTCCCCCCATAGCAACCTCTACTCGGTGGCCATGTTGTCTTCAGCCTGCCATTCCCTTGCATTGTAAATTCATTTTAGCTATGAAATCCACATTTGTGGATCTTAATTATTAATTTTCTGCTTTTTAAGGTGCAGCGTGTTTGTGCGGCGCTGCGCTACTGTTAAACCCCGGAAATTGGGATTAAAAAAAAAAGTTATTTTATTTTTAATTTGCATCACTTCCCATTGCCAATGGCTGTATTTTGGGCCATTGTCATGTTTCCTCCTGTGAATGCATGCTTTTTTCCAGCTGACACGGCTCTGTTTTGCTATTTGCAGAATGGTACTCAGTTATCAACTGAGTACATTTCTACAAATAACACTACTCCTACTCGGACAGGTTCGGGTTTCCTGGATCGCAAATTTACCTAATTTGCTTAGCTTTCGCCTGCAATTGAGGTAATTTGCATATCTCAGCCCTGTCCATGTAGGACTAGTTTGCAGAGCTCAGTTGCACGCCCCTGCCGGCTGTTCCTGGATCGCTCGGCGGACATGTTGGCTTGCTGGAGTCTTACTCTACTCTTAGACTCCGTGCAAGCCTTCGTGAATCCAGCCCTATGTAAAACTAAAAAAGAAGTGATCAGAAAAAAATCTATAAACCATACTAAGACTTTTAATGGTTGAGATAGCCTTGAAATGTTGCTATTGAAATATCAAGACTCTTAATTTGCTAATTGTATAAGATTAGTTTGATGAATCAATGTATTCCTGGCATTGTATAACAGATGTTGAATTTCTTCCTTTCTGTGTATATATTGTAAATGTGTTAAATTTACAATAAAAAAAACATTCTTTTAAAAACCATTAGTACTTTATAATACATTTCCAAACTGATAAAAGTAGAGACAACTGAAAACAATATATTAATACTTATTACAACTAAACTCTTTTTCGCATATGCATTTTCCTATGTAAAGCTTTCTAAACTTGCAAGACACTACAAAAAAAATTAAAGTTTGTAAAATACATTTGTGTTAAAACTTATTTATATGTTAGTATCAGTTTTTCTTGAGTGGGAACTGATAGGAAAAAGAGAGAAGGCATATTTTCTCAAAGTCTTGCAATTAGAGCAGAGGAGTAAGAACCTGACAGTTAATGCAGATGAATAAAACTATTATATAGTAATGGGTTGCTTCTTGTAGTCCAAGTTTTCTCCAGCCTTCATTCACTTACTGTGTAATGTTGTAGAGGTCATTTAACCAAAACATGCTCTGAAGCAATTAAGAAATTGGGTTAGGCTCCTCAGTAGTCTCCCAGACCAAATGCCTAGTAACTATCTATGAACATTTGAGACAACCCTGATCAGCCTCAGTAAGAAACTGAGATCCCTCATAAAATCCTCCAAAGCCAGTTACTAAAACAAAATTGCCATTGATTCTAAAGACAACCACAAAGCCTTCTATAGCTATGTCAAGAATCTCAATGGCAACACTCAGATCTGCTCTGAGTTACAGCACAATGGCACTAAATATACAGAGCCAACTGATATTGCCAACATCCTGGCAGATAGGTTCACTGCTAACTTTACCCCCTCTCACCCCCTAAAGGGCTCATCTCTATACTGGAAGAATGCAAAGTTCCAGTAATCATGGCTGCTCAGGTAAAAAATACACTCTACAAAGCCAAGAACACAGCATCCATGGGACCTGACAACATCCCAGGATGCATACTACACGAATGACAGAACAAACTGGCACCCCACCTAAGTGCCATGTTCAATCATAGCCTCACCTCAGGCTTTGTGTCCACTGAATGACAGTGATGGGTATCCCACTCCATAAAGAGGGAGCCACCACAGACACCGGGAACTACCGCCCCATTAGCCTGAGGAGGCTGGTCTGCAAGGCCATGGAACGTATATCATGGAACTTATAAACAAAGACTCTGGTAATCTCCAAACTCTGGACTCCATCCAGTTACAGTTTGTAAAAGGCATATCATGTCTCCTAAACCTGATAGACTTCTTTGAAGCAGTCACCAAAGCCGTAGACAAGGGTAAGGTGGTTCACACAGCCTATCTAGATTTCTCCAAGGCTTTTGACACCATCCCCTACTCTGGAATTATAGATAAACTCACTAAACTAGGTATAAATCCCTATGTCACAAGATGGGTTGCCAACTGGCTCACTGACAGCACCCACACTGTGAAAGTAGCAGACTCCAAATCCAACTTCAGACCAGTGACAAGTGGAGTACCACAGGGTTCAGTCCTGGGTCCTCTTCTGTTTGGTATCTACTTCTCTGAAGTACAGGCTAACACAGAAGGTCTTTGACTAATGAAGTTTGCAGATGACTGCAAACTAAGAGCCATAATCAAAACTCCTAATGGTCTGGACACCCTACAAAAGGGCCTCAGTGAGACATATGCCTGGTGTCAAAGCCATGGCCTCAAGCTTAATGCCAAAAAGTGCATTGTCATCCCCTTTGGTAAAAACTATGTACCCATGAACTACCACATAGGCGGTAGTCTATTTAACACCGAAAGTGCGATAAGAACCTTGGGACACAGGTGGGCAGTAGTCTCTCCTTTGATAATCACATCACCACAGTAGTCAGGAAATCCTTCTATGTGGCACACCTCATCACAAAAGGTTTATCATCCAGGAAAAAAGAGGTCATTGTTCCCCTCTACTCGTCACTCATTAGACCCATTATATAGTACAATGCCCCTTTTGGTATGTACTTCACAAGACATCTGCAACAACTGGAAAGGCCACAGAAATACCTCACAAAGAGGATTAATGGCCTTAAACAGATGCCCTACACAGACCATCTCAAAAAACTCCAGCTTTACTCCATTGCATATCACCTACTCAGAGGCGATCTGTGGATAACATACAAAGCTATGTCAAACCCAGAGCTGTTGGACATGCTCAACTTAAAGAAATCACAATCCTTCTGAGCTATACACTCTAGGGACCTAAACCTTGTCACCACAATAAACAGAACATGCTGGAGGGATAGATTCCTGTCCCAGAGACTTCCTATACTCTGGAACAAACTACCTATCTATATCAAACAAAGCTCCTCATTAGCACTCTTCAAGAAGAATCTTGATGATTGGATGGGAAATAGTTAATTCACCCTGGGGATCACTTCTGTGGCTCTGCTTGACAGGGGCACAGGAAAATAACTTTCTTGGGTGGAAAAAGCCAGGGTACATTTTTGGCTATGCTTATATAGGCCCTAGGGCCAGTAGACTAGTACCTACCTATGAACCTATGAACAAAGAGTAGTAATCATAGTCCCATGATTTGTACTTTTGTAATGGTTGTTTGCAAATAGTGCAGCTATGCTTATATGCAAATATACCAAGTGAAGTAATTTGTCATGAATGCAGAAATGTGAACACTTTTAGAAAGTGATGCTCACTTTCAAGAAATCCTTAAAGTTGATCATGTAATGGTTTATGTATTTGCAAAGTACTACATGGAAACATTAATGCTTAGATAAATTTGAATCTTTTCAAATATTATGGATATTTGCAGTTGTGCACAAGCCAGTTAAAACATTGACAGGCATTTGAGTCAAGCAGAATGTAATACAGCTATGTATAATGAGTTTTACAAATATAAAGAGTTTTTGTGAATTTACTATATAGGGATGTCCTTATGTGGACACCCCAATGGTTGCATTGAAGGCTGAAAAAGGGAAAGATACAAAAAAATGTTAAAATGGGAGACATAAAGAGTGACACACAAAATGGAGCTCATGAAAAGTTAATGGCTAAGGATGCAGGAGAGCGGGTGGTTCTATAACTTTGGTGGGGTTATTTTTTAATTTAAGATGGTTGTTTGGGAAAAGAAGAAGGTTATAGGGTGTAGGTGAGATGAGAGAAGAATGGAGGTGAAGAGAAGCTCATCCCAGGAACATCATGGTCCACAGAACATTTAAACTCTACCAATGCCTGATGGGGGTGCAGTGGAAGACCCTGATGTTGATGCAATGAGGCCTGTGAAGGTGAAGTGACCAGAACTGATGGAAAGGTGAGTCTTGCACCTGCTGTAGAGCATCCTTGACTGGCTGAAGCTGTCTCTTCACTGTCTGCTAGAACACATCCTCAAGCAAGTCCCAAAGCTAACAGCCTGCTTAGCTTTGCAAGCTATATCATTCCAGAGTACCTACAGGACTGGTGACACCACCCCAACCTTATGAGGATATCCCTGGATGGGCAGAGGGTGTACATTCCCTAACCTGGGAAGAACATGCTTGGGTGGGTCTTAGGACTTCTGAGTGAGTGGAAAAAGGAACATAAATTAAAGAAAAAAAAAACAAAAGAAAAGCAAAGTAATGCATCCTTAAAATAAGAGAAAGAGAAAGGGTAGAGAGACAAACAGGAAATGCAGATAATACATTGACTCATAACTTGTTGATATAGCAGTACATATTTTAGTAACACTGATTACTTATTTCTATTAAATCTTTATGCAAAAAAAATCAGTAGAAGGATATAAAATAGTAATGCTTTTACATATGCCATCCACTGAAAATAAAGAAACAAGCTGTCATAATATATAAAATGGTAAAACATTTTACAACAATCACTTATTCTGAAATGTCTTGCTGAAATGCATTATTCTACTGTTGTATACTGTAGGCATTTTACATCTTTTCTTATATTTGTGTAAGAATTACATATGGATTTATACATACAAAATAAATTAAAAACATCACAGATTGTTTTGGTGCATGATACAATCTTATTTCAGAATTCTGTACTCAAGAGCAACTTCTGGAGTTATATTAAATATTCTCTTCAGCTGCATAAAGAAGACATAAAATGGGTCATGTTTGCTTACCTATTATATATGTCTGTTCATATCTCTCTTATATGCTTACATTTAATAATCATCAAAGTGCAGACTTTATGGTGTCGTATTGAATCTGTGCATTTATATGCTTATATAAGCACAGAGTTTCTTTATGAAGTTGTACTGAATCCATCGTTATTAGGAAATATTTATTGTTTACTGCAAGTTAAAGCAGAAAGATAACATGGCTTCCTTCAAATTCTTACATTTTATTATCTGACTATAGTTTGTCTGTTTGAGGGATGGGTACTTTCTTCAAAGTTTGCAGATATTTCAATTAAAGCTAATGATTTTTACTATGCTTTGAATACCTTACCTTTTTTCTAGGTAATATCATAAAAAGTTGCTGTAAGCAGTATGCTTTTTAAATTTTGAAAGTAAAAAATTGAACAGTGTATTTTTCAATAACTTCTGTGTTGGATAAACAATTACTACTTTAACCCACACCTAAACTATGCCTAGGGTCTTGCCAGAGTATGGTGGCTAACTTTGGTCAGCCATCCTGTATGTGTATTTAGTATTTTGAAAAGAATGGCTGTCTTATACAATTATCATATTAATACTTTTTGGTCTACACAGAACAATCTATGTCTGTCTTTTATTAAGCTGATAATTACTGTGTATTTAAGGCATGCATGTGGCAATAAAAATATATTCATATATGTTTGTGTATAAATACAAACACACATATGGTTGTAGATATGTCTGTGTGTGAGTATAAATATTTATAGCTGTTTACTCATACATATGTGAATGTGTGTATGTGTATGTGTGTGTGTGTGTGTGTGTGTGTGTGTGTGTGTGTGTGTGTGTGTGTGTGATATATACACACACACACACACACATATATATATATATGTATACACACACACACACACACACACACGTGTATTTATACACTCACATGTAACTCTCTACACATATATAACATATTTGTATGCAGATGCATTTATTTTTACAGATATGTTTATGTTTACTTATGCCTTTTTGATTACATATACATACATATTTGCATTTATACATACATTTCTTATTGCATTTATCTGCACTTATGCAAAATTTCTCTGGCATTGTTTGCAACCTATTTGACTTAAGATAAAAAAAATGAAACCTTAAGATACTTACTGTAGAAATCTGGCCTTCTCCCACTAATTTGGTGTACCCATTCTGCCAGCTGGTCATGCCTGTATCTCTGCAAGTCATCATACCTATGCTGACACTGGAGCCCAGAGCAGGTGATCCATGTCAGGGATGATAAGTTCTCACCCACCTCTTAACAGATGTCAACTTTTTACCTCTTAGTGCTGGCTGCTGTTCTTTAAATTTTCACCAGTATTGACTCCTGCAAGAGGTAGCCCATGATCTTTGTTGCCTTATCAGACCAGCTTGAAGCTCAGCCCCATGCCTTCACAGGTGCTGCCATCATTCAAAGTGCCAGAACCAAAGTGGGGAATGTAACTGCAGAGCTGTGGTTCAGAGGGTCTGAACCACAGCCTCACCATAGCAAAGCATATAGGATTGTTAAGCATGGAACTGCTGGTATTGGCCTGCTTGATTAAACAAACAGCATTATCACATACATACAAAGATTTTTTAAGGAATATTTATAAGTAACTCTGTGATTGTATTATGGCAAATGAAAGTCAATGATTTATGTATTACTTTGTCATTTGCTTATATGTGTAATTGCTTTAGCACAGTGAAAGTTCCATCTTTATCTGACAATTTATATTAAGGTCATGCATTTCTCAGTTTTGGAAACATACTTTTGAATTACTGTTTCAGCGAATATTTGTATTATCACTTTGCTTTAATCAAAACAACTGATATTTATAAGGTGATAGTGTGTGTCAGATTATACAAGATGTGGATGAATTAGGATTCAGGAATCTACAATCTAAAAGTTGTTGACTCCATTTTTCCTTTTGTATGCATAGAGATATTTTAGATATATGAGGCACTTTGACACATTTCCAAGGTCAGTTTGGCTTAGCACCACTCAGTGCAGCTGATCCACAGCTAACCAAGGTCTATTAATTACATTTCTTGACATACACACTCATGTGTTACTGTGATTCATAGAAATAAGTAGAACTCAGCCTATTCTGTATACTAAATGCATAAGTATGCCTGATTTTTATATCAATAAGTTCAGTATTGCCTTATTTAAATATGATCAATCATGTTAGAAAGCAAGTTTCTCAGAAAAGCACAAAGGTTTTCAAGATAAAAATATCAAATTTATAAATTACTGGCAAGCAGTGCAAATTCAATAAGGGGGTCAATTAGTATCTGGACACCTTTACAAAAGGGTGCCATGCACAGGCTCATATCACAGCTATCTCAGGAAACATTTAAAGTAGACGTGTCCAACCTGCGGCCCGCGGAGCTCTTCCATGCGGCCCTCAACCTCTAACTACAACATGGATGTACGCATGCCCCAAAACACTTTTTTTGTTTTTTGTTTTTCGCTCCCGTGACTTGTAATGCTAATGTCGGTGTGCGCATGCACCAAAACACCCTTCTAGTTTTGTTTTTGAGCCAAAAAAGGGTCAGTGTGTTTACTCCATTATTTTGCGCTGAACAATCAGTGAGTGTGTTCTCGCTGAAGAGGGACTCATGTATGGATTTGCCGCTGTTGCCTTTGAAAGGGACAGCAATTACCTGTGTTAATAGGTAAGTACAGAGTCAGTGAGTGCATACATGAAAGCAGAATTGTGTGCGTGAAAGTAGAAGAAGAGTGTGTGTGTGTATGTGTATATATGTGTGCATGACAGAGGGAGACGCATGCACAAAGAGGCTAACAATGATCAGTCTACCTACTGAACACAAACAAGTTAGCTCTCAAATATATCATACATTAAGAGTACACTTTCATTAAATTGTGGCTTTCCTGACAGGGAGAGTGTTGTATTGAACATGAACTCATACCTCTTAACTGTATGGATTTTCAAAGAATGTCTGGATTTTTGCCTCTTCTTCCAATTTGTGTCTTTTGCTTAGGAAATAAAAGTAATCATCCAAGTTAATGCAGTTCCAGGGAGTAAGAATGAGACAGCAGCCTAGGGTTAATGGGTCAGTAGTGGACTGACTATGTGGGACTGTTGCATATAAAGCTGTATTGTTTTTTCAGACAAACAAAAAAGCACCTAGTACTGTTTTTTCATTGGTGGGTTCTAAGCAGTGGTAGATTGGACAACAGTAAGCATAGCTTTGGTGGACCATCAATACTGGCAAATCAAGTGGGCACAATGTTTTTTAAATGTTGGGGATTTTAGTGTGTATGTGTGTGCTTATGTGTTGGAAGTGCTGCAACAGTAGATGATTATTAAAGACAGAGACTTACGGACTGTGGAGAATATGTTTCTTTGTTTCAAAACCTAATACTTGTGTACGCATGCCAGAAGTAGATTTTTTTAAGACATAGCTTCTTGCCATTTACAGTGGATGGATATTTACATTTAATGGACAATGTATTAGTGTGGGCCTGTGGGGTTCTGAAGGATGCCAAGTCTACCACTGCCAATGTCTTGTAAAGTGACCTGGAAATGGATATTGAGATGTTACTGAAAAAATATAGTAAGTGGGTTTAGTTTAATTAAACAAAGTGTACTTTCAATTTACAGGCCATAATTTAATTTATTTTACGTAATCCAGATACTGGTAGATTGTATACCATTAGACTTAATTAGGGAGAGCTGTCATTCTGGGGAAACAAGCAGCCCTAGTTTCAGTGAAAGCTCTGTGGTTGATTGCAGGTAGGAAGTTGCAGGATGTTGATGCAATGTGTTTTATTTATTATTTTTAATGCATTTGTCATTTCAAAGCATGGTTTTCTTTGATGCAAAAGAAGGCAGGACTGAATGAGCCATATAATGTTTAACTGACAATAATGGGATAGAAAGATTATAAGTGATGTATAATGTTACAGTTGTTTCAATGGTGTCTGTGATTCATAACTATTTTTGGGCCTGTGTCCCACTTATATTTTTCGCTTTGTCCAGATTTCTTGCTCTAAGGTTGAGAGGTATGGTTCCATACTAAATCAGAAGTTGTATTTACCTTGGAAGACTTTTCGGCATAATTATGAAAAACAGATCCTTTTTAATATCTCTGTTTATTTCTAATATAAACTGCCATGTAACCTTGCAAATAACCTTCTTATTAATTTACTTTACTTCTTTTGGAATTGACAGGTATGATTCATCTGTTCGGACATAAGCATAGAGTGCTACTGTGACTTTGATTTCTTGCAGCAGTTTGTGGTTTACATAATCACAATAACTTTTCTGTGTTTCTGGGTGTGTAATCAATTTAACAGTTTTAAAGATGTTTTCCAAAAATAAATAAATATATAATAAATAAATAATCCTCTCTACACTTGGAGCTGTTGACAAAGTCTGGGAATTTGTTTTTTTCAAAAGCGAAGGTCAGCATTACAGCTTAGTAAACTGTCAGTCTGTGAGTAACTTCTGCACAAATTAAAATGTCTGTCAAATGGCTTTAGATTGGAAGGAAGTTTATTTTTATTTATTTTATTTTATTTTACATTTGTTTACTGGGAAAGTCCAACTGGGCACAGGTCCATTTTCAGTGGAGGCCCAGGGAGAAAAGCTCCAAAAATAACACAAAACAATATAATACAATACATGAGAGAGAGAGAGACAGAGACAGCAAATTATGGATGTAGTACTCATACAATATGGCAGAGATTACATTTCGTAACAGTGAGAATCACTGAGGTACAGAATAAACTTAAAAACTTTTTTTTTTACAGTTATAGTTACAGCAATGCAAATATCAATGAGTTAAGTTTTTAGGAGAAAGCTGTTTGTACATAGCTGAATATAATTTTGCAAATGGAATTCTTTGTTAAACATGCCCCTCTTCTTGGGCAACTAGATTTGAGTAACCAATATTAGATCTTAGCCTTCCAGCTGGGAAAGGTTAGTATGTGGATTTTCCATCTGGTTTGATGAAGGCTATGCTACTTACCCAAGGACTACATTTATGGCTATCCATCCAGCCATCATGTTTCTGAACTGAACTGTTTGATAATGAGAAGAGCTTTTTACAGAAGTTGAAGGTTTTTGTGTCAAGAACCTGTCCATAAAAAGTGGCTTGTTTATGCTGCAGTGAAAGCTGTGGTCTTTGTAGTGAGCGTTTTAAGTATAACCAGTATTTCTGAGGTAGAGGAAGTCTCTTAAGGCAGGATCTTTCTTAGCTTGGAAAGCAAGCCAATGATGAAATTTATAGGGGCCAGTGAGAGACAGAGGAAAGCAAGAAGCTTTTTAGTCTGTTTGGATAACTAAGTGAACTTAGTCCTTTGACCTCTTTTGTCAGAAATGGTTGTAGTCTTTCTTTTGGCAGGGTGTTTTGCTGAGGCACATGCCAAAATGGGCATTGCACTCAATCATGGCTCTTGTAAAGGAAGAATACAGGGATATTATGACCACCTTGTCCCTGGATGAGATACCCTTACTAATGAAGTGGGCCATGTAAAAAGCTTTCCTTACAACGGAGACAACATGGTGGCCAAAAGTCAGGTTTCTATCAACCTGGGTGCCCAAGCACCATGCAGCTTATTGCGTGCTTACAACATTGTTATTAATGTGATAATTTGTGGGGACATCACTCTCCTCAAAGGGGAAGATGATGCATTTTTTGGCATTTAGCTTGAGGCCATATTTCTGGCACCAGCTATTTGTTTGGGTGAGACCCTCTTGTAGCTTATTCAGAATTGTTTTATTAAGTCGGTAATGTGAATTCTTTGCTTTATTGCAAATTTGCTGGGTTATTTTTGTGGATTATAGTATTGTAGGACTGCTGATGTTGACATTTTAAGCAGTTGGAGTGCTGGAATGGTTTTCCCAGTGAGAAATGCTAGTGCTGTAGTGAATATCTGTTTATTTGTAAAAAAAAAAAAATATATATATATATATATATATATATAGATATTAACTAAGATGTTAGTGTTAACTGTTAGATTAGAGAATTAGAATTAGAATGAGAATTAGAATTTTAAGGCAAATATTAGGCATTTATTACATTTATTCATTGTTTAAATGAATCTACAGTACAGCCAGGAGGTTGACTGTGGTCTTCCGGAGCAAAGAAAGAGTTAACTATATGATATATTTTATATGCGGCCCCAAGACCATTTCTGTTCACTCAATGCGGCCCCAGCAAGCCAAAAGGTTGGACACCCCTGAAAAGCATTGGTTACCCAGTGACACATGTTGTGACATCATTAAGATTCAGTGCACTGCAATAGAGAGTCAGCTAGAAATGGTCAGAATACTGCAGGGTGTGCAAGAGGATTCCCAGTACTACTTGTAAATGGTTGACAGCAGGTATAAAGCTAGGATCATATTGATCCACAGTACGATGGTACAAAGAACAGCCATCTTCAACTCCATGTGTACACTAGTCAGGACACACCAGACTCTAATAAGAGAAACTGTTGCAGTGGAAAGAATGTGGAGTACTATCCAGACATGCGGGGGCCAGAGCATATTACACTTTAAATATTTCTCAAGAAAGTAGTATGAATAGAACGGGGGGGGGCTAAACACTATAGGATTCATACACGCTACATCAGTATTCATTTACATGTAACAGAACTTCCCATTTGAAGTGCTTATCAATGTGACATCAGTGTTTGTAGGATCACCTGCATTAAGAAGGTCACATTATCACAGGAAGTCAGCATCATGCTGATATGACAGTTACTCCTCAATATCACATGCGCCTTTACCTGCCCTGTCTTTTTGAGACATTGTGTATGACCCATCTGACCTTGACCTTCTGTGATTCAGGCTTGACATTTCACGTACCTAAAATATGAAATGTTTCACTTCCATAACATGCCTTTCAGTACACTGATGTCACGGTTTAACTTCAATGACAATGTAGACAAAAGAAATAAATATATGTATATAATGGCAGGATATGGGAAGTGAATGAATATGTCTTTCTAGAGTGTAACACCGTATTAAGACGTTTTCATGTGAACATATTTCATTTGATTAATGACAATGCTTACAATAAAATAAAATGATCTGGACATAAAGGTCGGGGGCATAACATGCAAATTGCAATGTTTAAAACCATTAAGGGCCCATTCATTATTAATGGTTTTAACTGAGTAATGGGAAAAATGACAGTTATAAAGAAGATAAAAGTAATACATGCTGTTCAGAGGATACCACACACGTGTGAAAATATATTACATCAGTTTCTTGCCATCAACATTAGCACTCTTACCCCTTCACCTCCAGTGCTGGATGAACGATAACTGTTATTTCTGACAACATAAGTTGGTATGACATAATGAATGAATCTGATGAACAGTCAGATTAATAGCGAGCAGTAAATTATTTCTAATATATCATAGATTAAACAGGAGAAGCTTTGCATAATAAAAAAGCTTGTGATACATGTTACATTCCTCTGCAAGGTGTGAACTCCTAGTAATGCAAGTTTAGAGATTGTAATGCATACAGTTTTTGCAAAATCCAATCAGTCAGCTACTGAAATAAAACTTTTTAATACATTGCAATGTTATTTGATTCAGTACATACATACTTCAGCTAAACAATAAGAAATGCAGCTATGGTTTACATTATATCATTTGAAATCACCGAACATGTCTCAGTGAATATCAGACAGTATCATTAACTGGACTTCAGTAAAATATATTTAGAGATATGATAAGAGTGAATGTCTTATTAACAGTGACAGTAGAGCATGCACTACTCAGCATAGCCTACACATAATAATGCAAACATCAATTATACTCTATGGGCCAGATTCAGGAAGCCTCCGTGTAAGAGTTATAACTCTTACACGGAGACTGCAGTTAAACGGTGTGATGTCAGCATGTCATGCATATGCATGAGGTGCATGAGGCATGCTAAATCACACTGTAACTCTTACACGGTCCGTGTAAGAGAGTAGGGGGCGTGTCCGTAGGCTAAGCCCTGCATGCGGACACGACCCCGGAAGTGTAGAATGGCTGAAAGTAAACAGCCATGAGAGAGGCCATGGAAATGTAAATAAACACACTACACAACACATTCCCCCACAGACCATCAGTGTACAAAGTGAACAGATGCTATAAAATGAAAATAAAAACTGTTTTATTTTTTTTAAAACCCGTAAATGTGTGCTACTGTGTGCGCTCGTGTGCGCGGGTGTGCTACTAGCGCAATTGCAGTTAGCAGGCAGTGGAGAAGGATATGAGAACTAAATATGCAAAGTAAGCCAAGAAGCAATAGCTTAGCGGTAGAGTTGCCGGCTTAAGAGTAGGCAGGCAGGGTTCGAGCCCACACAACAACCTTTTTTTTTTTTTTTGTAAATAAGCACTAAAAAGGCCCCTGACAGTATTGTACAAATGTAAAAGTATACCCTTTTGTAAAATGGAATGGAATGGAGCATATATTTTGAAGTAACACAATAATAAAACTATTTATAAATGTACTGATAGCTAAGCTGCAGTGAGACAGAGTGCTTGTAGCTGAGTAGTGTTTAAAAAGCTGCAAATTGCTTGCCCGTAGCTAAGCACTGGTTTAACAGGCTCAAACTGTGTGCAACTAGCTGTGCTCAGCTTAACATGTGTGTCACCAGCCAATTAAGGTTTATCCCAGCGCACACCATTTGCGCGCCGCTCCCACAAGCTAACTGCCAGTGCGCATGCGTTAGCTCAGCAAGCGCAGACCTGGTTTTAAGTGCTTAAAAGTGCTTTTGGCATGTTTGATTGACAGGTCCTCAACTCATTTCTGGACAGTCTTGAAAATTAAAAATCAGTGGTTAGATTTGAACCCAGGACACCATGCACTAGAGTCAAGGTACTAAACCACTAAGCCATGACAGCAGTACTTAGAAATGCAGAAATAGCATATATATAGGATATAATCCAGAATGGAGCATGATAAAGCAGTTTCTGTGAAGTAGATACAATTCCAAAATGGCCAATCATAGAAATGTGTGGGAAAATCGGCATATATAAGCCCCATAGGCGGGAATACACAGCAGAACCGATTGTAGAACAGACCTGCAGGCAGAATGACTGGAGTAGGGGAGGGACGTTGCTTTCGAGCACAGTGGTGGGGCGTTGAGGAGTCCAGATACATGGTCTGGCTCCTAGTTCACCATCATGAGGCCCAACTCATGCAGGGCCAGGTCTCATGGGGAGCGTACAGGGCGGAGGCATGGGGCCAGTTGGCTCATGATCTTACTA
Source organism: Protopterus annectens (assembly GCF_019279795.1). Taxonomy (NCBI): domain Eukaryota; kingdom Metazoa; phylum Chordata; order Ceratodontiformes; family Protopteridae; genus Protopterus; species Protopterus annectens. The sequence continues at coordinate 367,962,077 of NC_056729.1, read as the reverse complement.
GTGCTACTGGCATACCACGCACTGGTGAGCAGGTCCATCACCACCATGCGGACCTGAAGTGGCGTAAGCAAGACCAGTTGACCCAATGGATCCAGGAGGCCCGGGATACGCCCAACGCCCCATTACTGAGTAAGTTACATTTTACTTATGTATGTAAGGAATTCAACTAGCTGATACCATGGAGATGTGTATTCCAATATTACTTGTTTTGTATTACAGCTGCAGGTGTCCGCTCTGCGAACCGAAGGGCGCATGACCGCAGGCTGGTGCGGCTGCGTCACCATGCAGGTTAGTAACCCCACATAGTACTTGTAAATAAATATTATAGTGTAGCATGTATCAGAACACTGCACTGTATTGATTAAAAGAAATATAATGTGCAAGCAAGAAGTGAAAGTCTGTAGGTATGGCTGCAACAAGTTCAGCAGTATGCAAGTGTAACTGGAAATATAATTGATAGAAATAAATAGTGCTGTAATACAGATGTCCCACCATTAATTAAATATAGTATAACCTGCAGTAGTCTCAAGAGTACAGCTTCAGAATCTGAGGTAATGACATGTGAGATATATCCCCTGTTGAAATGCTAAATCATGACAGAAGTGAGGCTGCTGGAAAGTGTTTGAATCACCACAGGTCTAATATGTGAACAAAGCCTAGAAGTACCAACCTGAACTGTGAAATTGCAGGATGAGTGAGAGTGACAGAAAGGATCATGTATCAATAAATAAAGTAGTAATAACCCCCGAATATATAAGCCTGAGTGTGTCTCCACAGAACTAAATGCATGTGGGAATTACAAATTAACATCCCAAACTGATTTCAGTGTGTCTGAATCTTGAATGTTTAAGCCAAAATCTGTATATGGTGATGACAGTAAACAATTTGCAGATATAATGAATGATTGTCTGACAAACTAAACAGCCATAGTTGTCCCCTGTCCTGTCATCGAAGTGTAGCAGGATGATGTATCTGATCAAATTCAAAATAACTAGGATAGTGATGTATCTGTAACAGGTCTAGCATGACAGTCAAATAAAAATCATTTTGAAACATCAGCCTCAAGTTAATTGTGTACCTATTACAAATGTATATCAATGTATAACTTATGAATGTGTCATCATTTTCTTTCTCCACCCCACCCTATAATTGCAAATTAAAACACTCACTAAATATTGGTATGTGAACATTTCATTAATCATGGACATTTGTCCTGTTCACAAATATATGCATGTCTGTTTGTGCATGTGCCCTGTTCATACCTGCAAACCTGATGGCCTGTTGCCATTAATCAACCCTGCATCTTGTTTGATTGTGTATTTCCATTCAAATAATGCATGTGATATTAATATCTGGGTGTTTGTTTAATGGGAATACCAATGCATGCTGTTACAACTAATTGGAATGGAATAATATGCCACTAACCCAAACTAACATAATATACCCACAAACCTAGAATGCTTGGGAAGGCAGGTCCCAGCGGACCCACCTCTCCCACCTCAGCTGGCGACTGCACCTGGCACTAGTGCCCTGGCTGGACCCTCCTCTGGTGGCCCTGTGCCAACTTCGGGTGGAAGCGCTGCAGGGGATGGGGCCCGTCCCCCCTCTGCAAGTGTGGCCGGAGGAGTACGTCCACTCACCCTCCAAGGTGTCCGGTCTGTGGTGCGAAGGGAGATCCAAGACTCTGTTCTTGGGCCTCTACGCCAGCTCGAGGCTCGGGTGGCACAGCTTACGGGCATGCCCGTTGTCCCGCCTACACAGCCCCCAGCACAGCCCCGTCCTGGGCTGTGAAGGAACAGTGGCAACTGCCTATGGGTGGGGATATCAGTTCCACTGTTGCCATCTGAGGGCTCATGCGCCTTGGATATCCCAACCTCCGTCCCCGTCAATTGTGTAACCCCCCCACTTGTGTCATACACTACCCCTGTATGCGTCTTGTCTGTCTTGTCTGTTAACCTACCCAACCTACCTCTCCAGCTGTACCGACTTCCTTCACCTGACATACCACTCTCACCTGAAAACAAAAAAAGGGAACTCTGTACCCACAAAAAAATTACGCCCCATACATAGCTGTCCATGTCGCACACATGTCCGCTGGACATTGAAACTGTTAGTTACAATTGGCTTTACAACAAATATTAATGTTGTCCTGACACCTCTCTCAGGGGTGGAAGGTTTCAAATGTCCCACCAAAAAATA
>NC_056729.1:367898740-367915943 GCF_019279795.1 Protopterus annectens | reverse complement strand
ATAACATTTTCTTAACCTAGCATTATTCATGGCCAGGGCCACTAAGATATTAAGTGTCTTACATTTTTCTCAGCTTTCATCTATTATCCATCAGAATTTTACTATGCGTCAGGTCCTCTCCTCTACCACTCCTTCTGTACACCGAGGGATCTATCAGTGCCTCCTTCTTATATAAAGCAGGTACATTGCTTAGCCCTGTACTAAGCACCTCCTCTTAAAAGAATCTCATAGCTTCATGGCCTGCTAGTAGTATTTGTTATCTCCCATTTCAAATAACCACTATTCTGTCTGAGTAGCTATCCTATTCCTTGCTACAGCCAGCATTAATTATTTTGGAATTGCTCAGTATGTCTGTTTTTTCTTATATAAAGTTAAGGAGGTTCTTCTAGTGACCTGAGTTATTTATGAATACCTCTCGTCATACCTCTCAAACTCTTAATGCTAAACATCTGGACAAAGTCTAAAATAATGGGGGGACAAAGGCCCAAAAATAGGGACAAATTTTGAATATTGCACTTATAAACTTAGAAAGCTGCCAGATTAACAGGATTAGCATGCATTTTCTGAAGGATATGACATCTGAAACTCAAATATATGTCATTATTTGATCATTATTTAGTGACTTGTCCTCCATGATTTGCCAGAAAACCACAGCTTTTATAAGGAACAGATCAAATATCTGAGGCAAATATCTGGACATTTTGCAAAAATCTGTACAGTTGAGAGGTATCTCGTTCTTGTTGGTTCTACTTGAGCCATGGCTTTGTGTTTAAAGAGATGGCATTTACACATGATTTACCTGTGCCTCTGACACAGTGGATCCAACCTCCTCACTTGAAGTACTCCATCTTTGACCATCGGCTTGCTTTTGGACCATGTAAGCTCATCTGTTATTCTCCATGCAGAGCCTCAGTCAAGTATTTGCCTCCACCCTCTCTGCATGCCTAAAATCTCAACATTTTCCTTTAAATTTTCATTCTTAAAACTGTCTACCTTTATCTGAAATTCATGAACCATGTTCTTTAATTTTCACAGGTCACTATTATGTCTTTGTACAAGCTCATTAAAAGTCGCATGGTTGCTTCACATCAGGCATACCACTAGCAATGGTGGTAGTTAAGCCTTAATGGATGCCTATAATCTCTCCCATTAGATATGACAGCATTTCTAGGATGAGACATACTTTTCATACACTCTTTCTTTTTTCTTTGGCAACTATACTCACAGACTCAGGGCTTCCTTTAACAATAGTGGTGCACAGCTACAGTTAACCCACTCCACAAGGGGGGGATCCACCTTGGATCCTGGGAATTACCGCCCCATCAGTCTGACGAGCCTGATCTGCAAGGCCATGTAACATATTAGCATGGAACTTATAAACAAAAACATTGGCAACTTTCAAACACTGAACCCCACCCAGTTTGGGTTTGTGAAGGGCCGATTTTGTCTCCTGAACCTGATTGACTTCTTTGAATCAGCCTCCAGAGCTGGTAAGGGTAAGGCGGTCCACACAGCCTATTTGGACCTTGCCAAGGCCTTTGACACCCTCTCCCACTCTGAAATCATATATAAACTTACTAAGCTGGGCATTAATCCCTATGTCACTTGATGGGTTGCCAACTGGCTTACTGACAGACCCCACACTGTAAAAGTAGCCGATTCCAAATCCAGCTCCAGACAAGTGACAAGTGGAGTACCTCAGGGTTCAGTCCTGGGACCGCTCTTGTTTGGCATCTACTTCTCTGAAGTACAGGCCAACACTAAGGGACTCTGGCTAACAAAGTTTGCAGATGACTGCAAACTGGGAGCCATTACCGAATCCCCAAATTATGTGGATATTCTACAAAGGAGCCTTACAGAAACAGATGCTTGGTGCCAGAGCCATGGGCTCAAGCTCAGTGCCAAGAAATGTGTAGTTATCCCCTTTGGGGAAAAACATGTACCCATGAATTACCACATAGGTGGCTGTACACTAAATACCAAAAGTCTGATAAGAGACTTAGGGATATAGGTGGACAGTGATCTTACCTTCGATAACCACATCACCACAACAGTCAGGCAATCCTTCTATGTGGCATATCTCATCACTAAGGACTTTTCATCCAGAAAAAATGATGTCATTGTCCCACTGCACTCATCCCTCATTAGGCCCATTATAGAATACAACGGCCCATTTGGTATGTACCTCTCAAGACATCTGCAACAACTGGAAAGACCACAGAAATACCTCACTAAAAGAATCACAGGCCTAAAGCAGATGCCCTATGTTGACTGTCTAAAAAAACTCCAGCTAAACTCTGTTACATATTGTCTACTCAGAGATGATCTGTGCTTAACATACAAGGCCATGTTAAACTCAGAGCTGTTGGACATGCTACACTTAAAGAAATCCCAATCCCTCAGAGCCACACGCTCCAGGGATATAAACCTTGTCATCACAATGAACAAAACATGCTGGAGGGATAGGTTCTTGACCCAGAGACTGCCCATACATGTCAAGCAGAGCGCCTCTTTGGCCCTCTTCAAAAGGAACCTAGATGATTGGATGGGAGATAGGAAATTCACCCCGGGGATCACATCAGTCACCCTGCTAGACAGGGGTCCAGGCAGGAGCGGCCTTAGGTCAACTGGTGCCCTAGGCAAAAGGGCTCCACAGCGCCCCCTACCAAACCACCTGGTGCCCCCATCCTGGTCTACCTACACCAAATAAATACTGGAAAAGCGCCCCTGCTAGAGCGGCGCCCTAGGCGGATGCCTAGTTGGCCTATGCCTAAGGCTGGCTATGGGTCCAGGGAAGTACATATTGTGAGAAGAAATAGCAAGGGAATTGTTATGGCTAGGCTTGTATAGGCCCTAGGGCCAATAGCCTAGTACCAACCTATGAACTTATATATTTTACTGGGTAGAGCAACACAACATGATAATTGAACTTGGTCTAACAGACAGTTCTGATATGCACTCAACAGTGCCCAAAAAACACACTAAGCTTAGATTTAATTGAAACAAATGGTCATGACTCCACAAGAACATAACACTGAGCTCGTAATTTTAACATTCAACTATGGAAAAGTCACTTTAATTATGATATTAAATTAGTACATTGGCATATGAAACATGATTTGTGACAGTGACTGTCAAACAACATTTAAAAACAAAACTGTTTAATGGCAACACACTTATTTGACAGATGAATATGAACATATCTCCAAAACATTAACAAAACTATGAAACAAACACATATTAAGACACACTCTAAGAAAATTGTGTACAAATGGGATACAACATTTATGAATCTTGATCAAACAAAAACAGAAAAAAATATTACAATATTCCTAGAATTCTTGGCATATATTGTATTCTTTATTCTTATAACAGTTCCAAATTTTATGTTTATAAAGATGCAATTGTTTTATCAATTCAGAAGGACCACACTTCCACTGTTGAAAAACGGCTTTAGAATAATTCATCTTAAGCATGTTTTCTATGTTGTAATAAATGTAAAGGAGGTCTCATTCATGCCCGAGGGCCAAAATCATCTTTTCTGTATGGGGATTGCCACATCTCAAAACATATGAGCCTTATTTATTACCACTCTCAAAGGTTTTCTGATAACTTAGTTGCCCATAACATATATAGCAATTATTCATATAAAGCTCCCCTTTACTAGCATTCAGTGTTAGCAAAATATCATAACTATACAATGAACATTGGATTACCTGCCAAAAAGTGTACGATTTTAAACTTTGTAAATGATAATATTGGGGTGGAGGCAAATTGATTCATAGAGTTAAGTATTTCCTGCCATCCCAATGGGTTCTCAAAGGTAAATGTTCAACATTTCATTTAATTACAGTATGTCTAAGTGGTTCTGAACAAGTACCAAGTTGTTTTAGTAAGAGCCCTATAGCATAAAGCCAGTAAGCCATTATGTCACTTCCTTTCTATATTAAATTTACTCAGGATAAGAGTCATGATGCAAGCTGCTGCTCTAGAAAACTAATGCATCTTTATTTATGAATAGTGATTGTAACTGCAGGTATTGAGAAGTATGTAGGGGGATTTAAGGGATCATTTCCATACATTGTTGAAGGTTGGGGAAAATTCATTATATTGCTTCAATATATCCACCAGTATACCTATCCTTCTGTAATCTTTAATTCCCAGTTAGTAGATTTGTTGTCTATAGTGCAGATAGAAATCCCATATTCTCTCTCATATTCCCATGCCCATCTTATAATGTCTTATTCCTTTAAATCCTGCTTTATTTCTATTCTATACCTCCAAAATATATGTTGATAGAACATTTTAATTGCAAGGCTAATTGGAGACCTCTACATTACATCTCTATGTTCCTATAAGAAAAGTTTAGTGTTTTGTTTTCTAATCATTAAGAGAAATTATAATGGAGTAAATGTCCATTTTTTGTGGATTTTCCTGCACACAGATTCTGCTAATGCCCACTTTAGAGGAGAAATCCTTGCACAAATCATTAAAGAGAAATAGAATGTATTTTTCCTGAATTAACTTCAATCCCAGAATTCTCTTTAACAATTCAGTTATTTCTAAAACATGCTGGATATTATTAAGAGAGTTAGTTATACTGCTCCATTATATGCAATACAGAGCTGTTGGTGCTGTGTGGGGAAACGGGCACTGCTAGTGTTTACAGTCATATCTTATATGTGCCAGCACAGTGGTAATATCCAAAATAAATAACATAAGAGACAATGTGCACCCTTGTCTATTGCTTCCTTTCAACATGCACGGTAGTGATGAAATGTCATTTCCTACAGTCTGGGCTAAGGGTTTTTTTCCTAATTTTTCATCTGGTTAGGAAGGAGTTCTTGATTCCTTACACTTCTAGTGCATCCGACAGGAAGGTCCAAAGTAATGAGTGAGATGCTTTGTGAAAATCCATGAAACATGCAAAAAAAGAACTATTGCCAAGGTTAGTGTGACAAAGCAGACCTATATCGAACGACAAATGTAGCTGATCGGGGACAGCTTCTTTCCCTTAATAAAAACCTCTCGAGTTTTATCAACTAATTTATCTGTTATTTTTTCCAGATATGAATTTAAAACCTACATATATTTTTATATCCTTTTGTAGTAGGGAATTAGACCTGTATTCAGAAGTCAGGATCTTTTTAATGTTCTATTTTTGGAAAAGTAGGATTACGAATGCCAACTTAGATAAGAGGGAAAAGTAGCATGTTATCTCTGCTGCTTGGACTAAAGACTTTGCTAACATTTTAAAAACATTATAGATCTTTACAGGCAGACCATTTGCACTAGACACTTCCTTCTTATTGAAACTGTTAATACTCTCTTAGATCTCATCAGTAGAGAGTGGTTGATTCATGAGTTCTAAGTTATTCTTGTTTAGTTGAGGAAGATAAAGAAGGTGAATGAAAAAATCTTGTTTTGCATTCCACTCTAGTCAATCAGATAAACTGTATTGCTTTTTGAAATAATTTCATGCAATCTCATTAAATCTGCTAGGCATCTCTATGACCATTTCCTTATTAATCTTTCAAAGCCTGAATCATCACTTCTCTTCTTTTTTTTTTTTAATTTATGAGCAACTAGTTTTGTGACAAGTGATGTCCTTTGCCTGGTGAAACATTTTCTCTCTCTCTCATTTTTTGAGAATATCATAAAAATAAAGCACTTGACATTCTTTTTTTTTCAGTCATAAAATTTGCCAACTATTTTTTCAGTGTTCTTGAGTCTTTATATTTGTTTTCCAGTTCTTTTGTTTTATTTTCCAGTTTTCCAGGTAAAGGATTTTATCTTGATGAGAACATCTATGTTGTTTTCCTATAGTCATAGGTATTGTTTTGATAGTCTTTAAAGATCCTCAACTTTTCATAATTACTCTCAGATTAATTTCCATTCCTCTCCAGTATTTCTGTATGGACAAGGTTAAAATATTTATCATTTTCATTGTTAAGAAGTAAACCATCATCTCTCCAATATTGACTTAGTTCAGGTGAATTTGAGACTGTCATTTCCAGAGATACATAACTGTGGTCAGAAAGCACACATTACATGCCCAACATATATGACTTTGTGAAATTCAACGGAGCTTATAAATGCATAATAAAGCTGACTGACTAATACAGTAGTATGTGTCAAAATGTTGTATTCCCTACCAAAGGATTTAAGGCTTTCAATGGTTCTACCAGAATTGTGTGTTTTACAAGGTCCTGAAAACATTTAGTCATCTTAGATAGTCCTGTTTACTCTTCCCTTTGATATTCTATATATTTTTTGGACACTTAGGTTATGTTAAAATCCCTTCCAATTATAAATGGGGTACCTGGACCATTCATCTCTTTTTAAATGATACCATGCTATAGGTTCATTTCATTCAGGATGTAAAAATAATGCAGAGAAATAAGACCTGTAGATGTGTGGATTTAAGTACAAACCACCTCCCTGTTGTGTCAACTAAATCTGAAACTTTTTCTCAGTCCAGGATCTTGTGCACTAATATAGTTGCCGCTACTCTTTTAGCAGATGATATACATTTTGAAACTCCCAACCCTTCTTTTTCTTAAATGTTCCACATTTGCTTTGGTTAACTGTATTTCTTATAAGAAAACTATATTAGCTTTCACCTTACAAGAAACTATACTATAAAAAAAAACTATATTAGATCTTACCTTACATTGCTGGTGGACCCACTTCTAAACCATAGCACAAAAACAATCCTAATCCTTTACCTAATAACAGTCACCCATATATACACAATCTATTTACACCCATTTTATCAACAGCATATCTAACATCACAACTAACTGCCCCCAACTTCACTCTGACTCAGTCTGTGCAACTACTGCGCCATCTTCACCATCCCATTTCACCCATTATTCTTCTTCCCCATCATAGCTCAGTTCCACTAACGATTCCACCTAACTAACATCCTTTTTTACTCTGAAACCCATTCCTACTAATGCTACCATAAAAAGGTTACACCTCAGACTAAAAGCTTGCTCTAACTCAGCCAATGATCTAACCTCAGAATATCTAAAACGTGCTGCTAAAGCTATTGCTTACCCTATTAACATACTTATAAAAAGACCCATCCGCGAATCCTATGTCCAAAAACCTGGAAAATTACATTTATCCTACACCTTTGACAAAGGCAGCAACCCCACAGACCTCTCTAATTACCACCGTGTTGCCATTTTTTCTCCCATTTCCAAAATCCTTGAGAAATGTATACAAGTTCAACTTCTTGACTTTCTCGCTCATAATCAAATTATATCACCTACACAGCATAGCTTTAGACCAGGTCACAGCACAATGACCGCTTTGATTTCTTTCATGGGTATAGTCAACAAAGCTAGAAATTCTGGTAAAACTGTCTCCTCACTATTTGTAGACATTTCAAAAGATTTTGATATAGTTTCTCATCCACTTCTTCTAAACCAACTTTCTCAAACTGGACTCTCCTTCTCTTCGCTCAACTGGTTCATAAGCTATCTAAAAATACACAAGTAGTTAGATGGAACCTCTCCCACTCTTCTTATCTCCACAACTGCACTGGTGTTCCCCAGGGCTCTAAACTAGGGCTCCTCTTATTTAGCATCTTTATCAATAATTTCCAGTCCTCACTCAATCAAGACTCTTATGCAATATGTAGACAATTCGACTATAATCTGTTCTGCCAACTCTTTACCCAATTTCCAGCTTACTACACAACTCACCTTCACCTCCATAGGAAATTGGCTTAAGAAAAATCACCTGCTACTCAAGCCAGACAAAACCAAGCTAATTCTATTCACCCTTAAGGGAAAAAAACATAAATGAAGACCAATTTACTATACTCTTTCAGAGCAAAACAGTTATTGAAGTGGTATCCTACACTAAATGACTAGGGTAATAATAGATGAACACCTAAACTCTGACCTATATATTCAGCACAGAATAAAAAAATTCACCAGAAACTCTTGGCATTCTGTATAGATATAAACTTAGCTCTTCTAACAAAAAAAAAAAAAAAAAACTTGCCGTCACATATCTACTACCCTCTCTAACCTATGGAGCTCCATTACTTACCAATTTACTATCTACCCTACAATCAAAACTTTTTATATGTTACAATAAAGTTGCTAGATTTGCTACCAATGACTCATATTCCACCCACCTCTGCATAGCATTACACTCTCTTAATTGGTTTGAACTACCATATTATCTTTCCTACATACAATTAACAACTGCATTCAAATTAGTATACAAACCTTCTGAATGTCCTGCCCTCACCTCCACTATTCAGTAACTACCTACCCAAAAGGTCTCTTAGATCTGAAAATAAACATCTTCTACAGGTACATAAACCTATCCGGGTCTACTTTAGGACCTTGAAAGTTTAATAGCTCGAATGCATATGGATCGAACCATGTGCATCGAACTATTAAACAATCAAAGTCCAAAAAAAAAATACACAAAAAAAAAAAATTAAACTAGTGTAGGCAAAGGGGCAAGCACCCCTGCTCCCCCACATCCCCCGCTATTTAAATATACCAACTCCGAGATCGTACTACATTGAAGTAAATGGAAATCTCCACCTATGGAGATTTCCGCTTACATTTTCAATGTTTTGTGCTTTCAGTATACTCATGTCGAGAATATCATATTCGATATTCTCGGACTTCGAGCACATAAAGTAGACCCACCTAACCTACATGTAGGCTAACTTCTATACTCTTGCTCTGTAGTCAAAACCTGGGAATTCTCTTCCTTTAACACTTAGATCTGACCTACACCTTGCAACTTTTAAAACTTCCTTAAATACTTACTTCTCTTCCATATGGAGCTGCAATTGTATCTTACCCCCAACTTTTAAGTCCTGACCACTTCTATTTCTATAGCTCCTCTCACATTCTTACACTTTATACTCAATTTGTTTCTTTTTGTTCTGTATGTAACATATGCCTGTAACATTTCTTACAACAGCCCTACCACCTTATTCTAAAACTTCATCACTATTTACGCTGTAATATTAGCTAGTAACAATTGTACAAAGTGACATACTTCTACTTTTGTTCTATCTCTATTATTAATTTCCAGACACTGAATACTTGTATGAATTTTGCCAAAATGTCTAATATTCATCTACTTGTTTATTATTGTATTTACTGTGTATAATTAGACTAATTGTTCATGTCTGTTATATTTACTTGTATTCTATGGAATTTGTCTCCCTGGGCCACCTCTGAAAATGGGCCCTTAATGGCCCAGTGGACTATCCCAGTAAACAAATGCCAATAATAAATAAATAATTATTTAAGACACCTACAAATGCCTTCTGTTTCACATGCATGGAAAGCCTTATTTTGCTGCATGACAAAATCATATTGGGTCGATCAATGTGGGTATGGATTATATGTTGGAATACTTTGCTGAACATTTCACTATTAATCATGTACAAGACCACTCACTGTTTTATACTGCTGTAGCTAACATGGTGTGGTATAACATGAAAAGCACTTAGTCTGTGTATCTAACTCGAGTTATAAGAAACAGGAACAACCAATACAAGTTAGCCCATTGAGCAGGAATCCAGTATCACCTTTATACTGCTGAAACCATTGTTATTGCATTGCACTATAAAATGACTTAAGTCAGAATTATGTTCCCCATTTAAAAAAGAGACATTGAAGTTATCTATTGTCTCTTATATAAACCTGCAAGATCCTATTACCTTGAAGTTGTATAAAATACCTTGAGGGAACCAAATCTATTTATACTCTGTAGCAGTCACAATTACCTGAGACTTACTATTCTTAAAGTCAGGTTATTTGAGCAGATGGGAAGCTTCAGACTTATCTTGTTTTTTGTTTTTGTATTGGGCCAAGTAACGGCAGATTGTTTTCTTTGCTCTTCTGCATTTACTTGATTTTAGCTTGATGGGATCTCTAGTAACAGGTAGTGCACTTAAATATTGAAGAGGGGGTTATTTCTAAACATTAAGGGCCTAAAGACACTGACATTGAGGTTGTCAGCAACTTGATGATACACCTTTTAGTTGGCTCTGTTATAAACACCGGACACCTATTGCTAAGGCCAAAGAAACTTTATGACAACAGAAACATTTCCAGTTTTGCAAGTTTTGTTATTTCATTTGTACTGCAGTTTTATCTCAGAAAGACATTTGTTTATGAAGCAATGTTTTAAGCTGTTCTTACTGAACAATACTGGAATGCAGAGTCAAAATTAAAAAAAAAGCAATCACACAGTTCTAGAAATACAATAAATGAATATATAAAAATAGGGTTTTAATGATTCATTTTCTACAATGACAGTGTAATTTATTGCAGTATGTTAGTTTAGGATACAGTTAGTTTACCACTATATCACTTACAAGCATGCTTTAATTATTTATGTGGTGAACCTTATTAAATTCATTAAAGTTATCATCTAGTCAGCAGTAACTATCAGATGGTAACAGATGTGCATGACACCCATGAGCTGTTCTTATTTATTCATTCTGATTAATTCCCTGTATACAACAGGACATTGTTCATCCCTGAGAAATATTTAGCAAATACACTAACAGAAAATCATTCACTAGCATTGTTTTATCAGCGACATTTAATTATTTCAGTTTAAAGCCGTACCATGTTTTATTCTTTGTAGGTTACAAGTCAAGTACTTCATCACAAGATGGCATAATGTCAAATATGCTTATACTACAAAACACAATCATGGCATGGCACATATACTAAAAGCTGTAAGCACAGGAATATTGCAGTAAAGTAAGTGACAGACATAATAATTTGTACAGCTGTTATAGTGCTAAGAAAATAAGGAAATTAAAGTAATTTTTTGACATTTATTTTGTATCAAACTGTATATGAATATAATATTTCACATTATTTGCTTAAAAGCTAAACTATTGCTTTGCAATATAAATCTAAAATGGATGAGATGTTAACTTGAGGTCCCATCTGCCCAAGTTGTCTGTAGCTCCCATGGATGCAAAAGATCCTATGGCACTTATCAAAAATGGTAGGGGAAAGTCAAAAGCTCACCAGACTACAAAGCCAGAGGAGACGATGCCACCAATCTTGTATTAAATAGTTTATTCCCACTGAATAACACTCTGGTGCTTCAGCACAGCCTTCCTGGAATTAACTCCAGGAAGGCTGTGCCCAGGTGCCAGAGTGTTATTCAGTAACTCCAGGAAGGCAGTGCTGAGGTGCCAGAATGTTATTCAGTGTGAATAAACTATTTAATACAAGATTGATGGCATCTTTTTTGCTGGCTTTGTAGTCTGGTGTGTTTTAACACTTGTTTGATGTTTTTTTAATTAGAAGGCCCAAAGCTTTCTTGTCAAATTTTCCCTAGTCAGTATCAATATCTCCATGGGTGCCTCCTGAAAAGAGCCCATTGGTCTTTCAGGACTAATCCAGTCAAAAGTGTGAAAATTAATAAATATAATAAATAAATGTAATAAAAATAAACTCTGCTCATGTTTTATAGACACAGTCTATAGCAATTTCTAGATTTCTGAGACATAACGGCATAAAGAATCACGTGTTTTGTTGATAAATGTAATAAAGTAAAGCTGAACAGAAATAATGTATTTTTGTATTCTGTACTCCTAGAAAACATAAAATGCTTAGTAATACATTCTTTTCTGACAGCCTAATGTTATCCACACTCACCAGCTGTCAAATTATTTTGCTCCCATAAAACATACAAACATGTTTTTCTCGTTTCTAAAGGTTGCAGTCCCTTTCTTATACTCTCTATCAAGGGACCTAATGATGTGTAGCTCTAGAGGACAGCAAAGAATTTATTAATTTCAGTACTGCTACCTGTCTTACTAAAGTCGACTGTCTATTAAAAGAGAATTTGACACAGATTTACTTCCTGTAATAGAATAAAATAGGTCATTTACTACACTTTAAAGATGTCATGCCCAGCATAGATCAGGAAGGCATGGACCTATGAAAAGAGTATGTGTTAGTTTGGTTTAGCAACTGATTGCTACAGTTCAGGAACATTTAAAGTTCTACTCAGTTCTAATGATTATTTTATGATGCTTAGTGATGTCAGGAAAGCTTTTTTTTGTTGTTATACTTACAAATGCAGGTGACAATGTATGAAGCTAGTGCAGCATTCATTTGCCTTAGTCCAGACTAATGATGAAAACTGAGTTAAAGGCTTAAGATGTTTTTCCTTTGTTCTAAGCAAATCACTACTTTATAGTGTATTATCATCCTTTTTGAGGTCTGTCTGATTACACTTTGAGCTGTAACTCTGAAGATATTTCCCCAGGATAAAACAATTAATAATCCTAAGGCTTCACTGATAAATGCAGCCAATGATATTCAATGTGATATCAGGAATTTGCAGTATTTCTGTATAAAAACTGCACTACAAGCTCACTGCATGTTCACACAAACAGAATAAGTATAAAAGTATGCAAGCTACTTGCTTTCCACTCTTCTTTCTGAATATTGTTTTCGATTCAAGGCTGGGGAAAATTACAGAAAGACATATTTTATTATTATAAATTGATTCAGACAGAAGAGCAGATACTATTAATTGTTACTCTCAGCTCTGACCAGGATGATGGCAGCAGGAATAGCTCTGAATGAATTGTGCACATTGTTATAGTCAAGGTCACTGCAGAAAGAAATGAACTTTCTCAGCTGCAGTGCAGTAGAATGTTGATGTAGAGCTAAATTGTCAGATGTAGTCAGAAACATCAGTCTTCCCCATATTTAAAAGTTATGAAACTATACACTGAGGAATTGTTTATACCTCACTGTATGTACTGCACTGGACTGAAGAACATGATCAAAATTGAATAAGAGGCATATCCCATCTGGGTGCTTCAGCAGGAACTTAAGTCCCCCATTCCATATCTGAAGTAGATTGTATAACAATTGCATTAAAATGTATTTAATTTTCTGTTCAGAGCAAATGTTATTGATGATATAAACAAATCATATCAGACTAGGGAGGTCAATGCCTATTCCTGTTTAAAGTAGAAGATAACATGTATTACTTATAATGCAGCAATGTTGGATAGAACAACTTTACGGATCTTTTCAACAATAGAATAACTACCTGATTCTTCAGTACATCGGAACTCAAGCAAATCAGCAATAAAGCCTAACAAACATTTGTAATCTAGGTGTCAGGCCAAAAAGAACCATTCATTGCTCCTTTGAAAACAATTACTCATCCTACTGTAAGTTTTGTACTGCATATTTGAAAATGTTTAATTTACAGCATCATTTTATTATTCATGATGTTATATGGATGCAGTGATTGCCACTGAAAGGAGAACTTAATTTACCACTTAAAATATTCCCAAAAGCCAGCACCTAATAAATTATTATAGTCCCCTTTTTTGTCCAAGCTCTTGCAAGGTGTATTCTTTACTGTTTTTCCTAGCCTCTCATGTGGTCTTGTCTGAGTCATACATTTATTAACTGTTCTTGCCCCAGGGGTGTATTAAAACTGTAAAATGTATAAGCCAAGCATTACTGCTGTTGTCTCATTCCCATATAGTTGCTCTTTGTAATATGTCATATATCCTAAACATATACATGAAGATGGGACAAACATACTAAAATGCTTACTGTGGAACCCTTTTAATTAGATAGTTAGTAACATAGCACTCCATCTTCACTGAGAATGTGTTCAACCACTACATCCCACAGACAAAAGAGGTCATGGTGGTCACACTTCAGATCAGACTACTAATGCTGACGCTGCTCAAGAGAATGGATATTACTAGTTGCATCAGTCACCATCCAAGCACGTTCATGACATTCTTCCACCTTCCATAGTGAACCATCATATGCACACAGCAGGCACTCCATAAAGTTAATATTTGGAAGAACAATACACTCTTACACTCCCTGGCACACTTTTCTGGAGAAATGCATTCCTTATGGTCTGCAGTAGCTATGGCCACTCATTCAGGTCTCCTTATGGAGCTAAATGACAGCCCTGTATGCATGTACAAATATTGGTGGATCACATGTCATGCAACCTAATACTACATTGTGGTACTACTGTATGTCGTAGTGCTACACTATGGTTCTGTGAATGGACAAAGTGTGTCACCATGGACATATGGGCTTATCATGGCATATGTATAAGCATTATTTGTCACATGCTGCTTAGTCATCAAGAAGTGCTTGACTAGAGGCAGCATGTTACAGCAGCATAGCACATTATGGCAGCAATTCACAGGCAATGGTGCTTATTAGCTTCATTAACACAACCACAATGCAAACTGGTCCTTTTTCGCTTCATATGAAACATCAGTAGCATTTCACACAGCACTGATTTTATTTATTTATTTATTTATTTTATTTATTTTATTTTACATTTGTTGACCGGGCTAGTCCAGCTGAATATATGTCCATTTTCAGTAAAGGCCCGGGGAGATAAGCTCTGCTAAACAGATAATAGCAACATCAGGTACAATACAATTTTAAGACTAGAATGCAATTTTACATAGCAGCTTAGTAATCATATGACTTACATATTTAAAAGAAAGAAAGCAAGTATTTATGAGGTAGAGACATGACTGATACAGTAGAAAGCTTGTAATGCAATGATTAAAACAAGACAACTGAGAAATAAGGGCATTTCAGTAAAAATTCTGCAGCTTTGGTGCTTCACAGAATTAGGGAAAGAATCCAGTCTGGTAAAGTATCTTAGCAACAACACAAATCTCTGTGATCAATGTTTATGACAAAGAGGCTGATGGCATGCTGTGTCTGTGTAACTGTGAACCTATGGCAGTCACACCTGCTTGTGGCTTTTCAGAGGGGCCAAATGTATGTTAGAAACCTTGGGAAGAACAAACAGTAAGAGGTATGAGGTTCCACACCCCTATGCTGAGGCATGGTTATAGTATGAAAATGTGGGAATTGCTGTACATAGGACTAGCTACAATTGATATTCAGGTATATAAATGGGTAAGGCTGTTGCAATGACAACAGTATATACATTGTGGAGAAGCGGCTCACTTATCAGGATAAAAGCACAATATGCTGCAGTGGGCAGAGGCAATTGGTGTCCTGGATGTATGCAGATTGAATCTACACAGCAGAGACCACCATCAGGCACATTATTTTCAGCTGCACACTACCACTACAGGATGTAATCCATAAAACAGCACAACATCCAAGAGTATGTGACTTCACTGTCCACCTACCATAGCACTGTCCTGTCTTATAATATTGCATTTGCCTGTCACTATGCACCCTCTCCCATGCAAGTGATGATGACTGTCCCATTCGTGTCTAGTAAACGAAGTGGATAAGGTGATGTCTGTAGTACAGCATTGCTAGTCCAAGCACTGCCCTGCATAACCTGAGCACGAACCAACATACATCATTTTATTCTGCATTGCCTGAGCATAGCCCGAAGTTGTACAATAGACACTGTCTTTTGGCCAGTGCTACAATGTATTGGGCCCACCACTGCCTTGGATGAGGCTCTGCTGCTATGTGGTTGTCCTCTGTCTTCCCACTCTACCTTTTTCCTAGTGCTATGATTAGTATGGTAGGTTCTGTCTTGATGTTCTTCTGCTCCATCTGTTTGCACAACACCATGTCATGCAGCATAGTACACACAATAAAAAATCTTGCTGCAGATTTAATATATTGCAGTGCCCCACCTGATATGTCTAGACAACAGAAGCATCCCTTCATAGACCAGTCGCATGCTCTATTATATTTCACATTTGCACATGGGTTGCATTATAGGCCATTTCTTGCATGGTTTGATAGTTGCAGAAAGTGCTGAACAAACACGGCTCTAGAGCATACCTGACATCACTAGAAAACACAAAAAACCAACATATTATGTAAGGCTTGCTGCCTGTTTCTATTATAATACTGCATATTGAAATATCTAACTTGTGTGTGCACACACCATATAACACTCTAAGAAATCTACTCACAGGAACCTTTGTTATAACTTGGACTTGTGCCAAATGTGTGAATCATGAGAACTGCCCTCTAGATATATGTATGCATTGCAAGTAAAATGCCAGGGGTATTATAGACAACTTGACAGATTGGGGAACGTAAGCTCTTCCTGTTGGTATATTATAATCTCACTTGTTGGCAACAAGTGTGCAATCTGTGGATCCCTGGATCTCATAAAAATGGTCAATGGTGTAAAATGCCTACAGGTGTTGATTTTCTCCTGTTTCCAGTCCTGGAGACCAGATATGCCCCTTTACATGTAGCACAGTGTGAGGGAACTAGTTTAAGACCTGTGATGTGATGCTGATGCCTGCTTTACCTCTAACATGTCCCCTGTAGGTCCCTGAAAGGTCTACACAGCTAAGAGAGTTAAAAACTCTCATACCTTTCTATCTACAGGAATGGCCGTACCATGCTTGCACCTTAATTCTGCTTGTGGGAAACTCTGTTGGACCATGTCTCCCACAGTCTCTCTGTTCACATATTGTGCTGGTCAGTGAGTAGGTGGTATGTCTGCTGTTGTCTGTACCTGGTCCATTGGCACAGTTGGCCACAAAATGCAAAACTGTGACACTGGATCCAGTGGTGGCTGATAATGTGGTGCTCTGCTGTGGTTGCTGCTAGGCGTAACATCATTCTGCTCATGTACACAATGAATCTTGGTGTATTTGCAGCAGTGCGGTGCACCTGTTGTACACTGAGTCATGCTGTCATTGTTTCAGTGTAGTCACTTGCATACATCATATACCTCATTTGCATGGAGCTCCTCATTTCTAAGTTTTTATGCAGTTATTAGCATATATTGCATGCTACACGTTTGTCCATTGCTTACCCAGATTTATCTGGGTCCATTGCACACCCATTGCATTGCTGCCACCCATGTTAATATGCTCTGAACAAATGCTAGATGTCTACATATCCTGCCAATTATTTGATGTGTATCACATAAAACCAGAAATAAACAATTTTGAAAACACTACATTAAAAATAAGTATTCGTATAGGCTGGATCACAGGTTATTGCCCGTGAAGTAACCTTCTAATTATTAAACTATAAAATGAGTAATGTGCACGTGATTAAAATATCATTAAAGAATACGTTTATTTTCATCTCTAGACAAAGAAAAAACACATATACCAAGAAATGTGTTATTTTCCAACCATTAATTTCAGCTCTGAGATGGAATATAGTCATACACATCTCATGTTCATTGTATATAGCTT
>NC_056729.1:367731240-367896240 GCF_019279795.1 Protopterus annectens | reverse complement strand
AAGTCCCTCTGCACCTCCTCATATGGGTGTAGACTGCAACCCCCCCCCCCCTGTTTATATATACCAACTCCAGGTTTGCACAACAGTAGAGAAAAGCACAGACATTTATGTTCACTGAAAGTGGCTTTTGGCAGTAGTTTCTTTGCAATATTATTCATCTGCCAAATTACCAACCAAAACTTCAGGTTCATCTTCTGTATAGACATTGCAATATCTGAAGGCAGATACACAGGCTGAAATGACACTATGGGGGCTATGGCTACTATCCCAACCAAGGTTAGGTGCAACTTATTAGTTACTATTCAGCAATGGAGGCGTGCAGATACATTATCAGTTCTGTTTGTTAAGCATTGTTAGAGTATTATAAATGTCAGACTGTCATTTTGGCTAAGACCGTGGATTAATGTAAATCTAAGCTACAGTTATTTCCATCTTATGCACTATTTGCTCAATTTGGGGATGATAATTATGCAGCCATGTACATAGGAATGTCCTTAAAAGTAAATTCCTAAGAGCTGCTAGAGAATAATAATGATGCTAATTTATCTAGAGGTTTTCATGAAATGCGTGCACATTTTTTGGACAGAGGATACTCTAATAGTGAGATATATCACGTGATTCAAGACATATATTTACATAGACAGGATTATGCCAAGCCATTTTTTTCTGAATCTGTGAGTCAGACTAGCTGTAACAAGAGCAATATATCATCCAATAACCTTTGGATGAATCTAACTTATTCAAATAATGTGTACCTGGTCTATGATATTATTAAGAGAAACTGGTTGATACTGATGGCTGATGAAAGCTTTAAGCAATTTTTGGGTGTATCTCATAAGTTCTGCTTTAGAAATGCTCCATCCTTGAAAAAAACAATTGTGCTATAAGAAAAATATACGATTTTCTCTGAGATAGAATAGGCACTTTTGCCTGTAGAACATGCAATGCTTGCAGATATATATGATCCGATTCTGTTTTTATACATACTGAGACTAGTCATACATATAAGCACCATTTTTTTGCTAATTGTAGTAGTACTGACTTGATTTAGTTGGCTCAATGCATAGTATGCAAGTGTTTATATGTAGGTAAAAAAACAATTGTACTCTAAGGGAATGTATTTTGGAACGTGTCTGATATTAAGAGAAGTAAGATGTCTAATGCCTTAGTGAAACATGTACATACTGCAGGGACAGAACATTCTTTTACTTTTTTGGTGTTACAATTATTAAATTAAAATTTAAGGGGTGGTGATGTCTTCAATCATACTGAATATGTAGTACTTGGATTTTGCAACTACAAGCTGATAAGGGGTTGGGTTTAAATGATGCTGTTCCTTTAAGACTGGTATTAAAAGCATGTGCACTCACTCATTAATTGGATATTTAAATGCTTGTTTTGTTTGTTGAATTTATGGTCTAATGAAGTACCTATACTGGCATGAAAACGCTTACCTTTCTCAATAAATTTTGTTTTGCTACAGCTGTGTTAACTGGACCACCTTTTCTGTTTTATTGTTACAGTATTATAAATGGCAGATTGTCATTTTGACTTAGACTGTGGATTAAAGTAAATCTAAAATACAGTCATTTACGTTGTATGCACAGTTTTCTCAATTTGGTGGTAATAATTCTGCAGCCATATACAAAAAGGAAAATTAATTAAAAAACTAAAAAACTAAAACATACTAAAATGATTTAAAAATTACAGGGAAGACTGAGAGTTCGCTTAGCATGAAACTAAGAGCTGTGTATTTTAATTCAGAAAATGGCAGTGAAAGCATAAATAAATGCAATAATCAACATAAATGAAACGATAAGTGATATAGATCCATACTCACATGAACAAATAACTATTATTCTAATTCTGTGAAACATGGACAGAGGGCTTTCTTTTGCAGAAAATGATTTGGAATCAGGTGGGGATTCTCCAAAGCACTGTCACACAGCAGAATGAAGCCTTACTGATGCAGCTGCATGAGGCTATGCAAATTAACACCCTCTGTGGCAAGAAAAAAGGGGTGGCTGGAAACATACTTACAATAAAGGAAATATATCAACATTTGAAAATATGTTGATAATCTTATCATTACTACATCAAATAATGAACTGAATTAGTTTTATAATACTATGTTCAAAAGATCTAATTTTATGCCATCTCATTATGTATTTGAGTTTCAGATTACAAGCAAACTTAAAACCTTTTACCATTTATTAAATTCAAATTTGAAGACAAGGTTGGACAAAATAAGAAATATTTTGATATTATTACAGTTAAATTTAAGCCAAATGAAGCTGACATCACTAACTGCAAATGAGACCCAACCCTAATATAATGGGCATCAATCTTTTTCTAAACTGAGTGTTTAAAATGATAGCTAGATTCTCCAGTTATGTCGAAATGATAAGACCAAAAAAGTGTGTAACCTGTCATGTTTACTACCTGTATAGTGTGAAATCTTTGGTCTGAATGCATTAAGAGCTTTACAGATTAGTAAATGGTCAATGTGTATTCAAAGGCCTGAACACTTGTATGTCCTTAAGCAATAATTTGTCCATCTCTGATGATGCCCTCATCAAGGGAGGTTTATGGTGTTCTGCTCTTTTTAAATGAAGTACTGTTTAGAAAGGATCTATCTAGTTTGTATATACATTTACTGTGGCACGTTTTTGCTCTTTTGTTTGATTATGGACTCTATCAGTCCACATGACTCTTTGAGACCACCAACATATTATCAGCTTATTATTGTTCCATAAATAACATATGATAATGACATCTATGGGAAGAATTTTCATTCATAAAATATTATAGTACAATATAGTAATAATATAGTAAATAGTAAAGTAATACATTATCTTAGTACACAAAACACATGAGATTATTGCAAGTACTCCTTAAATAATAAGTGATTGCTGAAGTCATATCAGTGGGGAGAATTTAATAAAGCCTACAAGTTTTTTTTCCCATGTAGGCATTGCAGCGTGCTGCTAACAGGGCCATGAAATGTTTAGATTCAGTAAGTGCTGCTGAGTGGTGTGCACAAGCGCTCCAACATGGAAACTTCCATGGCATGCACATCACCTCATAAGCAGGTGAATCACATGCAAATGAGGCAGGTAGAGTGATACAGCAAGCAGATAGGCAGCTCTGCAGACCCCGTGTCAGTGTCCATAGTGTACATGGAAAAATTCTGTGTACAGGAATATAGAGACACAAAAGGGGCTGTAAAAATGTAGATAGATGGACAGAAATGGCATAGCACATACAGATATGAGCAAAACTATCCTCTGTGTGTCTGACAAAATAAAGGAAATAAGTTATATTACATTTGTTTTAATAATCTGAGCGTGTTTGCGCGGCTTGCTGCAGTGTGCAAACATGCTTTAAACAAAAATTGGAAAAAATAAAATTAATATTATGTGAAAAAATGTATAACAGGACCCGTGTGGAGACTCTGCAATAGTGCATTGGTGCTGTTGATAATGTGGTAGGGCTTTAAAGCAATTAGTTTCCAGGCTGTGAGCACAGATCCTTATGCAAATGAGGTGGAGTTACTGAATAGCACAAAGGAGTAATTGTGTGTGTATATCCCCTTCGTGTAGGCAGAAAACCATGTTGTTGTTTACAGAGGAGATAACTGATATCAGGGAAGGCTATGCCCAATGACCGCTAAGCTTATTTCAGCCTGTTTGTGCAATGCACTGCAGTGCTGACCATATCCAGGCAAGGGGGTGTGTGCACTCACTTCTAATCTTTGTATAGCTAAAAGGAGCGAGTTTCAGCATGTTTGCGTGGCTCGGCGCCATGCTGAGAGTGGAAGTCTTTTGGGGTGTGTACACTGACTGCTAAGCTTTGTTTACCTATGAAGCGCACGTTTGTGTGGAGTGAATCACTGCTGATTGTATCTAAAACCCAGTGACATATTAATTAGCTTTGACCTCTATTTAACTTAAACTAGGGCCATTAAATGATGTTAATGATATATTAGGCAGGTGGAATGCAGCATAGCCAGTCACAGGAGGACTTGGAGGAGGAATACCCTGATGTCCCTGTAGGCAGACATAGGCATGCCCAGTATGCCCTGACTTTGGCTAAGAGGCAATGCATAGCACATTCACTGACAACCTAGGGCCCTAGGAACTGACACCTTACTCCTATCACAGACATATAATAAAATTGCTGATGCCAGACAACCCACACAAACTGTACCTATCCATGTATTTTTCGTGTGCTGCTTGCATCACACAGTGTCAGCCCTGAACCACAGTCCTGTCAACTGCTGCGTCTGCAAGGTAAGTCTCTAACCTACACACTACTTGTAAGGATTACTATACTATGGTATTGTATGTATGGATCTGCTGCATTTATGCAAGGAAATATAGTGGGTTATGTGGACAGAAGTAACATCCACATGGGACTACAGGTACCCAGTCCAATAGTATGGGTTCCCTAATAATCACTAGGCCTCATGGTTGGAATATGCACTGAATCAGTCAAGGGAGATATAGTCACATGATATTTGGAGTACTGCCTATCACAGCGGATCATGTGCTGTAGTTCCCCCACCTCCAACACAGCAGTATTCCCATATAATTGCTTTAATAGTAAGTCAGCAATGGTATATCGACCAAGGAATCTCAGGGCTGTAACAGAGAACTTGATCACACATTGTATGTCACACATAATGCAGGAATAACAACATACATATTTATGCAGTTGATTGTATGATGAATGACTCCATTGTGTCTGGCAGCCTGTGTGGCTCAGTGGACTAGGGAAGTTAGCATGGGTGATGGTGTTGCTACTTCTAATCTGGAAGTAGGCACATCATTTGCATGTGAGGTATTATTATGTTGGTGTGTTCACAGACTGTCAGCATGTGTGTGGTGTAACATTATGAACCTGTTTGTCGTTTTTGCATTTAAGTTACCGGTAACATAGTCGCAGGCTACACACTCAAGTGCGCTAGCCTCCTCTGTGTATTTAAAGTAATTTAAGCTCTGCATTTCTGTTGTTTCTGAAAAAAAAAACACAAAAACATTCTTGTTTTCCCTCCTTTCTGAACTAGTCTAGTCCAGTTTTCCGGCTTTGCTGAATCCAGGACTGTGGTAAAGGTTCCTGTGCTGCCCATATCATACTTGGATAGTTAGGTGGCTAAATTGTTCACTGTGAGAGAAGGAACTCTGAGCAGCCTATCTGTCCCTGTAGGAGTGGTCCCAGCCCAGCAACTTGTAGCTCATTGGCCATGTTCGGCTAATTTCTATCCTTTTTGATCTCCCTGGTATAAAAACCACTTAGTGCAGTTTTGCGCTTGTATACAGCTCAGCAAGCTCCTCGTGGTGCCCTGCAGAGTCCTACAAGTGGCCGAGAGACAAAAGAGAGACTTTGGACTTGATTAAGTATTGTTTTTGCTTGTTGTTTCCCTGAAATGCTAATTCCGCCTAAAACGCGGCTTTTCAGCGCTTCTGTGGATCCCTAGTGATATCTGCATTGCTTACTGTACTTATTTCTTTGTTGCACTTGAAAAAAGTTGCTGTTTGTTGTTTTTGCATTTAAGTTACCTGTAACACAGTCGCAGGCTACACACTCAAGTGTGCTAGCCTCCTCTGTGTATTTAAAGTAATTTAAGCTCTGCATTTCTGTTGTTTCTGAAAAAAAAAACACAAAAAAATTCCTTGTTTTCCCTCCTTTCTGAACTAGTCTAGTCCAGTTTTCAGACTTTGCTGAATCCAGGACTGTGGCAAAGGTTCCTGTGTTGCCCATATCATACTTGGATAGTTAGGTGGCTTCCTTGTTCACTGTGAGAGAGGGAACTCTGAGCAGCCTATCTGTCCCTGTAGGAGTGGTCCCAGCCCAGCAACTTGTAGCTCATTGGCCATGTTCGGCTAATTTCTATTCTTTTTGATCTCCCTGGTATAAAAACCACTTAGTGCAGTTTTACGCTTGTATACAGCTCAGCAAGCTCCTCGTGGTGCCCTGCAGAGTCCTACAATTGGCCGAGAGACAAAAGAGAACCTTTGGACTTGATTAAGTATTGTTTTTGCTTGTTGTTTCCCTGAAACGCTAATTCCACCTAAAACACGGCTTTTCAGCGCTTCTGTGAATCCCTAGTGATATCTGCATTGCTTACTGTACTTATTTCTTTGTTGCACTTGAAAAAAGTTGCTGTTTGTTGTTTTTGCATTTAAGTTACCTGTAACACAGTCGCAGGCTACACACTCAAGTGCGCTAGCCTCCTCTGTGTATTTAAAGTAATTTAAGCTCTGCATTTCTGTTGTTTCTGAAAAAAAAAACACAAAAAAATTCCTTGTTTTCCCTCCTTTCTGAACTAGTCTAGTCCAGTTTTCCGGCTTTGCTGAATCCAGGACTGTGGTAAAGGTTCCTGTGCTGCCCATATCATACTTGGATAGTTAGGTGGCTTCCTTGTTCACTGTGAGAGAGAGAACTCTGAGCAGCCTATCTGTCCCTGTAGGAGTGGTCCCAGCCCAGCAACTTGTAGCTCATTGGCCATGTTCGGCTAATGTCTATCCTTTTTGATCTCCCTGGTATAAAAACCACTTAGTGCAGTTTTGCGCTTGTATACAGCTCAGCAAGCTCCTCGTGGTGCCCTGCAGAGACCTACAAGTGGCCAAGAGATAAAAGAGAGACTTTGGACTTGATTAAGTATTGTTTTTGCTTGTTGTTTCCCTGAAACGCTAATTCCACCTAAAACACGGCTTTTCAGCGCTTCTGTGAATCCCTAGTGATATCTACATTGCTTACTGTACTTATTTCTTTGTTGCACTTGAAAAAAGTTGCTGTTTGTTGTTTTTGCATTTAAGTTACCTGTAACACAGTCGCAGGCTACACACTCAAGTGCGCTAGCCTCCTCTGTGTATTTAAAGTAATTTAAGCTCTGCATTTCTGTTGTTTCTGAAAAAAAAAACACAAAAAATTCCTTGTTTTCCCACCTTTCTGAACTAGTCTAGTCCAGTTTTCAGACTTTGCTGAATCCAGGACTGTGGTAAAGGTTCCTGTGTTGCCCATATCATACTTAGATAATTAGGTGGCTTCCTTGTTCACTGTGAGAGAGGGAACTCTGAGCAGCCTATCTGTCCCTGTAGGAGTGGTCCCAGCCCAGCAACTTGTAGCTCATTGGCCATTTTGGGCTAATTTCTATCCTTTTGATCTCCCTGGTATAAAAATACTTAGCGGTTTTGCATGGGTTTGCACTGTGCAGCGCTGTTTAGCTGCGGTTAAACTATTCCAGGCTCCACAGTCTGCACTTCAGTTTTTCCTTGAAACTTGAAACACTTCAACCCAGCACTAGAAATAAGGCAATTTAAGACCGGCACTTACTAAAACTCACTAAAACTAGCACTAGCTTACAGCTTGCACTTCAGCCCTATACTCAGGAAGTATAAGGCTTTTTACTCATCCAATCAGCAATACAGTCCCAACCATCTATTCGGGCATGTTCAAGGGACAGCTTCAGGTGTGCTCTCTGGTCCAGCTGGTGAATCTGGGCATCCTGAGGCAATGTTACAATTGCCTCATGTACACAGACAACCCCCTCCTCCTCCCAACCACCACAAACATATGTGAGAGATGCAGCTACACAGCCAAACTGGAGGCTAAGCTCTCTCAACCCACGACTGGATCAACCAGTCACAAGGAGAAGGGCAACACTAGCACCACATTACCAGACTCACATAGACCAGCCATAACTGCACCAGAAAACAACTCTCAGAAACACAAAAACATACTCGGAGGCTCTAAATAAGAACCTGCCTAAACAACAGAGACCTCCTAAGCATAAACCCAAGCAACCGCCACCCCACAACAGAAACTAGGTAAAACATGCATCACAACATCAGTGTGTCAAGCAAAAACAGCCCATAAGGCTAAATAACACACCTAACACACTAGTAATCGGTGATTCTATCATCAGGCACACAGACGTCCCACTCACTAGACTGAACAAGGCGAAGGTTACCGTAAGCTGCCTGTCAGGTGCCAGAATCTGCCACATAACACGTGCACTCAGGTCACTCCACAACAAATACAAATATGACTCTGTCATTGTGCATGTTGGCGTAAATGACCTGAGACGTACCTCCCTGGACTACATGAAAAGAGACATAGAGGAGCTCTCTGACCATGTAGCCCAGGCTGGTATGACTCTGACTCTGAGTAGCATCCTGCCCTCACCCAAAATTATGCCAGCATACGAAGAAAAAATTATTAGTTTCAACAACTGGTTGGACTGCTGGTGTCATTCAAAGGGGATCCAGTACTTGTCAGCCTGGGACAACATGCTTGACAAGCCACGTTACTTCACCAGAGACGGCTTCCACCTGTTGCCCCTGGGCTTTCGAATGCTGGCCAAGACTCTTGCCGCCCCAATACTGCCTTTTTTAAGCAAGGCTCAAAAGACAAACCCGCCTCCCTAAACAACAATAATAAACAAAAACTGAGGGTAATGCTGCTCAACGCCAGACATCTAAACCTCAAAATGCACGCACTCAAGGCTCTCCCTAGTATGGAAGAAATCGACGTATGGGCAGTGACAGAAACTTGGTTCAAGGCTCCAGAGAGCACCCCAGCACTACCAGGCTATAACTCCTACCATACCTTTAGGTCCAAAAACCAGGACCGGAACTCAAAAGGAGGGGGTTTGTCCATATTCATCAAGCACACCCACACCTCCAGGTTAGTAGCATAGCACGTGGAATCTGAGAGCATCCAAGTGCAATTGACAGCGGGTAAATTGACTGTTCAATTTATAGCTTGCTACAGATCTCCCACCTTGTCTCAGAATCCTCACGCAGCATTCCTGAGAACATTAGAAAGTATGAAGATTCTACCCAACACCATGCTACTGGGTGACTTCAACTATCCAAACATTGACTGGGAAAACTACTCAAGCTCAAACGCCCTAGCCCAATGCTTCCTTGAGTTTATAAACTCAAAACGCCCTTGAACAGCTGGTCACCTCTCCCACAAGAGGTGACAACATACTGGACCTGGTCATCACCAACATGGGGAACCTATGTTCCACACCTGAGGTAAACTCTTCATTGGTAAGATCAGATCACAAAATAATCACATGGGACATCCACATACCAACCCCCCCCCCAGTCAAGGAAATCAAGGTAAAAAACTTCTCTAAAGCCAACTTCATACTCCTCAAGACCGAGGTGGGAAGTTTCAAAGCTCCCAATCAAATGGAAAATGATAACCCATTGGCAGAATCTTACAAGTGCATTCTATGAACACCTTCAAGAATGCATGGACCGAGCCATCCTAAGTAAAACCAAGACCAACTCCTCAAAAAGAGGAAGCCAGTCTGGTGGACCCCGTCATAAATAAACTTTACAACAGAAGGAGGAAACTCCTGCAAGATAGAACAAAATCCCAAAATAAGAAGGCATCTCTGATTAACATCAATAAAAACTGCTCCCTCATTAAATCATCCAAGGCCAACTTCAAAGAAAAATAATATATTAGATTATAATCTTTTAATCAAATACTAAAACTATTTTAACACAATACGCAAATTATACACGGTATTTTACTTCGAATAGTTCAATTTACTTTTTTAGTCCCAAAGATTCCATCGTTTCATCGACATTATTAATATTGCAAATGAAGTTGAAGATGGTATTTATTAATTGATTTTTATTTTCATATTTGGTCAATTCATATCGCTTTGTGTGTGAATTGGTTATGTTTGTTTTTATTGACTATTATAATATTGATCTCTGAGTATTCCAGTGTTGTGTATCTGTATCTGAAGAATTCTCATTCAATCTTTCATTTGTTTTTATTTTGCATGCTTTCCACACTGTTTTTCAAAGAAAAATAGCCAATGACTCTAAGGATAACCACAAGGCCTTCTTTAACTATGTCAAGAGTCTAGGGGCAAACTCTCAGATATGCTCCGAGCTAGTGCATAATGGCCATAAATACACTGAACCAACTGACATTTCCAACATCCTGGCTGACAAGTTCAGTGCAAACTTCACCCCCCCCTCTCCACCAAAGTGGCTAGTACCCATCCCAGAAGAATGTGGCACTCCAGATATCTCAGACACACAAGTAAAGACAGCTCTTGCAAAGGCCAAAAACACAGCATCAATGGGACCAGATGCTGTGCCAGGTTGTGTCTTACACAAGCTTCAAAATGAACTAAACCCCCATCTCAAATCACTATTCAAACTGTACCAAAAGAATGGTGTACAGCAACAGTCATACCACTCCACAAAGGTGGTGCCACAACTGACCCTGGGAACTATTGCCCTATAAGCTTGACTAGCTTGGTCTGCAAAGCCATGGAATGCATTATCATGGAGCTCATTAACAGGGACATTGGGAACCTCCAGACACTGGACCCCACCCAGTTCGGCTTTGTTAAAGGCAGATCTTGCCTCCTGAACTTGGTCGACTTCTTCGAAACAGTCACTAAGGCCATAGATGAAGGGAAGATGGTCCACACAGCATATCTGGACCTCGCTAAGGCGTTTGACACCATCCCACACTCAGGAATCATAGACAAACTCACCAGCTTAAATATCAACCCCCATGTCACGAGATGGGTTGCTAATTGGCTCTCAGACAGAACCCACATGGTAAGAGTGGCAGGCGCCATGTCTGACTCTAAACCAGTCACAAGTGGAGTTCCACAGGGCTCAGTCCTGGGACCCCTCCTGTTCGGTATATATTTCTCCGAAGTACAGGCAAAGGCGGAGGGACTGTGGCTAACTAAGTTCGCAGATGACTGTAAATTGGGTGCAATAATTGACTCTCCAGCTGACACAGACATCCTGAAAAAGGGTCTCACAGAGACAAACACCTGGTGTCAAAGTCACGGCCTCAAGCTAAATGCCAAAAAATGCATAGTAATCCCATTTGGGAAAAACAAAGTACCTACAAACTACCACATAGATGGGAATCCACTAAGTACAGAAGAAGTAATTAGGGACCTGGGTACCCAAGTAGATAGCATGCTCTCCTTTGGTAAGCACATAGCCAAAATGGTCAGGAAATCCTTCTATGTGGCACACCTGATCACAAAGAGTTTCTCATCCAGATCCAAGGAGGTGATTGTGCCCCTTTACTCCTCACTCATTAGGCCCATAATAGAGTACAACGCC
Source organism: Protopterus annectens (assembly GCF_019279795.1). Lineage (NCBI taxonomy): Eukaryota > Metazoa > Chordata > Ceratodontiformes > Protopteridae > Protopterus > Protopterus annectens. The sequence continues at coordinate 367,885,105 of NC_056729.1, read as the reverse complement.
CCATTTGGGATGTACCACACTAGACACCTGCAACAACTAGAAAGACCACAGAAGTACCTCACTAAGAGGATTAAGGGCCTTAAACAATTACCCTATGAAGCACGACTAAAAAAGCTCCACTCTTCTCAGTCACTTACCGTCTGCTCAAAGGTGACCTATGCCTGACCTATAGGGCCATGTCAAACCCTGAACTAATGGACATGCTTCACCTCAAAAAAATGAGATCCCTCAGAACCATTCGTTCTAGCGACTTGAACCTATGTACAACAATAAACAGGACATGCTGGAGGGATAGATTCCTGTCCCAGCGACTTCCCTCACTCTAGAATAGAATCCCAATCCATATTTGACAGAGCTTCTCTCTGACCCTCTTCAAGAGAAATCTTGATGAGTGGATGGGTAATCGTAAGTTCTACCCTGGGATCACTTCAGGAGCCCTGTTGACAGAGGCCCAGGTTACTAATCTAATGAGGTGGCGAAAGCCATCACTCTGTGGCTAGGTTTATAAATGCCCATGGGTAGATAGCCTAGTACTTACCTATGAACCTATGAACCTAAGAACCTCAGTCACATATTAAGTACAGCAGACAGCCGGGGAATGCCATGGACATTTTGAGTGATGTACAGTACTTCAGAAACAGCTACAGATGTCAATGTCTGTAACATACCTTTCAACCTTTTAGTGCAAGAAATCTGTTCAAAGCCCGACAAAATGGGGGGGACAAAGGCCTACAAATACAGTCATATGTTAAATCCTGCTCCCATAAACATAAGCAGTTGCTAAAATAACAGGGTTTGTTTCAACAGACATTTTTCTGAAGGATTGGAAGTCAGAGACTCAAATGTATGTCACTATTTAGTGATTTCAATCCTAAGTTCATCCAACTGATTTTCAGAAAACTACACATTTAATAAGGAACAGACCAAAACTATGAGCCAAAACTCTGGATATGCTGTAAAACTCTGAACACCTGAGAGGAGTAGTCTGTAACACACAAAATCCTAGACTGGAGTACAGGTAGGTGTGGCCTGGAGTCACTTTATAAGTACTGACAGTCACACTGGAAACACTTAGTTAAAACGAGCACAATTTTGTTGTCCCGTCATCAGACTGACCTGACCTGTTACATATAGATATGTCTATACATACAGACACATTCGTATACATATCCATCTGTCACTATCTCTCTCTCACATACATAGTACATCTATCGCTATGTAGTGTCAAATAAATACATACCGATATATATATATATATATATATATATATATATATATATATATATATATATATATATATATATACATATATATATATATATATATATATATATATATATATATATATATATATATATATATATATATCACATTGATACATAGAGTCTCCACCTATATCTACATAACACATATACACATCATAGACACACAGCTACATTTATATATACATCCCTGTTAATTACATAAATATGTGTGTCGATGTCTGTATTGTTCTACATGCCCTAATAATGGTGAGTAAATCTGCACTATCACACATCCATACTGTTGCTCACAGGATGCAAAGTAAAGGTGCAACAGTACATAATCCAATTACTTACAGACCCTTATGCCTGCGGATGTCACCATGTAGATAGATGCAGGTGAGTAGGTGGTGTAATGTATAATGTTAAAAATAAATTGAGGCGAGCCAGATAACACACGGCAGGTAGACACGAATAAATCCAAGTTTAATGGTTAAGCGCTTTTCGTTTGACAGAGTGTTCAAACTTCATCAGCTGAAAGCTGTCAAACGAAAAGCGCTTAACCATTAAACTTGGATTTATTTGTGTCTATCTGCCGTGTGTTACCTGGCTCGCCTCAATTTGTTTTTATCAGTTTGCTTGTTCCTCGTATTTATAATGTATAATGTTGTCAACACACACATGGACAGGGTACATTGATCCTCCCCAAAGGCTTGTCTATCTAACTGCAAGCAGACACATATGGCCATACTGGTAAATATACCCACATAGCTAGGATAATAACAGTTACCTCACTGCTAGGATACTAGATGCAGATAACAGTACGAAGAAATATCACTCTGCAGACCACAGATGCTGTTCAACACAAGCCTCGTTTGTGTAATGCACAAGTATTATGCCTGCAGTCACTTATACAATAGACTCAACCTGTAGCATGTGCAATAAGTGCTTTGATGTACAGTGAATTGCACTAGATTGGTAGAGGTTCTAATCTTACTCTAGGCTACTTGGTGTGTGCATGTGTCCTGATGACATAAATATGGTAATCTTGGTAACATAGAAATAGGTCGGGTTTTGCAGTATTTTATTTGTAGCATGTGATGTGACCCCTCCAAAGTACTGACCACAACAAGGCCTGGTGATGTCATCAAGCATAATATGTCCTAAGCTGATAGAACTAGCAGACATGAAGTATGTTGCATGCATCACATACTGTGATATGTAGTGTCTACCATTATATAGGTAAGTGTTCTCATCTACATACAGCCAACTTGCACTACATGTGTGACTTGGCATGCTCTGTATGCAGTGATTGGAAATGGTGCTAGCCTTAATGTAACCATGGTTATGTGTGAGCCTGTTAGAGCATTTTACATCATGTTATGGAACCATAGGATGTTTGTACTTCATTGGCATAATAGCCATGCTGCCCTTGCAATCACAGACATCTTTATACCTGTAGTTACAAGATCCGCACATATTGCCCCAGCCCAAGAGGGACACAGGCAGATGCCCTGTGTTGAGATAACGGTCACCCAGCCAATCACAAAAATAGCATGTGGTGAGGTAAACTGAGGTGCTCTGTGTGCCATCAGGCAGGGTTCTGTTTCAAGGGTGTGTTTAAGTTTGCTAGACAAATCTCTCCCACAAGCATGTAGTATCAATGCCACATACAAGGTTAATGTCCTTACAGTGGGTAATCTATCAACTATGCCTCCTACAGATAGGCAGCATATGCAATAAAGCAGGGTCACACATTGCTCCGTATGCAAGACACAGATCACCTCTGCACAGTCTATATGCCAGAGGTGACAATGACACTCATTGCAGACTATCCCCATTGAACACATACTAGAGACATTAATTGACCTTGTAAGGGACCATACTGTTGTGTGCAATTGCCAGTACTGCTTGCAAAGGTACATCATCAAATGGCCATTGCACTCAGATAATGGCATGCTGAGGGAAGAGTACTTGTAGGTTTTGAGCATGTCACTTACAAATGACTGTGGCCTCAGCTATGCCATATGATTCCTGCCATACCACTGTAGAGACAAGGTGATCTGAGGCATATTAGATGTAAACCTGTGCGGCCAGGTCTGGATGCCCAGTTTGTTCACTCTTGAGTATGCACATCACATGCTGCAACTGATGTGCTACTTACTAGGCACATAGGTCTAACTAATGGAACTGATACTACATGTATATTTGCATAAAGTTTTGGCCATTACAATGTCAACAAACATGTGTTAGCAATATCCTCGTGCAGGATAGTGAAATACCACAGAGACTCTATGAGTGCTTACAATCTGCAGTCATCAACCAACATTGTTAGCCACAGTCAATCAGTAGTTGTGTGTATTGTGGTTCAATGCATTCTAAGCAGTAGAGGACCCAGGACTGTGCCCTGTTGAGCACTGCTGCTGACAGATCAGCTGTTGGAGGTGGATGTCCCTATGTTGCGTATGTGGCCAGCAATGGGCCAATTAGTGACCCCCTACAATGGCAGTATCATGGATGCTTAAGTGGGTGCTTTGTAAATGTTTCCTGAGAGGGGGATATAGTCAGATGGCTTAACTGAGTCTAGGGGGTTGCATGCCCTGATGTACCCTCACCCAGGTGCATGGTCACTGCCTCAGAAATATCCACCATGTATAACAGTCATGCTCCCCCTATCACACATCCAAACTCTGTACATTCAACTGTGTGAAGAACGCATATATGAGTGCTGATCAGCTCCATGATGATCACACCTACAGCCATACAGATATGGATACTCAGACAAAGAGGTGTATATTTATGGCAGTCAGTGGATGCACCATCTCTGTGTAAGGGTATAACAGCTGCCATTGTCCACTCAGCTGGTGTGCAGCCAGTAGTGTTGGTATGATTGCAAGGGTGCCCCAATGGTGTTAGTAATCCTTGTCAGATCACATGTAGGATGCAGCCTGGAATGTTAGTGTGTGCAATACTTGCTGTGTCCAGTGAGAGGCCAGTTATGAATTGCTCTGTAAACATGGAATTTATGGGACAAGTAGTTGGAATGTCATGTATCACATGTGGTGAGAACAAGAGAATGTAGTTGACACAGACAGTGTGGGTGTACAGGTTAGGTATGAGTTCAGGCCCATAATATGTGGCATCATGACGTATGAGGTCACCAATAATCTGGGCCTGTCCTTTGAGGTCAAACATGTAACTATACTGTGTGTTGTGGATCTGCTTTGCATGGGTGACTACTTTTGTCACTTACTGTGTCTACTCAACATCACAACAACACTATATGCTTCTTTTAGCTGAGGAGGTAGTGACTCCATGTTGGGGTGGCACCATCATCCCAACTGTTACACAGCACTGTTCACCTTTCATTGTACTGCCTGCTAATGGCAGTTGTCCACCAGCCAGGTTTGCTGAGCCATGATGAGCCTGTGTTCCTCCTGTCATGTACAGCTGAGTTCATGCCATTGTAATGTTACTGACATAATGCATAGGTGTAGAGCTCTGCATACTAGTCTGTCCCATCTGAAGGGGGAGGTGCAGTCATGCTATGTCAACCATCCCACAGGAGGTAATAAATGTCTGTCTTGACATATATGTCTCTATTGTCTCCAGTGGGAGATACATGCAGGTAGTTCTAAGGAGAGTGATCTGTGGCCAGATCCCACCAGAGAGGACCTCACATTGGGGGGGGCTGTACTGGTCAACCATATTGGTAAACACATGATGCACTATGTTGGTTCCCCCTTGTGGAGATGTCATGGCACTGCTGCAGAGCATTGCCGGTAAGGACATGGACAGTCATTTGGGCAAGTGAGCCACAGCAAGACTAAGCAACACAGTGTGCACATATTACACTTCTCTAACGTGTTTGTGCTCTGTACAGACACCTTGCATGACTGTCTTCATGCAACATGCTGGAAGTAACTGCAACACTTACTTGCATGGAGGATAACTAGCAGGTAGGGCCAAGCAGTGTCCCTAGATCTCTGAGTCATGTCACCTGAAATGCCATCATAGGAGTTAGCATGGATGCGAGCACTGACACTGTCATACACTTAGTGATACTGGACCAAACACTGTTACTTTTGTTCAAGGCCAGATCATGCCTACTGACTGTAACTGGCGGGGCCCACTGACTGTTACACTATGCAATGGATGTCGGACATATGTCTCACTCTACCAACCATGGCCTGACAAGGTGTATGACAATATTAGGCTAGCAGGCTTGCTGGAAACTGTGTACATCATGTACAGAGTGTTATGTCAGCTAGTGGTTAAGCAAGTGGCAGTCATACTCTGGGAAGATAGCAGTGGGAGACCTACATTGCAAAGATGGCAGTCCCCAGTAGGGTTCACCATCTTCCATTATTGGTGCATCCTGCCTACCTATTGCCTCTCTGCAGTCACACCCACTGTCAGTGACCTCTGACTGAGTACATTAGCAGGTGACTGCATATTGGGAGCTGTCGCAGAGTCCCACACAGAACCAACACTTATCTAGGATGGCCTAAGACACAGTCAGTTGTACTTTGAGTCACTGGCAAAGAGTGACTGTCAATGATTGCACTATACTATCATGTGGGACATCATCCATCCCTGCAAAATATTGTAGTCTCTGCACAATGCACACAGTTGAGCCATTACACATGGAGTTATGCACAGACAGTATTGTAGCCTTTGACTCTTACTGGTTGGTAAGATGTGGTGATGGATTCACTGTTGTACACCCTACACTGACACATTTGTGATGTAAACCCCATATTGTCACTGCTATACTGCATGTGGCAATCATCACAGATATCATTGTGTGCAATGGCACCTTTGCTATGTCACTACACAGGTATATCATACCACTGTAGCAGCCACACAGGTTCCATGGTACTCCAATACACAGCATAGATTGCATGTCCTATTGAGTCCATGTCACGACCGTAGATGTGTAATCTATCCCATAAATGCTTTGGAGGGGATGTGTCTGGATCCATACAGGGAGGTGTCGGATCACACTGTGTACCTCCCGTGTATCCATGACAGGACTAACATATATCTCACCTGTTCTACACACCTACAACATCACTGTGGTATACATAGCACGTGCTGGAGAGACAAGTATGTAGTACAGACACTATGGCATACATGAAATAGGTCTCCCATGCATGTGAAGCACACATTTTCTGTGACACAGCATCTGCAGGTTACAAAATAGGATGCAGAACATGACAATTATAATGGGTGTTGGGCAACTGTCTGTACTGGACACAAGATATTTGTAGATGGGTCATCTCCATCACTACATCTTGTAGATGCATGAGTTCCCAAAACACTGGTGACACTTACCAAGGGTTGCAGACCTGTTCACAGATTAGGGATGCATGAGTACACTGAATGCTGCCATTGTCCTTGTTAGCCATTTATACATATATGAACCTATGGAGCCATGCACTTATAGTGTTGTACCTTGCTGGAAGATAGGTAGGTGTGGCCTGGAGTCACTTTATAAGTACTGACAGTCACACTGGAAACACTTAGATATATTTCTGCTGTTCTGACATGCCATCCTGTGCTTATTTATTGCCACTGTCTATACATAGGTTACCCCAACAGACTCCTGAGACAGAATCATAAACAGTTCCATGACACACCTGTCATGATGTAATTATACAGCCATTACAACATCATACAACATAAGGTGCACAAAGGTATGTGGCGTACTCATGACAAATGCCAGCACACAGTATCTGTTGTTAAGCACTACAAGTGGCATGGCAAAACAACACTGCATTACACAGGTGCATGTCAGCTAATATAGTCACCCTGTGTATCAGACACATAGCTTCATTTCCCTGCATTGATGGGGAGGATGACTGGGATGTGGCACATGTATCATCACGTGTACAGGGTGTTGTGTGGGGTGCAGGAGACCCAAATAGTTGACAGCATGTGTGTGATTCAGGAAGGGAAGCATGTAAGATGGACCGTGAAAGGTGCCGTGTGTGTCCATAGGTGACCTGCATTTGACAGTGGTGTGTGAGTGTGTGTATGTACACAGTCAAGCTCAGTGCTAGTCCTGCATGTGTGTATGTTGTACAGCTTTGGACCGTACATGGTAGAGTTGACAGTTCACCATCTCTGTCCCCAAACACGAGAACTGTCTCTGCCAGGAGTTGTACTGGCACCTCCATGCCCAAGGTCAGAAGTGGTGCTAGTACCTGACGGTGACTGCTGTCTGCTGGGACCATGAGCCCATGGCCTGCCACATCATGGTGTGGACAGCACACTCCCCTCTGTAGTGCTGGATGTATTGCCACTACAGGAGTGTGATTGTGCATGGCCATGTGGATTCGTTGCAAATGGGGTTGCTAATCTACATCCACGAGTCCAATGCTCAACTCCGACCACATGTTCCAACATAGACAATGTGCGGTCCAAGAGAGACACTGTCTCAACACACCTTCTGTCCACCGCATCAGTCAACCAATCCAGGGTGTCCTCAATGTGATGGAGGTAGCCACAGATGTCAGACTGTGCTGCATCTATAACTCTAAGCAAATATCTGGTGTTCCTTTCAGACCATGCCTGTGCCTCCATGATAGCACTAAACATGCACCAAGTGACCCATGATGTGACACCTGCAACAGGTGCTGGACAGACAGCAGGCCTACAAGCACACCTGTCAATACACCTGTGTGGGACCTCACTAGATCTCTGGCTATGGCCAGTGTCTACACTCACCGGGGCCATAGTTGCCACACTTTCCTTTACAATGTCCCCACCTTCTGACTATACAATATCTGTGGCATCTGGGGACTGGGTATGTGTGGGCATATTGAATGTGTATGGTGACAATGGAGGCCGAAGAGGTATGTCTACCTCTGGGACAGATTCAGCCCCCAACACCCCCACCTGTACCCCACTGTGGCCACAATCATTATCAGAGTCTGAAGAGACACTGACATTGAGTTTTGTAGGGGACAGAGAGCAACCTCCCCCCAGTAACCTGTGATAAGAAAGAAAAAAGCAGTAACAGTACACATATCTTAACAAATATATTAAAATACATGTTTCACTGCCTAATTTAATGTCCTTTCAACCTTTTGTGTTTTAAAAGGCATTTTAGAGTAAATGCCTCATCTAAACCAGGAGGCTTATCTTTTCTTAACTGTCACTGCCAAAGTGTTTCTATTTGTTGAACTACACTCCTGTGATTACCACCTCTAAGATCTTGTTCCAGAATGGAAATAAAACATGCTACACTGTTTACACACAGCATTATTTTTAAATATGGCATTATTCCTACCCTTAACTTTAATAGACTATAAATGTTCCTTAAAAAAACAGTGTCATGCTTACCAGGAGCAGGAACATGGCCCTGGCCAATACCTGATGGACCTGTGAAATGTTGAGGATGAGGTAAAGTCAGTACCAATGCATGTTGCAGTAAGACAAGGTAATATATCCATATAGCTCACATTTACAGTATCTACCATGTTACTTTTATTGGCCACATTCTGAGTATGAGAATACAACTGAGGTACCCCCCCCCCCAAAGAACCCATGTAAAAGTATGTACAGCCTGACACACTGACTGCTACAGTATTGCAATGCTGATCAAAGTAACCCTACCTGCATGCTCCTCTGCTGTGAAAACTGTGGCATCCACCTCCATGATGTATGGTGTGATGGATGTCTAGGAGCTGTTGTGTGTGCCTAGGTTCACCAGGGATTCCTCAGTGCCTGTGAATGGTTGATCCACTGCAGGGCTTCCACTGGTGATGACACAATCCCTGGCTACATCTGCATCCCTTTATCATGCAGCATTGATAATGTCCATTATACAGTGTCAAACCTGCTCATATGTCCAGGCCTGATGGCCCATGCCATTCACATCATGGACAAGGTCTGTCCACAATGCAGCCTGCTGTTCCCCATTTTGCCTCCCCCGGGCAGTAGGATGTGATGTTGTTGCCTTAGTCCTTGCAGCATAATTTCATTTTCTGCATCAGAGGAGGGTGCATGGCATCTATGATACATGATTCCTGAAAGATAAAAAAGGGGAACTCATTACAGGATCATATACGTGGAAGTACACTATGTAGAGATACAGCAAGGATAAAATGTCTGGCACTACCCAATGCTTGCTCACATATGTCATATCCCACAGTGTTCAAACTACTAAGTTTGTGCATACAACAGAGATAGTCGCAATAGTTAGGTATTCCCATTTGTGCCATAACAGATACGGTTGTATGATCATACACCCAATGCTCGAGTCTACTGTGGTGTGCCCCCTACAGGCAACCCTCCGATAATACGTCATAGGAACAGTGCCACACTATTAGCAGTGTGCTATTGCAACAACTATAAAGGGACAGTCCAATGGGACCAATGTGCCACAATGACAACAGACAATGCACACTTGATGTATAGTATATCCTGTGTAGGTGTAAGACAGTAGGAGATCAATGGCATGTCATTATCCCAAGTCTATGACAGGATTAATGCTGTATTCGATATTCCTCATATGTCTGTTCACTCATCTGCATCCTGTTGTACACAAAATCATTTACATACCTGATGGAGTGCAGTACTCCTCTGTTGATATGTGATGATAGTAAACTTTTCACAAAGCCGTGCTCTGCGTAAGGGAAGTCTCATACAGACTGGTTCACCATAGCCAGCTGCTTGCCTTTTAAACATGCTTCCCATCAGCAGGTGATTGCCTCTAAACCAGTATGTGGGTCTGAAATGCTAATTCCAGCTAACATAGCTGATTTGCACTATCATCAGCCAATGACATGCAACCACTGTACAATATATAAGGCCTTCATGAAGATTAGGGTCCTTTCTGATATGTTGTGCTGGACATTACTGGGGTGAGGAGACTACATTGTTGCAGAGCATAGGTCTGTAGCAGAAACCTTACCATAGAGATGTGTGTGCTACAGGCTGGAACTGCTGCCGCTAGTAATAGACATAGGCAGAGAGTGTAAACACTTTGGAGGACACCAACCTGTAGGAGTAACTGTGGGAGGTGTGTCAGCCTTGTTGTAGAGGCAAAGCCAGAGTGAGGCTACCCTTTCCACTCCAAATAAGTCATGTGTTTAACGTAAGTATGTTAGGCAATGGTATCACTAACAGAATACTAGGAAACATTTTTGGTGTGTCCTTGTGTAAGATGGGGTATAAAAATAAGAATATGTCCACCATTTGGGAAACTGCCAGGCCAAGAGTTTCAGACTGGCAGTAATTTGCAGTGTGTATGAGGCCAGGCCTTGTTAAAAGCAGGGACTTCCAATGATTATGTTATCTGTACAGCTATAATAATCTGCACAGTAACTTTGGAAGGACTCTGTGGTGTACTCTGATATCAGTGGCCCTCATTTGCAGTACCTGTGTAATTGCATATTAATGCATGACATGACACTTTATGCACACATAGTTTTGCTATAGGTAATTGTGAAGTGTGTTCTTACCTGCAGGCCTGTGACCTCCACTTGTGAAAAGCATACATGTCATTTGAAACACATTGTTTGGAAAAAGAGTGCATGACTCAGTCATTAATTGCTGCCTTCACAATACTGTAAATTCACTTCTGCACACCACTGGATTTGACCCCAGGACTGTGTGTGACAAAATGTGCCATTTGCAAGGCAATTAACAGATTGAGCTACTGAGTCACTGCTGAAGCAGGTGTATTTGCAAGATATATGTGCACACATATAGGCTGTGATCTACATTTTCTATATCCATCAGTATGTACATGGCTTTATATGGATGCATGTGTACACCAGGCTCCCAGGTGAACATCTATTTTGCTGTTAATGCCTTAGAAGGTGTCTTTCTACATGATGCTGCTGAAGGGCACATTTACCTGCTATCACAGGCCTCACTTACATCCATTATTATATCTTTGGCTTTCTAGTGGTGTACTATTGCACCACAGTCCAAGGTACACTGCTATTTTAATCTGTTTAATTTAATTACATTTTAATCAAGTTTGTGAGATATGGTGCGGCTTGCAACTCTGCTGAAATACGCTTAATGACTATAACTGGCAATTAATGTTTTCTTTAAACCACCTGTTTTAAGTAAGAGTTGTGTGGTGTAACAGTTTAATGCAGTGAACCCATGGTCTTGGGTTCAAAATATGGGATTGGTGTTTATTTTGTGTGTATTACAAGATTAAAAACACATATAGTCAATATAGCTCTATTTAGCTGAGCTTAGCGAAGTTACACAATGCATCTCACCACACAGCGTCACACTAAAAAAATGTAAAGGAAAGAAAAATTGGGAGATAGAAAAGTGGGGAAATGGGGTGCAAGCAGGGAGAAAAGCATAGTGAAAGAAAGGCAGGGATGTACAGGAAGGGTGCAGGAAAGAGCCATAGCTATCAATTTGTTGTAAAACAACAACTGTGCATTTTTACAGAATTTGTACATGACTTTGAACTCTCAACCCCAGAGAGAGGGGTAAGGACAACATAACTGTATTGTCAAGCCAGTTGGACCAAATTATATGTGTCCAGTGAATGTGTGTGCAAAATGAAGAGCTATGTATGGGAAGATATTTTTGGGGGGACAGGAGCCCATTTTTTTAAGGTGAGAGTGAGACATATGTAGACATAACCAGTGAGAGGGTGAATAAAGGTATCACAAAGCTCTATATATTTGGAAAATTCACATCTATGGTGCTTCCTCATGCCCTGTACGTGTATTTGAATCATGATGTACCTTATAACACAACTGTCTCTTCAAAGACTTTTTACTCTTATATCTAAATCTAGGTCTGTCACCAACCACATCTCCTGTAGCATCATCATTCTGCAAAATGGACCAATTATGTCTAATGACTCTACATACTACTTTCACATCACTAGTAAAATACAGACTAATGGAAAGTCTGTCATGATCATCCCTTCAGATATTAGAAACGTCATTAAGATGCATGCTCAAATCCAAAAAATATGGTCTGGCTCTACTGGTCCTTTGGCTCCTAGCTAAAGTGCAAGCATCCACAATTTCTCTTTCTCCATATCCTCTTGTTCATCAGATGCTAGGCAAGCTAAATCGCTATCAACTCTCTGGTCAAGATAATTCAGTCTTGACATCCGTTAAGTCTGGCCTTTTAAGATATTCTTATAAATAAAGGCAGGATGCATGCTAGCTCTTTGTAGAACTGCATTAGGTCTGCAGGACATCCTAAACAGTCCTGTACTGAAGTAACCATTAACGTCTCTATCTATATAGACATCAAGGAAATTGATGGAAGATAAGGACTGTTTACTGGTGAATTTCAAAAAATAAGTCATGGTATGTATATAGGTAATAAACTCATGCAGACTCTCAGAGGAACACAGCCACAACAAAAATATTAATCCTGCAAGACAGAGGGACTCCAAAACAGCCAGTTTCAATAAAAAAACTTTTACTGTCGACACCATAAGTGTTTTCACAGACTAAGCTGCTTCTTCGGGTAATGTCCATCAAACTAAAAAACAATATATATATATATATATATATATATATATATATATATATATATATATATATAAACATAAAAATACAATAGTACAAAGGTAAAAAACATTCAATGTCTTAGGTTCCTAGATTTCAGCTTAGGTTTTATAGGAACCACAAAACTGAGTCCATGCCCACTATCACCCCTCATGGTAATAATCCACTTAGACTCAGGTTGCTCAGTACTATTCCTGATAACACCTCCTCTTAATGTCTCGTGCACCCTCCCTATAACCAAAACCTTAAAAGTACCACTGGCAATGACAATGTTTTGTTAGATTATTTTATGGTTATAAACCCACTACTGCCTACAATACAAGCTTTTCCAAAAGTTCATAAAAATGCACAAAATCCCCTTATGAGCCCTATTGTGGCAGGATGCGATTGGCTGACAGAGCCCCTCTCTATTTATTTGGAAAAAACTTTGAGACCATTGTTAAATAAGAATATGATTATTTTGAGGGGCACTGAACATTTTTTGAGCAATTTGCTTTTTTAGATGCTAACACTGGTAAAATTTTTATGCATTAATTTATTTTTGTTATTATGGATGTCACCTCCTTATTCAATGTCATACCTAATGATGAAAGGGTCTTGAAGGTCGAACAGTTTTTGCACACTTTAACTTGAGAGAGTTGGAAATCTCTGTTGTCTGTATTATATTAAGAACAGTGTTGGAAAATAATGTTTTTGTATTTAATAATTCCATCTATTGGCAGCGTCATGGCGTAGTTATGGGCACTTTGTGTGCCAATAGCTACATCAACACTGTGATGGCTATGTGGGAAATGGAGCATATACTTGAGGGACCCTACTCCCCATTTATACCTTTTTATAAAAGGTTTGTTGATGATTTGTTTTTTGTTTTTTTGGGGGGGGTTGTGGATAGGTACTAAACAGCAGTTAAGAGGATTTGAGGTGCATGTAAATAATACGACTAATTATTTACGTTTTTCTATGAATCCATCAACACACAGTATGAATTTTCTTGATGTTACTGTTGAAGCTAACGGGAATGGCTCCATTTTTACTAAATTGTATAAGAAACCATGCCATGTCATGTATAGGCATTTTATGCACCTTACCCACATTTTTAGTAATGTGGTTAAGAATCAAGTTTTTAGAGACTCCAGGTTAAATGTACGTGAAAAGGAGTTTTATGAGCAGGGAGAAACTACACAGCATTGTTTAAGGATCAGAGGCTATAATGACTAAGAAATAGTTGAAAATGTAGAGAGGGTAAAAAGCTCGATGGGGACTACAGTTAAACCTTATTTTTCAAAACCTGCATCAGACAGAGTAACGTATAATAGGGATAATCAGTGTAAATTGAGGATACCACTACATTATTCTAATAATGTTCCCATGTACATGAATGTTATTAGAAAACACTGGAAAGTTCTTGTGATAGACAAAGACATTTTTAGAGTGATAGACCCCACCCCCAGGTTTGTATTTAGGAACATGAAATCCCTAAAAAGGACTTTATGTTATTCAAAGAATAAACATGAATATAACAATAATGCCACTTTAGCATGTGGCACTTGTAGTGTATGGACTTAAATTGACAGCAGTCCCACTTTCACGCACTCTGATGACCAGGATAGAATATATAGGTTTAAAGTTTTTGCCACTTGTAGCACCTCCTATGTTGTTTACTTGGCCCACTATTTATTGTGTTCAGAATTTTACATAGGCAAGATGGATAGAACATTTAGAGAAAGAATAAAGGAACATCTGTATCATATTAGCAAAGGGAGTAAAACTAATGCCCTTGCAAAACATGTTATTGCCAGTGATACTGAGCATACTTTTAAGTTTTTGGTTATAGGGAGGGTTCCAGCCAGAAACTTGTAGTCTATTGGCCATTTTGGGTCAATTCCTAGGTCTTTTCAACCCCCTGCTATAAAGCTCACTTTAGCGCGCTTTTGCGTGATTTAGCTCGGAGTTGCCCATAGAGCACCATCGGGCAGCGCCGGTTAAACAAGGTTAAACTATTTCTGGCTCCGTAAAGTCTGCTCTTCAATTTTTCCCTTAGAACTTCTCTACTTGCAATCTAAACAGTCTATTCTCTATCTCAATAGCTCAGCACTTGCTCCTAAAGCATTTTTATATAGGTAAAGTACTTGTATACTAAACAAAGTACTACATTAGCCTAGAATCCCCTTGAGTACCCATTTCCCTATAGGTCCCTTCTGACTCAGTTACACAGCAAACTTTTTCACTTTTTCTAGCATGTCGAAGGGTCAGTTGCTAGCGTCCTCTCCTGTTCAGCTGGTGAATCTGGGCATCTTGAGGCAATGTTACAATTGCCTCATGTACACAGACAACCCACTCCTTCTCCCACAAAACACAAATACATGTGAGAGATGCAACTATATAGCCAAACTGGAGGCTGAGCTCTCTCAACTCAGGACTGGCAAGACCAGACAGGAGGAGAAGGAAACCACACACACCACAAACCCAGTTTCACATAGAACTATCACAACTGCAAAACAAACACATAAACACACAAAGACATACTGGAGGCACTGATCAAAAATCTACCAAAACTACAGAGGCCTCCAAAGCAGACACCCAAGCAACTGCCACCTCAAGACATAAGACATGCAACACATAGTTCTCAAAGTCAGTGTGCTAAACAGTCACAGCCCTTAAGGCCAAACACAATGCCAGACACACTTGTTATAGGTGACTCCATAGTCAGACACACTGAAGTCCCACTCACCAGACTGAACAAGGAAAAGATCACAGTTAGCTGCCTGTCAGGCGCTAGAATCTGCCACATAACACAAGCACTCAGGTCACTCCACAGCAAGTACAAGTATGACTCAGTCATTGTCCATGCCGGTGTGAACAACCTGAGACATACCTCCCTAGACTACATGAAAAGAGACATAAAGGAGCTCTCAGATTATGTAGCCCAGGCCGGTATGACCCTGAGCAGTATCCTACCCTCACCAAGAATGATGCCACAATACAGAGACAAAATGATCAGCTTTAATAATTGGCTTAATTACTGGTGTCATTCTAAGGGGATCCAATGTCTGTCTGCCTGGGATGACATGCTTGACAAGCCACGCTGCTGCACAAGGGACGGCTTGCACCTGTCACCCCTGGGCTTCCGGATATTGGCAAAGGCTGTTGCCACCCCCATAGTGCCTTTTTCAGGCAAGGCTCAAATGATAAACCTACCGCCCTAGAAAACAAAAATGGAGAAAAACTAAAGGTAATACTGCTCAATGCCAGAAGTCTAAACCTCAAGATGCACGCCCTCGAAGCCCTCCTCAGTATGGAGAACATCGATGTTTGTGCTGTGACTGAAACCTGGTTCAAGGCTCCTGAGAGCACCCCAGCACTATCAGGTTATACCTCATATCATGCGTTCCGGCCCCAAAATCCGGACCGAACCACAAAAGGAGGGGAGTATCCATATTCATAAAGGATACCCACACCTCCAGGTTAGTGGCAACGCACGAAGCATCGGAGACCATCCAGGTGCAATTAACCATAGGTAAAACTGCCCTACAGTTTGTAACATGCTACAGACCACCTTCTCAA
Source organism: Protopterus annectens (assembly GCF_019279795.1). Classification (NCBI taxonomy): domain Eukaryota; kingdom Metazoa; phylum Chordata; order Ceratodontiformes; family Protopteridae; genus Protopterus; species Protopterus annectens. The sequence goes on along the minus strand of NC_056729.1, from coordinate 367,868,784 downwards.
ACTCAGGAAACCCACACAGCCTTCCTGAAGACACTGGAGAGTATAAATGTCTCTCCAAACACCATCATATTGGGTGACTTCAACTACCCAAACATAGACTGGGAACATTACTCAAGCCCCAACACCCTAGCCCAAAGGTTCCTTGAGTTCATAAACTCAAATGCTATGGAACAACTAGTCACCATTCCCACAAGAGGAGAAAATATACTAGACCTGATCATCACAAACATGGGGACAAAATGCTCCACACCGGAAGTATATCCCTCATTGGTGAGATCAGACCATAAATTAATCTCACTGGAGATCCACATCCCGCCCCCACCCCCAGCAAAAAAGACCACAGTAAAGAACTTCTCAAAAGCAAACTTCACACTTCTTAAGACTGGAGTGGTATCCTTCAAGGCCCCTGAGCCAGTGGAAACCACAACCCACGCTGCTGAAACCCTTACAAATGCCTTCTATGAGCACCTCCAGGAATGTATGGATCAAGCAATCCCTAATAAAATCAAAACCCTTTCCACCAAAGGCAGGCACCCGGTCTGGTGGACTCCAGCCATAAACAAACTCTACAACAAGAGGAGAAAGCTACTACATGACAGAGCAAAATCCCTAAATGGGAAGGCATCTCTGATCAATACTAGCAAAAAACTATGATCACTCATAAAATCATCCAAGGCCAACTTTGAGAGACAAATCGCTAATGACACAAAAGACAATCATAAAGCCTTCTTTAGCTATGTTAGAAACCTGGGTGGAAACTCCCAGATATGCTCAGAATTAGTCCAAAATGATAAACAAATCACTGAACCCACAGACATTGCCAACATACTGGCAGACAGGTTCAGTGCAAATTTCTCCCTCCCCCCCAAAAGGAGAAATATCTATCCCACCAGAGTCTAGCCTCCCAAACATCTCAGATGCCCAGGTGAGAGCTGCTCTCTCTAAAGCGAAAAACACAGCATCAATGGGACCGGACGGTGTCCCCGGCTGTGTGCTACACAAACTCAATGAGGAACTAAACCCACACATAAGGCTGCTGTTTAATCTTAGCCTTACTACAGGATACATACCCAAAGAATGGCGACGGCAACTGTGGTCCCACTCCACAAAGGCGGTGCTTCTATGGACCCTGGAAATTACCGCCCCATAAGCTTGACGAGCCTTGTCTGCAAAGCTATGGAGAGGATCATAATGGAACTCATAAATAAAGACATTGGGGACCTACAGACACTGGATCCTACCCAATTTGGCTTTGTCAAGGGCAGATCCTGCCTCTTGAACTTGGTCGACTTTTTCAAACAGTCACTAAGGCCATTGATGAGGGTAAGGCAGTTCACACAGCCTACCTTGACCTAGCAAAAGCGTTCGACACAATACCCCACTCGGGCATCATAGAAAAGCTCACCAGCTTAGATGTAAACCCATATGTCACAAGATGGGTTGCAAACTGGCTCAAGGACAGAACACACAGGGTTAGAGTTGCTGGTGCCATGTCAGACTCTAAGCCGGTCACGAGCGGTGTCCCACAGGGCTCAGTCCTGGGCCCTCTCTTGTTCGGCATTTATGTTTCTGAAGTGCAGGCAAACATAGGGGGATTGTGGCTGACAAAATTTGCAGATGACTGCAAACTGGGCACCATAATTGACACTCCATCAGACACAGATATCCTCCAGAAAGGTCTCATAGAAATGGATAACTGGTGCCAGAGCCATGGCCTTAAGCTAAATGCCAAAAAATGTATAGTCATACCCTTTGGGAAAAACAAGGTAACCCCTAATTACCACATAGGTGGTAATCCATTAAACACGGAAGAAGTTATCAGGGACCTGGGGACCCAAGTTGACAGTAACCTCTCTTTTGACACTCACATTGCCAAAGTGGTTAGGAAGACCTTCTACATTGCCCACCTGATCATGAACGGATTCACATCCAGATCAGGAGAGGTCATTGTACCCCTGTACTCTTCAGTTATCAGACCAATGATTGAGTACAACGCCCATTCGAATGTACCTTACCCGACACCTGCAGCAGTTGGAAAGACCCCAAAAGTTCCTCACCAAAAGGATAAAAGGACTCAAACATATGTCATACGATGCCCGACTGAAGAAACTCCAGCTCTATTCAGTCGCATACCGTCTGCTCAGAGGTGATCTGTGCCTGACATACAAGGCCATGTCCAACCCGAATTAATGGACATGCTCCACCTCAAAAAATCCAAATCCACCAGAGCCACGAGAGCAAGAGACTTAAACCTCAACACGGATATAAATAGGACGTGCTGGAGGGACAGATTCATCACCCAGAGACTCCCTACACTATGGAACAGAATCCCAGTCCATGTGAGGCAGAGCCCCTCACTGACTCTGTTCAAGAGAAATCTTGACGAGTGGATGGGAGATCGTAGGTTTACCCCGGGAATCATCTCTGTATCACTGCTGGACAGAGGCACAGCAAACTAATGGGTATAGTATTCTCATCCTAAGGAGTGGTGAAAGCCACACACACTCTGGCTAGGCTTATAAATGCCCTAGGGCAGATAGCCTAGTATGAACTTATGAACCTATGAGACATTAAGAGGATGTGACATCAGGAACAGTATTGAGCAACTTGACTCTAAGTGGATTATTAGACTGAGAGGTGATAGTGGGCATGGACTCAATGATGTGGTCCTATAAAACCTAGGCTGAAATGTAGAAACCTAAGATGGTGAATGTTTTTTACCTTTGTATTATTGTATTTTTATGTTTTATATATATATATATATATATATATATATATATATATATATATATATATATATATATATATTTGTTACATAGGTGCTATGCATATGCTTTTATGAAACTATTTGTTTAAATAATTTGAGTGCCTTGATGACACAAGATTAATAAAGAGTGGTAGTATATGGTATTTAGACTGAGTTTTTTTAGTTTGATAGACGTTACCTGAAGAAGCAGCTTAGCCTGTAAAAGTGTTTGTGGTGTTGACAATAAAAGTTTTTTATTGAAACTGGCCATTTTGGAGTCCCTCTGTGTTGCTGGATTAATTTTTTGGTTTTATATACTGGGACTTCTTAGAAAGGGTTGTTTTTTGTGTTTGTTCTGAACAACAAAAATATATTGTCTACAAATCTTCTATAAAACATTATACAATGCATATCATCATGTCCATAGAAAACATACTTCTCTTCCCAAGAAGCCAGAATCATGTTGGCATAGCTATTGGTACAAGCCATGCCCATAGCTATGCCAGCTTTCTGGATAAAAATAGCATCTTCAAATATAAAGGCGTTATTCTCCAAAACAGTCTCTAAAAACAGGCACAACAAATCTATCAGTTCTGATGAAAAATTACTGCGCTGCTGTAAAAAGTCCTTAATCATTTTGATTCCTGTTCTACTGGGAATCACTATAAAAAGTGAGTCCACATCCAGAGTCACTAGATAGCAATCAGTGATTGGTCCAGTCCATGTTATAAAAACATAAAAATCATTCAAAAACTGCTTAGTGTCACTTAAAAAAAAAAACAGCCTCGTTCAAAACTTTTCTAAGATGTCTCTCAATACATATAGAAAAAGGTTCCATGATCCACCCTCTGCCAGACACAATAGGCCTGAGGGGTGGATTAGAAAAATTCTTATGAATCTTGGGGAGTCCTTGAAATGAGGGAATAATGGGATGTTCAACTGTTAAATAATCAAAGGCGAAGTTATCAAGTGACTAGCTAAACAATCATGAAGCATACAGTCAATACTTCTTTTCAACATCTTAACATGTTCGACATCAATGGGTAAATAAACAGTCTCATCAGCAAGAAGGGACATAATTCCATTTCTATAATAGTCATAATCAATTTAATAACAATGTCCCCATCCTCCCGTAGTTGCTTCAATGCTTCAGTCTCTTCCCTTGTTAAGTTATAAAAATTGTTATTCACTTTACGTGTCCCAACAGCAACATTATCATAAGTTCATAGGTTCATACGTAGGTCCTAGGCTATTGGCCCTAGGGCCTATATAAGCCTAGCCAAAAGGTACCCTGGCTTTAGCCACCTAAGAAAATTATTTTCCTGTGCCATTGTCAAGCAGAGCCACAGAAGTGATCCCTGGGGTGAATTTCCTATCTCCCATCCAATCATCAAGATTTTCTTGAAGATTGCCAATGAAGAGCTTTGTTTGATATAGATAGGTAGTTTGTTCCAGAGTATGAGAAGTCTTTGGGACACAAATCTATCCCTCCAGCATTTTCTATTTATTGTGGTGACAAGGTTTAGATCCCTAGAACATGTAGCTCATAGGGATTGGGATTTCTTTAAGTGGAGCATGTCCAAAAGCTCTGGGTTTGACAAAACTTTGTGTGTTAGGCAGAGATCACCTCTGAGCAGGCGATATGCAATGGAGTAAACCTGCAGTATTTTGAGACGGTCTGTGTAGGGCATCTGTTTGAGGTCGGTAAGCCTCCTTGTGAGGTATTTCTGTGGCCTTTCCAGTTGTTGTAGACGTCTTGTGAGGTACATATCAAAAGGGGCATTGTACTGTATAATGGGTCTAATGAGTGACGAGTAGAGGGGAACAATGACCTCTTTTTTCCTGGATGAGAAACCTTTTGTGATGAGGTGTGCCACGTAGAAGGATTTCCTGATTACTGTGGCGATGTGATTATCAAAGGAGAGACTACTGTCCACCTGTGTCCCAAGGTTTCTTATCACACTTTTGGTGTTAAGTAGACTACCGCCTATGTGGCAGTTCATGGGTACAGAGTTTTTACCAAAAGGGATGACAATGCACTTTTTGGCATTGAGCTTGAGGCCATGGCTTTCACACCAGGCATCTGTCTCAGTGAGGACCTTTTGTAGGATGTCCACATCTTTTGGAGTTTTGATTATGGCTCCTAGTTTGCAGTCATCTGCGAACTTCATTAGCCAAAGACCTTTTGTGTTAGCCTGTACTTCAGAGAAGTAGATACCAAACAGGAGAGAACCCAGGACTGAACCCTGTGGTACTCCACTTGTCACTGGTCTGCAGTTGGATTTGGAGTCTGCTACTTCCACAGTGTGGGTTCTGTCAGTGAGCCAGTTAGCAACCCATCTTGTGACATAAGGATTTATATCTAGTTTAGTGAGTTTATCTATAATTCCAGAGTAGGGGATGGTGTTGAAAGCTTTGGCGAGATCTAGATAGGCTGTGTGAACCACCTTACCCTCATCTACGGCTTTGGTGACTGCTTCAAAGAAGTCTATCAGGTTTAGGAGACATGATCTGCCTTTTACAAACCCGAACTGGGTGGGGACCTGAGTTTGGAGATTACCAATGTCATTGTTTATAAGTTCCATGATGATACATTTCATAGTGTTACAGACCAGGCTCATCAGGCTAATGGGGTGATAGTTTCCAGGGTCTGTGGTGGCTCCCCCTTTGTGGAGTGGGATAACCATTGCTGTGCTCCATTCAGTGGGCACATAGCCCGAGGTGAGGCTATGATTGAACATGGTACTTAGGTGGGGTGCCAGTTCGTTCTGTAGTTCGTGTAGAACACAGCCTGGGATGTTGTCAGGTCCCATGGATGTTGTGTTCTTGGCTTTGGAGAGTGTGTTTTTACCTGTGCAGCCATGATTACAGGAACTTTGCATTCATCCGGTATAGAGATGGGCCTTTTAGGGGATGAGAGGGGGGTAAAGTTAGCACTGAACCTATCTGCCAGGATGTTGGCAATATCAGTTGGTTCTGTATATTTAGTGCCATTGTGCTGTAACTCAGAGAAGATCTGAGTGTTGCCATTGTGATTCTTGACATAGCTATAGAATGCAATGCTTTGTGGTTGTCTTTAGAGTCAGTGGCGTTTTTGTTTTCGTAACTAGCTTTGGAGGATTTTATGAGAGATCTCAGCTTCATACTGAGGCTGACCAGGGAGTTTCTCCAATCATGGGATTTTATTCTTTTTTGCAACAGTTTCTTTCTTCTGTTGTAGAGGTTTTTTTTGGAGGATAGCATCTTGGTTCTGTTAGGGATTGCACAATCCATGCACTCTTGTAAGTGCTTATAAAGTGCATTTGTGTAGGATTCAGCAGTCATACCTCTATTGTCCATCAGCATGGGTGTCATGACGTTTTCCACTTCTGTCTTAAGAAGCATGAAGTTGGCTTTGAAGAATTTTTTTACGGTGGTTTCCCTAATGGGGGTGGGGGAGGCATGTGGATGTCTAGTGTGATTAGCTTGAAGTCGGATCTGACCAATGAGGAATTGACCTCTGGTGTGGAGCACCGGTTGCCCATGTTGGTAATAACCAGGTCTAGGATATTGCTGTCCCTGGTGGGGGTGTGGATAAGTTGATCCAAGGCACTGGAATTTATGAATTCCAGAAAATGTTGAGCACAAGAGTTGGTACATGAGTAGTTTTCCTAGTTAATGGTGTGGTAGTTGAAATCGCCCATTATTAAAATGTTAGGTTGTACCCTAATATTTTCCATTGTATCAAGAAATGAGGAGTGGGAATCCTGGGGCCTGGTGGGGGATCTGTAGCAAGCTACAATTTGGATTGCAGTCTTTCCCAGAGTTAGTTGCACTTGGATAATCTCAGATGCATTATGCTGAGCAACTAGCCTGGAGGTGTGGATATCCTTAATGAATAAGGACACACCTCCACCTTTAGTGTTTCAGTTCAGGTTAGGTGTCCGGAAGGTGTAGTATGAATTATTGCCTGGTAATGCAGGGGTACTGTCTGGAGCCTTGAACCAGGTCTCTGTCACTGCACAGATGTCAATGTTCTCCATTTTAAGGAGTGCCTCAATTGAGTACATTTTGAGATTTAGACTTCTAGTATTGAGTAGCAATACCCTCAGATTCTGCTTGCTTGTACCTGTTATGGTGGTGAATTTGTCACTTGCCTAAAAAAGGCACTATAGCGGTGGCTAGAGCCGTAGCCAGTATCCGGAATCCCAGGGGTGACAGGTGCAGGCCATCTCTGGCAAAGTATCGTGGTTTATTGATCATGTCATCCCAGGCAGACATATACTGGATCCCCTTAGAATGACACCAGAAGCTTAGCCAATTGTTGAAGTCAATCATTTTGTCCTTGTACTGTGGTATCATTCTGGGTGATGGCAGGATGCTACTCAGGGCTAGGGTCATACCTGCCTGGGCTACAAGATCGGACAGCTCCTCAATATCTCTTTTCATGTAGTCCAGGGAAGTACATCTAAGGTCATTCACACCAACATGGACAATGACAGAGTCATATTTGTACTTGTTGTGGAGTGACCTGAGTGCATGCATTATGTGGTGGATCCTGGCACCCGACAGACAGCTGACAGTAACTCTATCCTTGTTTAGCCTGGTGAGTGGAACATCAGTGTGCCTGACTATAGAGTCACCTATGACTAGAGTGTTGGGTACGTTGTTATGCCTTATGGGCTGTGGTTGAGTGGCACACTGAGTTTGTGGGCTATGTGTCATTTGGGTTGTGTTGGGGGGTGGAGGTTGCTTGTGTTTCTGCCTTGGAGGTCCCTGTTGCTTGAGCAGGTTTGTAATGAGAGCCTCTGTGAATGTATGTGTGTGTTTTGTGTTTCTATGTGTGTGTTTTGGTGGTGTAGGTTTTGAGGGACTATGTGCTGAGTGTGGTATGGTGCAAGTGTTTACCTTCTCCTCTTGGCTGTTTAGTCCAGTCTTGAGTGAAGAGAGCATTGCTGCCAGTTTGGCTATCTCTCACAGGTTGTAGTGTTGGGTAGTAGGAGGAGAGGGTTGTCTATGTACATGAGGCAATTGCTGCATTGCCCCAAGATGCCCAGATTCATCAGGTAGACAGGAGAAAACACTGGGAGCTGACCCTTACACTTGCCTGGATAGGTGCTTATTTGTTAAGCACTAGAAACTGTTTTCCTCTAGACAAGTGAGGAAAGTTGAGTGCTGTAGTAATTTGTAGCTTATTTAGTGCTTACAATGAGTTCTGAACAAGTGCTAAACTCAAAGAAACAGACTTGAGTGCTGAAACTAAAAAACTGGCTAGTTCTAAGAAACAAAATTAAGCTAGAAGGCTTCCCTCCAACACAGAAAGGCTTGGAGGCTCAGAAGCCCACAAATAGTCGTGGACACAGCAAATCTGTAGCCAGACTATTCTACCCACAGGAAAGTCAGAAAACAAGCTTAGATTTTGTTTTTTTATGCAAAGAGAGAGAAAGGAGGAGCAGAAACTAAGCTGATTGACCTTCTCAAATGTTCTCCCTGTATTAGGTAGAATGACGTAATAACACTAGACTGGGAGGAGTCTCCCAGATCAAATTTACAGTAGGGGTGGGCAACTGCAAAGCCACCAACTATAAGAACAGCATACCAATAGGAAGGGAGGGTGGGAAACAAACTGCAAAAATGTTTCTCACAGCAGAAAAGCAGCAGTGAGCCTTTAAATGAAGGTTTTAAACAGATAAAGGAACCTCTAGGGAAAGCTTTTAACTGCAAACATGTTATCAGAATCAAACAACCCAGACAGATGCTTAATAAAAGTGGACAATTTCCAGTTAATACCTCACACACAGTGAAACTAGCTAAAAAGGTATACAGTAGACAAAGTGCTATAAATAACTCAAAAAATAAGCAAAAAAAAAAAAAAAACAGGATTCTTAATGTTTTATATTACAGCTCCAAGTTTGCTCAGTGTCCTTCCTTCGATTAGCTCAGTGGGAAATGGCAGAAACACTCACAAATGTAACTTCTAAGGTAACAGAAAGTTGAAACCTGAGACATTTAAAAAAAAAGCTCAAAGGAACCAATGAGGTGCTTACTCTAAGCTGTAGTCCAGTTGACCTCAGTCAGCCAATGACCTTAAACAATCCTCTCTCACTGAAATGCCTGATGGCTTTGGCTAAACCAAGATGTCCCTGAACATGTGCTCAGACACACAGCCTCCAAAAACACTAGGCCCAAACAATAGCCTGAATATGGACAATGCTACAAATAGCCACACTACTTAGAAACAAACTTCAGAAATGTTTATCCCAGCAGAAAAGCAGCAGTGAGCCTTTAAATTAACATTTTAAACAGATAAAGGAGCCTCTAGAGAAAACGTTTAACTGCAAACAAGTTATCAGAATCAAACAACCCAAACAGATGCTTAATAAAAGTGGACAATTTCCAGTTAATACCTCACACACAGTGAAACTAGCTAAAAAAATATACAGTAGACAAAGTGCTATAAATAACTCAAAAAATAAGCAAAAAAACAGGATTCTTAATGTTTTATATTACAGATCCACATTTGCTCAGTGTCCTTCCTTCGATTAGCTCAGTGTGAAATGGCAAAAATACTCACAAATGTAACTTCTTAGGTAACAGAAAGTTGAAACCTGAAACAACTTAAAAAAAAGCTCAAAATAACCAGTGAGGTGCTTAGTCTAAGTTGTAGTCCAGGTGACCTCAGTCAGCCAATGACCTTAAACAATCCTCTCTCACTGAAATGCCTGATGGCTTTGGCTAAACCAAGATGTTCCTGAACATGTGCTCAGACACACAGCCTCCACAAACTCTAGGCTTAAACACAAGCCTGAATATGGACAATGCTACAAATATCCACACAAATTAGAAACAAACTACAGAAATGTTTCTAACAGCAGAAAAGCAGCAGTGAGCCTTTAAATGTAAGTTTTAAACAGATAAAGGAGCCTCTAGAGAAAGCTTTTAACTGCAAACAAGTTATCAGAATCAAACAGCCAAACAGATGCTTAATAAAACTGGACAATTTCCAGTTAATACCTCACACACAGTGAAACTAGCTAGAAAAGTATACAGTAGACAAAGTGTTATAAATTTTTAACTAAAAAAATAAGCCAAAAAAGGATACTTAATGTTATATATTATAGATCCGAGATTGCTCAGAGTCATTCTTTCGATTAGCTCAGTGTGAAATGGCAGAAAAACTCACAAACTTCTTAGGTAACAGAAAGTTGAAACCTGAGACAACTTTAAAAAAAAAGCTCAAAAGAACCAATGAGGTGCTTACTCTAAGCTATAGTCCAGATGATCTCAATCAGCCAATGACCCTAAACAATCCTCTCTCACTGAAATCTCTGATTTCTTTGGCTAAGCCAAGATGTCCCTGAACATGTGCTCAGGCACACAGCCTCCATAAACACAAGGCCCAAACAATAGCCTGAATATGGACAATGCTACAAATATCCACACTACTTAGAAACAAACTGCAGAAATGTTTCTCACAGCAGAAAAGCAGCAGTGAGCCTTTAAATGAAAGTTTTAAACAAGTAAAGGAGCCTCTAGAGAAAACTTTTAACTGCAAACAAGTTATCAGATACAAACAACCCAACAGATGCTTAATAAAAGTGGACAATTTCCAGTTAATACCTCACACACAGTGAATCTAGCTAGAAAAGTATACAGTAGACAAAGTGCTATAAATAACTCAAAAAATAAGCAAAAAAAGGATGCTTAATGTTATATATTATAGATCTGAGTTTGCTCAGTGTCCTTCCTTCAATTAGCTCAGTGTAAAACAGGCTGAACAAATCAGACTCACACTTCTTGCAAAAAGCTTCTGCAAGCACCTCTGTGCTTGAACGTGGTTTATCTTTTATTTTTGCACAGAAGGCAAGATTCAGTGATGTTGTAAATAATATCAGGTCTTTCTCTAGGAATGCTTTGCTTAGAACTATTTTTCTTGCTAATAGTCCATCCTCCACTTTCCGTAAGCAGAGTACTTTTCAACCAGTGCTAAATCCTGCTTTAGAGGTTTTTTGCAACAAGTGTGAGTCTAATTTATTTAGACTGTTTTACCATGATAATGTTGCTAGTGGGGCACGTAAAGTGAATAACAATTTTTATAACTTGACAAGAGGAGAGAATGAAATACTGAAGAACTACGTGAGGATGGGGACGTTGTTATTAAATCAGCAGACAAGGGAGGGGCTGTTGTAATCCTTGATTATGACTATTATAGAAATGGAATTATGTCCCTACATGCTAATGAGACTGTTAATTTACCCACTGACGTTGAACATGTTAAGATGTTGAAAAGAAGCATTGACGGTATGCTTCATGATTATTTAGCTTGTCACTTGATAACTTCGACTTTGATTATTTAACAGTTGAACATCCCATTGCACCCTCATTTCAAGGACTCCCCAAGATTCATAAGAATTTTTGTAACCTACCCCCTCAGGCTTATTGTGTCTGGCAGGGGGTGGATCACGGAATGTTTTTCTATATTTGTTGAGACATCTTAGAAAAGTTTTGAACGAGGTTGATTTTGTTTTAAGTGACACTAAGCAGTTTTTGAATGATTTTTATGTTTCTATAACACGTAATGAACCGATCACTGATTGCTGTCTAGTGACTCTGGATGTGGAATCACTTTTTATGGTGATTCACAATGCAACAGGAATTAAGATGATTAAGGACTTTTTACAGCAGCACAGTGATTTCTCATCAGCACTGATAGATTTGTTGTGTCTGTTTTTAGAGACTGTTTTGTAGAATAATGCCTTTATGTTTAAAGATGCTATTTTTCTCCAGAAAGTTGGTGTAACTATGGGTATGGATTGTGCCAACAGCTACTTCAACATGGTTCTGGCTTCTTGGGAAGAGAAGTATGTTTTCCATGGACATGAAGATATGCATTGTATCCTGTTTTATAGATTTGTGGATGACATATTTTTGTTGTGGCAGGGTTCCTCTGACAGTCTGCATAAGTTTATAACCTATATAAATACCACAACTTCTTTTTTGAAATTCACCAGTAAACAGTCCTTATTTTCCATCTATTTCCTTGATGTCTGTACAGATAGAGACGTTAATGGTTACTTCAGTACAAGACTGTTTAGGAAGTCCTGCAGATGTAATGCAGTTCTACAAAGAGCTAGCATGCATCCTGCCTTTATTTATAAGAATATCTTAAAAGGCCAGACTTAATGGATGTCAAGACTGAATTATCTTGACGAGAGTTGATAGTGATTTAGCTTGTCTAGCATCTGAGTTTAGACAGAGAGGATATGGAGAAAGAGAAATTGTGGATGCTTGCACTTTAGCTAGGAGCCAAAGGACCAGTAGAACCAGACCATATTTTTTGGATATGAGCATGCATCTTAATGATGTTTCTAATATTTGAAGGGATGGTCCTTACAGACTTTCCATTTGTATGCATTTTACTAGTGATGTGGAAGTAGTATGTAGAGTCATTAGACGTAATTGGTCCATTGTGCAGACTAATGATGCTATAGGAGATGTGGCTGGTGATAAACCCAGATTTAAATTTAAGAATAGAAAGTAATTGAAGAGACAGTTGTGTTATAAGGTATATCATGATTCAGATACAGGTCCTGGATATGTACAGGGCATGTGGAAGTGCCATAGATGTAATTTTTGCAAGTATATAGAGCTTTGTGATACCTTTATTCACCTTCTCACTGATTATGTATACAAGTTTAAGGTATCATCAGATTGCCACACCCCTAATATAGTTTATGTTGCAACTTGTGTTGCATGTAACTGTTTTTATGTAGGCAAAACCAACTGTACTTTGTATGAAATAATAAGGGAACATCTAAACAGTACCCCGGTGGGTGATATTAGGAGTGCAATAGCTAAGCATACCTTAAAAACTGATACTGCCCACATTTTTTTTTGAGTGACAAAAGTGATTTATGAGAACTGATGTGGTGTTGATTTAAGGAATTTGACAGAGCTAAGAGAACAAAATTGGATATTTAATTTACAAGCTGATAAGATACCTGGTTTAAATAGGAAGGTCTCTTTAAAACCTCATTTTTAAATCTAGAGGTCTTCATCACTAATTAGCCACTGATTGGAATATTTAATTCATTGTTTAATTATTAGCACTATATATGGATGTGTTTTTTACATTGTTTTTGTGATCTGGAGAAGCACTTCTAGTATGAAAGCGCTAACCCTACGTTCGTTTTATTAAATTGTTGAGATTTTATTACAGTCTGCCATGTATTTGTGCCTCTGGTTGGATTATCGCCACATTGTTTTCTGCTTTACTCCTGGTACACCTTCCCGGGGATTTTTCTTTTATTCTTAATATTCCCATATGTACTTGATTCTTCAAAAACAAAGTGACTTACAAACTATTGCATGGCATTCGGTGAGACCATAGATGTCGTTGAAAAAAATCATTGATATTTGCACTGCAGGTTCCACATCTTTAGAGATAATCAGTGTTATTTATGTTCCTAATTAAACAATTAAGCATATGTTTTATATTTCTGTAAAAATCTCAATAAACATACACCTGAAGCAAAATTTCTTACTGCCATGTGAAAGTTTTTGCCTAGTTAAAAAAGTGTTCTAACAATATAATTTATTTGTGTTTGTTTACTGGGGTAGAGCACTAATCTCCAAGGACCATTTTCTGAATCAGCCTGGGAGTGCTGTGTGGTTAAGTAAATTTGTTAGAGTCACACAGTTAGGCAATAGAGGCAGACAGCATCAAACCCTTGACCATTGTTAACAGTCTGTTAACAGCTCTTTAATCCTTTGTGCCAACTGCCAAAAAAAGTGCAAGAAATCTGGAAAAGCCTGACAAAAAGGGGGGGACAAAGGCCCAAAATAGGCTCTTCTAAACTTACTTAGTTGCTAGAATAACAGGGTTTGTGTTAACACACATTTTCTGAAGGATTTGAAGTCTGAAACTCAAGTGTATGTCATTATTTGGTGACTTCAGTCCTCAGATAATCCCAGTGATCTGCCATAAAACCACAAATTTTATGAGGGACAGACCAAAAATATGAGGCAAAAATCTGTACATTCTGTGAAAATCTGGACACTTTTATTTATTTTATTTATTAATAAATAAATAAATAAATTATATATATATGTATATATATATATATATATATATATATATATATATATATATATATATATATATATATATATATATATATATGTATATAATTTAGAAGCTATGACAATTTGTGAAAGTTTTACAAAATATATATATATAAAATTCTGTTTTTTTTTAAACCTTGGCTCTAGATGATTGTCACTGTTGAAGTGACATCACGTGCAAAAGTAGGAAAAGCGGTTGTAGATGGATGGATTATATTATATTATTTATGGAAAGATAATGAATGCACTCTTACCTCAGTAAAGAATACTTCTTACTCATAAGATTGTTATTTGTACAGTTGTAATTGCTGTCTTTGTTCACAAAATATTTACTTTTGTTTATCTTCTGCTTTTTATATTGATTTTCCAGAAAATGCTCTAGAATACAAGGATGTATGTTTGGGTGGTTAGGGGTGTCACATTCCACACCACTTTGTTGTCAAATATATATAGATGGATACACACAGACACACACACGCACACACACACACACACACACACACACACACACACACACACACACACACACACACACACACACACTCTCTCACACAAACACACATATACATATGTACACCACACACACACACACACACACCTATATATATATATATATATACATATATATATATACATGTGTGTGTGTACAGATGGATAGATATATATTGTTTGTTCAAACTTTAATATATAGAGTAATATTCTAGATATACAGTGTGATCACAGGATATCAAGCATTATATTGTAGATATCTTAAAAAAATCTGAGCTATGTCATGTTTCGGCACAGCATATGCAGACATACCTCTCAAGTGTCCAGATTTTTACAGAATGTAAAGATTTTTGCCTCATATTTTTGGTCTGTCCCTCATAAAATTTGTGGTTTTCTGGCAGAACACTGGGATGATCTGAGGAGTGAAGTCACCAAATAATGACATACATTTGAGTTTCAGACTTCAAATCCTTCAGAAAATATGTGTTAACACAAACCCTGTTATTCTAGCAACTAAGTAAGTTTAGAAGAGCCTATTTTGGGCCTTTGTCCCCTCTTTTTGTCAGGCTTTTCCAGATTTCTTGCACTAAAGAGGTTGAGAGGTATGTATGTAGACTACACATATAAAATCACTGTATTCATGAAGTTTCATGTTTTCAGCCTCCACATGAGTAGAGGTAGTGCAGTCACAACTGAAAAATCAGCAATGCAATCTATAGTGCATTGAACTGTGCTTCCCTTAAATACAACAGTAAGACAATATGTACAAACTTTACATATTCATTCAGCTTTGCTCTTTCTTAACTATCTGGCTCCTTAACTATTGTCATGTTTTCTTCTGAGGCCAGTTAACTCAAGGTATTGTAATGCAGTTAATTATTTCACAGACTATGTCATATCTTTTAAGCATGGATACATGCTATTGCATAACTCTGAGGTTTCCTGTGTGTATATGTTTACAATTACATGTGCATATACAATTACATATATACAGAAAGCTGCGGTGTAATAGGTACATACATCGACAGATTTTGGTTGATAACAAGTACAATGTGTGTATCAGACACATCCAGAGTAGACATGGCCAACATTTCAAATGCATGTGATCGATGCAGGTACATGTGTCATGCCATATGTACATCTGGATGTGGAAATAGTTTCAGACATGATAAAACATACATGCTCATTGTTAAGTATTTCAGTAGTATTAATCCAAAAACTGAGGTTTCACCACTGAATTTTGTGCTGTCATCTCATCTTTAAACAGCATTACATTGATTACTTGCTTTTTATACCAGTGACCATAACTGGATAAAAAGTTCTCTAAAGAAGACACCAGCTCATATGAGTATCTATACAGAAAAATTATCACAGTAGTTAAGCAGTGATTCATAGCAATACAGGTTGGACAGTCACTGTTGCTATAGCCCTCTAGAAGTGTGTTCTGGACCTCCACAATCCAGTTAAGTAGTTGACTAGCAACCTTTGGTAGATGTTGTCATACTGGTGCTTGACTTGACTGCACTCCAATAGATTCACCTCCTCTGTTGAAGTTATGCAGTGATCATCATCTGTATGTTGATCATCAAAAAAGGTCTCTGTAGCCAATGCATCCTGAATTCATGTGCAATGTGCTCATGAAGCAAGTGTATCGTCTCGCACTGGGTACAGCTGGACATGCAGAAGTTACCCAGTCATCTTCCAACTGCTATTGTTGTCAGCTCATTGAAACAGTGCTTCCAGTTCACAAGTCCAAATGAAATATGCCATGAACAGGTTTTGTATCAAATTTTAAGTTTTGTGCAGCATCAGAGCAGATCCTGACGGTATATATCATACTCCATAGGTTCATAGGTGTTTACTAGGCTAATGAACACAAGGGCCATTTTTAAGCCTACTCATGCATGCCAAATCTCTGACAAGTTCTTATACCCTTGATAAGTGTAAGCAGGGGCTTGGGTGATGAAACATTTACAAACAGGGGGCTGGGAGATGAACCATTTACAGGTTTCCTGCATACATTAGAGACATAGGTGCCAAGCCAGGGATGAATTTCCTGCTCCCCACCCATTTATCCAAGTTATACTTGAATTGGGTTTGGGAGGAACTCTGCTTTACATGGATGGGGACTCTGTGTGTTCCAGAGACAGGGTAGTCTCTGGAATACATACCTGTCTCTCCAGCAGGACCTAGTTATATTATGCCTAAGATTTAAGTCATTAGAATGGGTAATTGTGCTGCTGTTTGTTTTGCAGATAAGCAGGAGGTTCATCAGAGTGTGGTCTGACAATGCCCTGTATGCCAGGCATCGATCTTCCCTCAAAAGACTGTAGGAGACAGAATACAGGGATAGAGCCTTGAAGCAGTCTGACATTTTACTTAAGCCCTGAATTATTTTAGTAAGAAACCTCTGTGGCTGTTCCAGTTGTTGGATATGCCTGGTTATGTACATATCAAAAGAGGCAATGTACTCAGTGATAGGTCTGATGAATGCCGAATACAGTAGAATAATGACTTCCTTGGACTTAGATGACATACCTTTGTTTATAAGTTGCTCAACATAGAATGATTTCGCACCACTATAGATACCTGATGGTCAAAGGCTAGATTAATATCTATTTATGCCCCTAAAACCGTGACTACTGGATCAACTCTAAAGGGTGTGTTGTCAATATGATAGTTACCAGGGGTGGATGACTTCCCAAAAGATATTATTATGCATTTCTTGGCATTTAGTTTTAGTCTATAGCTCTGACTCCAGTTGTTTGTCTGTGTCATCCCTTCCTGGAAAACACTTGTCAGTGTGGGATTCAATGACAACTCCTAATTTGCAATTATCTACAGATTTAGTCAGCCAGATACTATTGATGTTGGCCTTCAGAGAAATAAATACCAAAAAGGGAAGGTCCAAGGACCACTTGCTAAGATACTCCACTTGTGACTAGCCTTTTTGTAGAGGTGGACTCCCCAATTCTAACTTACCCGGTCTTATCTGTGAGCCAGTTGGCTATCCACTGGGTGACATACAGGTTTGTACCTAACCTCTTGAGCTTGTCAACAATGCCAGAGTGGGGTATTGTGTCAAATATCTTTGGCAGATCAAGGTAAGCAGTGTGAACCATTTTGCCCTCATCCATTGCTTTGGTAACCTTCTCAAAGAAGTCAACCAGGTTGAGTAGGCATTACCTGCCCTTAATGAAACCATAGTTCCAGTGCCTGGAGGTTTACTATATCATTATTGATCATTTCCTTGATAATTCTATCCATGGTTTTGCATATAAGACTAGTGAGACATATGGCTCTGTAGTTTTCAGGGTCTGTTGATGGCTCACCTTTGTGCATAGGAATAACTGTTGCTGTACTCTATTCATGAGGCACAAAGCCTGTTTGGAGGCTACAGTTAAATGGCAATTCCAGAGGTCCTGATGGGCCATGTTTCATGCTACTTAGAAGGCATCCTGGGATGTTGTCTGGACCCATTCATGCAGCATTTTTGGCCTTAGAGAGACTATTAAGGACCTGTTCTCTAGTGATAGCAGGGGGAGTAATATTTGATGGTGTTCCCTGAGGGAAGGTTGAGGGGAGAGAGGGGTGAAGTTGGAGCTGAATTAGTCAGCCAGTAGTTTTGCTATATCTTCTGGCTCAGTATAGGTGGCTCCATTTACAATGAGCTCTGCACACAATTATGTATTGCCTTTGAGGCTGCAGACAAAGCTAAAGAATGCCTTTTGGATAGCCTTGGCCTGGGAGGCCAAATTTACCTTGGATTTGGCATTGGTAGATTTCATTTGTCCTCTGAGTTGTTTGTTTCATTTGACGAGAATGCTTTTATCCTGCTGGGGCTTGCACATCCTAATTTTTGCCATGATTTTCTTCCTTCTGTTATATAGCCTATTTATTTTGTGATTCCACCATGGTGGTTTGTTTTTAAAGTTAGTTCTATACTTCTCCTGGTGGGTACAGCTGCTTCTAGCAAGTTATTAACATGCTTGTATAGGGTTTCTGTGAATGGTTCTACATCTGCAGCACTGTTCTTAGGGCTTATGGGAACTTGAAATTTTGCCAAGTTATCACTAAATAGCAGGAAGTTAGGATTAGAGCAGTTCCTGAATAATCCAGGATTACCTGGGGTTCTAGGTTTTATTTTTACTTCAAAAGATACCATTTTGTGCTCTGACCTTACCAGGGAAGACATTACACAAGGCAATGAGCAGCACTGTCACATCTTAGTGAGGGCCAGATGCAGTTTGGTTGCACCCCTGGTTAGTAAATTGACAATCTGGTACAGGGAGTTTGTGTTAACAAAATAGTTTGTTTTTACAAAATCCAGGAATCTCTGTGCCTGTAAGTTTTGTTTCATATAGGATTCCCAGTTAATAATGGGGTAATTAAAGTCACCCACGGATATGGTATTAGGTTGGATGGTGAGTGTTTCCAATAAGTTTAAATACATGGTATGGGTTTGCTGGGTCATAGAGGGGGACCTATAGCTTACAAGGAAGTGGTAGGTATTGCATTTTGCCTATGGTGATTTGAATATGAAGTAAATGAAGTGCATTGTCCTGTTTGACCAGCCTTGAGGTATATTTATATTTTATGTAAATTGAGACACCTCCACCTTTAGTTACTGTTTGTGTAGTTAAATGTGTGGATGGTGTTATACCCTTGCACTGTCTGTGTACTCTCCATGGCTTTAAACCATGTTTAAGTGACTGCACAGACACCAGTATTCTCTAGGGTGAAAAGAGCTTCTAGGGAGTGGAATTTTT
This sequence comes from Protopterus annectens, assembly GCF_019279795.1. Taxonomy (NCBI): domain Eukaryota; kingdom Metazoa; phylum Chordata; order Ceratodontiformes; family Protopteridae; genus Protopterus; species Protopterus annectens. The sequence goes on along the minus strand of NC_056729.1, from coordinate 367,849,677 downwards.
TTTTTGTTTAGATTCCTAGCAGTGAGCAGTAATATATTTAGCTTTTCTTGGTTTTGATTTGCTATGTCAGAAGTACTTTCTGTTTGGCATTGGCTAAAAAAGCACTATGGGGGAAGACAATGTTTTAGCTAATATTTGAAAGCCTAGAGGGGATAGGTGCAGACTAGACCTGGCAAAGCAGCGTGGTCTGTTGACCATCTCCTTCCATGCTGAGAAATATTGCACCCACTTAGAATGACACCAGAAACTAAGCCATTATTAAAGTCAGTCATCTTTTGTTCGTATTGTGGCATCATCCTTGGAGAAGGTAAAATACTGCTCAGTGCTAGGCCCATACCAACCTGGGACACATTCTGAGAGCTCCATGATGTCGCTCTTTATATAGTCTAGGGAGGTACATCTCAGGTCATTCACACCCACATGAACTATGACTGAGTTGTAGTGGTACTTGTGGTCAAATGACCTGAGTGCATGTGTAATGTGGTGGATCCTAGCCCCTGATGAGCAACTGACTGTGACTTTTTCCTTACTCAGCCTGGTGAGAGGGACATCAGTATGTCTCATGATAGAGTCTCCAAGGACCAGAATGTTGGACTGTGTGGTGGCGTGCCTCATGGACTTAGAAAAGAGGCTCTATGAGATGTGGCTGTATGTGTTGAAGTGGGTGTTATTTTGAAAGAGTGCATTCCGGGCTGCTGTTGGTATTTGTTACGTGTACTTTATCTAGGAGGTCTTTAGGAGTTAGAAAAGTTACATTTAAGTGCCTCAGCATATGTGAGCCTATATGTCTGCTTTAAAATGTGTGTGTTGGGTGCAGCATGTGTAATACTGATAACATTTTTAACATTTGGAGTACTTTTATGTGAGAGATTTGCCTTCACTGACGTGTAAATGCATCTCTCACATACCATTATCAGTTTGTTTGAGAATAAACTAGTTGTCAGTAAACATTAGAGAATTTCTACATTGCCTCAAGATGCACATATCCACCCAGCTGGTAACAGAGATAGTGTGAAAGTTCCTATCCATGGCAACAGACCCTTTTTTACTGACTAGACAGTTGGCATGATAATATAAAGCAATGCCAGGAGTATCCAGTTTACAACTCTGGGGACAGTGCTTGTCACTGAAAATTAGTTGTCCTGTGTGCAACTAGGTATGGATGATGAAATTTCAGTCATGCTTTTACAGGAAAAATGTCATTCAAGGTGTCTGTGTCTATACAGGGTACTGCCAAACACTTGAGGGAAAACTAATAAGTAGACCTGAACATTTAAGGATGAAGTACTTAGCCAGGTATTCTGACGTTAGAAACAAATCAAGCAGTACTTACTGAAAAAAAATTATCTTGTCAAGAATGATGAAAAGAGGGGAGTCACTTGAATGGCTTCTGCCTGGCTACTACTAGTGCTGGTCTCACCATAGCTTCACTCTGTTTGAATACAATGCTTCTTGGTTCATCTCATACATCAGAAGCAAAACATTAACTCCAATCCCAAGATGAGATGAAGGCCACAGCCTGTTTGGTAATACACAGTCTTGCCCCAGATGTTGTAAGGGTCTATATGCTTGTTGTGACCTTTTTCTGGTAGATACCTTGAATAGCAACCAGACCAATCAGAAAGGTCAAGCACAGACAACTCACTGCCCAACCATAAATAGTCAGGGATGAATATACTCTTCTCCTTCTTCACCAGGAGCAGAATGTTGTGTCTTTCGGCTTTTCCTGGTTAGGGGGTCGCCACAGCAGAACTCCAGTCCACTAATGATTGGCAGTTGATTTTTACATGCCGAGTTGCCAGCCCTAATGCACAATCTTCAACGAAGGTATGCCCATTCATGCATGTCTCCATGCAGAAGACGCTCTAGCTGAGAATCGAACCGGACAGCGTCTTACTGTGAGGTGACAATGCTACCGCAGCACCAAAAGCACAAATTCCAAGCTGTCACATATGAAGCAGTTATTAGACTTTCCAGTCATCAGTAGTCACCAGGAAATAATGGCCCTGTACTCCTTCTCTCACCAGGAGAACACAGAAGCACTAATCCCAAGAAGTCTTCTGAGAGGCAGAATGTGGGGTCTCCAATAATTGGTGGTCTTGCAAAAGATGTTGCAGATTTTAAAGGTAAGATGGAAACTGGGTTAATATCCTAAACACTGCAGTGTGCACTAAGCAGTTAGAGATGAAAGAGGGGTTAACTTAAGCTTTAGCTGTCTAAGTGGAGAGCCAGTCATTTTAAAAGAGTAAGATATGCTGAAAAGGGGTTGGCACTTTGTCTTCTGGTTCTATGGAATACAGTGGGATGGTGAATAAATTTAAATAGTTGAAGGAGAGTGATTTCACAAAAATGACAATTTTGTGATTACTCAGAAGAGCCAATGAAAGGGGGAAGGAAGGAGATATGAAGTCAAATCACAATAAGGGGCAGGCTACTAGAAAGACAATTGAATTTAAGAATACAACAGCACCAGGGTGGGAGAGTGGGAAAAAAATTGTGTGTGACTCACAAGAGACACAGCTGTAGTCCCTTTACTAGTTTTAATATGATATTAAAGCAGAATACAGACAAAACATAGTGTAAAGAAAACAAACCACAACATACAAAGTAGAAGTCAATAAAGCAATACAAAATACAAAAAAGCAAATTAACCTTTCCTTCACAGCAAGTCGTGGCAGAGTTTGGGTGAGCTCATCCAGTAAAGTTTTGAAATGTTTTATTTTACTCCTTAAATAGAAGGTTTAGTTCCTAGCTCCATTCTCAATTTACAGATAATTAACCTTATTTGACCTACTCTAACTTCTGTGTAACACCTTAATTGACCTGTTTTCATTTCTGCGTGACTCACAAGAGACACAGCTGTGGTTTCTTTCCCAGTTTTAATATGCAATTAAAAGCAGAATACAAGTAAAATGCAGTGTAAAGAAAATAAATTACAATATATAAAACAGAAGAAGGGAGTAAAACTTCTTCAGGAACATGGTAGTAACCTAATGGTTAAACATGATATTGCGCACAGGGTAAGTGATTGCAGTGGCCACAGGGTTTTGTCACTGTTGCTGTACTGACAAAATATTATGTGCAGCATCTGATGTAAAAAGTACATATGACAGTTTAATGTCACTGGGGTTAACCATTCAGTACCAGCCCCATCAAAAACAGGGTAGTTTCTGGTCTTTCCCCAACAGGAGTGAAGAATAAATAAGATATTGGAAGGTGGCATTGAGGTTGGTGTCCCAAAGAACAGAAGTATGCTATTTTGGGGTAGTATTCAGCTAACACATCCAGACAGTAACACTACTCTTTCATGTAACCAGAAACTCATGTTATTTTACAGCTACTCATTCTTCCAGGAGTTATGTGGCATCATCAGCCAATAATGGACCAAATACGTGTTGTCAAATGACAAGTCAACCTGTATATCGTCCTTTGCTACTTTGGCTGTCACATTTATTCGATTATAAGCTTTTCAAGTGCTGAAAGGTCATCAACTAACCACCAACTATGTACATATTCACCCTATGATACTGTATATACTTGTATCTAGCAGCCATCTTTGCTGTAGTGACTCATAACTTATGTTGGCATATGGGATGTGTGATTATATCTGTTTTTATTATTACAGTTCATCCATTTCTTGTATCCTGACTGGCTCTTCTGACCCTGACACACCTTATGAAGTGGTAGAGGGAGACAGCAGGGCAACTGGCACTCAGGACATTATACTTCAGATGCCATCACCTAGTCCTGCAGTCAGCAGTCCATCTGACCTGGGTGTTTCCCCCAACTCAGAGACACTGAATTCAATCAATACAGTGACAGAGGAGAGCCAGATACTGGCCAACATAAAGACTTTGTTCAACTGTCCATGCAGCCATCATTAAATGGTGGTGACATGGCTCCACATATGACCTCAGATGTTCATAGAAGGGTACATGCCCACATGACAGGGATGTGTGGCTGCATCTCTGAAAGTATATGTATACTGCTAAAGACACAGCACATGAGCGATCACATCACCATCATGGTAAAGAGCGGATTGCAATCAAGCAACTGATTGCATTGAATACCACATCAGTGTGTGTTTCATGAGAGTCAGGAGCACAGGAATAACAATGTCATGGTAACTCTTTCTGAACAGTGAGACAGTGTGACATGTATTATGTTCTTTGTTGAACAGCTTGTCTTGGTCATGCTAGAACACTGCCACAGTACTTCATGGGCCATATGTGTCCTGAACAGCATACCCTGCTTGCATCTGGAGGGTAGAGTATTAACTCAATATGCACACCTTCCTTGTGACACTTAGTCATCCATGGTACATGGGCTGCAATGGGCACATACAGTATTTGCTGGTCATCATACTCAGTCCCTACATGAAGCACAACTGCCAGTATTAACATTCCTAGTGTGTCCCATCCTCCAGAAGCTACCAGCAACAGCATTCTAGTACAGCACTATGGGACTGAGGTTTTTTTCACATTATCAGGGTGCCCAATAATGTGGTGTTAACATGGAAAATCTCATCACATTAGTGTTACCATGGCAGTTATCCCAGTGTGTATGTTGATATGTCCATCAGCTTCTGGTAATGAGGACTGCTGTCCCAACCACAGTCAGCTGTGCATGTCTGTGGTCTTTGCCCAATTTAATACCACAGGAAGTCAACTTTTAGAAGGCATTGTACAAAGCTTGTTATTGCATTTTATCTTTGTTTTTGCAAATCATTTGCAGGTTTGAGATATATGTTCAACTAGCAAAGCAGCTGCAGAGCTATCACCTGCAGCAACAACAATGACTACCTTTATGCCATAGATCCCAGTTCACATCAACAGCATTCATTACATGTCATACACACAAGCATGAGGTTAACATTAGGATGTAAATTAGTTTTAAGATGTCAAAAAACAAACCAAAAGGTTCCGAACCAGCAGGTGTAAAACTCCAAAGGTTTATTAGAAAATGTAAAAGTAAAGCGCTTTTCGTCTCCCTTAGTAGGAAGACTTCTTCAAACAAAGGAAAAAAATCATCAAACACAATTTAAAACCCCAAAAAAGGGGGGGGTGTTACAAAATTACAAACAGCTGCCTTAATTGAACCCACTGACATACCTTCACATTTAAAGTTGTATTACATTAAAAGCATAAATAAATGTCCACTTAATGTAGACAGGGTGTCAAACATAAAAAAAGTTTTCAAAAAAGAAACATGAACTTGATAAAAGTAACCAAGAATGTCTTAGTGAAGATTCATGAACCTAATCAAGTGTAAATACCATTTGTTTCCCTTAAAATACACTTTAGCAAACAACTTTTCATAGGGTAAAACAAAACTCATACAGAATCTTGTGATTAAAAAGAAAATAAAATGAAGTAATGCTTGCAACCAAATATAATATCCATTCCTTAACAGAAAAGGTAGTAAGGAGTACACATCTCTAATGCATAATGAAGAATCAATAATAAATGAATAAATAAACAGTGAAACTCAACTAGGAGTCTGCAATAAGTGGAATTTCAAAGGCGTTTCTAACAAAAGAAATGTTATTTCTAATATTAAATAACCGAATATGTTTATTTCTGTGTTAAAAATCTAACAGTATATGAAAAATAATTTTTTTTTTTTTAAATGTTCCTTGAGCAATGGGTAAAGCACCAAGCTACGATGAGAACACTTTCTAAGCTTTAGTATGCACAGTTGTAGCAACCAAAACAAGTCAAAATGCAGCTGTTTCAGAAAAAATATGGCAAGGCATTGCGTGAAAGACACGTCTAAATCAAAACAAACAAACCGCCGGATTCACAAGATGGTACTTCATTCAAGAACCATGCAGGTACTAAGCATGCGAAAAAGGCGGATAGCCAAACAAATGAAAAATCAGTTCACAATCGTGCCCATGAATATGACACATTGCTCTACAAATGAGTTTGTACTGTGTGCGAAAAAGGTAATAAATAAAGTAGCAGAAGACAAAAAAAAGAAAGAAACGCAACACCTAAGTAAATCCACAGCTGTTGGTGTTCAATGACATTGACAATAGGTAAACATAGCACTTCAAAATACCGTGGGTCTAAACATTAAGGTCTCATTGTTACTTACGCAAAAAGGTGTGTGTGTCTAGAAGTAAGCAAAAATCAAGTCAGACCACAATGCAGAACCTGACAAAAATAAAACATACAAATCCTGAATGAAACTATGCAAAATGAAAATAAAAATAAAAATAAAATAAAGTAAGGTATGGGTCAAAGTACAGCGAAGCACTGCAGAGGTCAGAAAACCAATGTTTCTCAAGTTAAACATTTGTGAATTAAAGTTTAAAAACCAGACTTGAGGTTTAAGTAATGATGAAAGATTGTAACAACCCTTTGCTTTCGATCCCATTCTGACTTTGAAACAAACCAACGTGAACCTGGCAGAGTCAGATGAAGTCACATTACAGATTCTTGGTGTCCACTCTTCTAGCATGGGTCAAACCATTTTTTCCCCAAGAGAAGTACAATAAAAAAAGTTTCATTACTTCTTTTTCATTAGAAGCTAAATATATTAGCAATGTACTTAGAAAGAATTGGCAGTTGTTATCTTTTGAAAAAGAACTCACGGAGAAAATAGGGGACAAACCTGTTATCATTTTTAGAAAGGGCAGAAACCTCAAAAACATTATGGAAAGACATTCAATAAAGCATACTAAAACTGAAGGTACATACAAATGTGAGACATGCAACTATTGTAAATTTATATCGACAGGGTCTACATGTATAGTGAAGCAACGTCTGTTTAAAGCAAAGGGTCGTTACAATTGTAACTCAAAATCAGTGGTGTGTTTAGCTGTGTGCCAGTCATGCCCTGCCTTTTATATAGGGAAGACTGATAGAAAACTTAAAGAGAGAATTTATGAACATACATACCACATTAGGAAGAAGAGCAACACTAACGCCCTTGCAAGACATTGTAATAACAACCCTTCTCACGCTTTCCTTTTTAAAGTTATAGACCAGGTACTTACAGATGAAAGAGGAGGGCCCCAACAATTGTTATTAGAAAAAAAGGAACTCATTTGGCAACTTAAAATGAACTCTTACACGTCACCAGGGCTGAACGAAGTTACTTCTTTGACTTGTGTTTTAAAGTTAAGAAACCTGCTAAGATAAGATTTCTTTCATCATTACTTAAACCTCAAGTCTGTTTTTTAAACTTTAATTCACAAATGTTTAACTTGAGAAATATTAGTTTTCTAACCTCTGCAGTGCTTTGCTGTACTTTGACCCATACCTTACTTTATTTTATTTTTATTTTTATTTTCATTTTGCATAGTTTCATTCAGGATTTGTATGTTTTATTTTTGTCAGGTTCTGCATTATGGTCTGACTTGATTTTTGCTTACTCCTAGACACACACACCTTTTTGCGTAAGCAACAATAAGACCTTAATGTTTAGACCCACGGTATTTTGAAGTGCTATGTTTGCCTATTGTCAATGTCATTGAACACCAACAGCTGTGGATTTACTTAGGTGTTGCGTTTCTTTCTTTTTTTTGTCTTCTGCTACTTTATTTATTACCTTTTTCGCACACAGTACAAACTCATTTGTAGAGCAATGTGTCATATTCATGGGCACGATTGTGAACTGATTTTTCATTTGTTTGGCTATCCGCCTTTTTCGCATGCTTAGTACCTGCATGGTTCTTGAATGAAGTACCATCTTGTGAATCCGGCGGTTTGTTTGTTTTGATTTAGACGTGTCTTTCACGCAATGCCTTGCCATATTTTTTCTGAAACAGCTGCATTTTGACTTGTTTTGGTTGCTACAACTGTGCATACTAAAGCTTAGAAAGTGTTCTCATCGCAGCTTGGTGTTTTACCCATTGCTCAAGGAACATTTAAAAAAAAAAAAAAATCTTTTTCATATACTGTTAGATTTTTAACACAGAAAGAAACATATTCGGTTATTTAATATTAGAAATAACATTTCTTTTATTAGAAACGCCTTTGAAATTCCGCTTATTGCAGACTCCTAGTTGAGTTTCATTGTTTATTTATTCATTTATTATTGATTCTTCATTATGCATTAGAGATGTGTACTCCTTACTACTTTTCTGTTAAGGAATGGATATTATATTTGGTTGCAAGCATTACTTCATTTTATTTTCTTTTTAATCACAAGATTCTGTATGAGTTTTGTTTTACCCTATGAAAAGTTGTTTGCTAAAGTGTATTTTAAGGGAAACAAATGGTATTTACACTTGATTAGGTTCATGAATCTTCACTAAGACATTCTTGGTTACTTTTATCAAGTTCATGTTTCTTTTTTGAAAACTTTTTTTATGTTTGACACCCTGTCTACACTAAGTGAACATTTATTTATGCTTTTAATGTAATACAACTTTAAATGTGAAGGTATGTCAGTGGGTTCAATTAAGGCAGCTGTTTGTAATTTTGTAACACCCCCCCCCCTTTTTTTGGGTTTTAAATTGTGTTTGATGATTTTTTCCTTTGTCTGAAGAAGTCTTCCTACTAAGGGAGACGAAAAGCGCTTTACTTTTACATTTTCAAATAAACCTTTGGAGTTTTACACCTGCTGGTTCGGAACCTTTTGGTTTGTTTTTTGAGTTTGTTTTTCTTCAGTTTTGGAATTGTTAGTTTTAAGATGTGGCAGTACCATTTGCCACAACTAAACGCATAGGCATTCATGCTGAGGTATGCCTGCATTGCTCAATGATGTATGTACTACCATTGAGTAGTCTTCATGATGACTATGCAAGGCAGTCATACTAGACTTTGATGTGACAGCCTTATCTGGCTAGCATTTCAGCATACATACTGCAAAATGAGGACGTGTTTCCCTGATTTGTCATAGGTTCCACACATACAGAATAACATGCTAAAGCTTGCTTGTGTTGCACTATTGAAAAGCACATACCATACATGTGGGGAACATAACTTTTCTGACAGTGTACACCACAGACAGGCTTAACATGTGCACATATTCACTGTCACTGACATGTATGACCATATGATGCTATATTCACAAATAGGATATTGTCGTAGCAAGATGTCCAATCTGCAGTACTGCAATATTGTAGCATTTGCAGAGCAAGTTCATGATGACCTTGTTTACTAACTGGAATGTGTTACAATCAAATATATGTTATTTATTATTAGCAGGCTGTTCTGATGTGCCCACTTCCCCCCACACATAAACACAGACAAACATACACACATACTTGCCTAAACCTGCATATACAGATGCAGCCTTTGTCAGGCATTCCTTGTTGTAACTCACCACCTGTATTCTGAGTGTTTTGTAAAGCCTGTACATATTCACATTAAGATGCCCGGGGTTCTTGAGATAGATCATCTAAACCTAGGCTGGCTGACCACCATGCTTGGAAGTCATCGTATTGTGCAACATAACACACACTCACACACACACACACACACACACACACACACACACACACACACACACACACACACACACACACACACAGTCAAAGGAAAAACTTCAAAGACCAATACACGTAAGGTTCAGTTAAGGCACTTTAATTTACTTGCAGCAAGGAGACAAAAACATGCAAATACAAGGATTTGTCTAACTACTAACAGGAAGTATGTTCATTCCTACACTATTTTACAAGACATGGCCTTCTAAGCTGACGTAATCAAACACAACTTTTAGCATTGTTCTACAGCAGATGTTACTTCAGATTTTCTGCTGACATGACTAGATTTGTGAGAAACTTTTCAGAAAAACAACCTGGCCTTGGTGATCATTAATCCGTTTACAAGCATCTATTGTACAGTGCTACTTTTCAAGGTACTTTTCTAATACAGATAGAAGCAAATGCTGATTGCAGTTCATATTTTCAAGCAGGCTTTGTACTAATTATCTATAACTTCTACAGCTGTGTATTTTCTCATGGCACAGCGGAACTTCTTGTCTAAGTTTCATAAAAGTAGTATTGTTCTAGTCATTATTTTCCTAACACAAGCAGAAAATCACCTGCTTCTCAGTAAATTTCCAAGGCACGAGCAAGATTTTAGCTAACAGTACAAGGTCAGAAAGCAACTGCAGTTTGTACAGATTTATGCAGTATGAAATAGAATAAATGTGTTAACCCTTTTCAAGCTTCTAAATGCACTAAGCATATTGCTAATAAACACATTAATACATATTTTTCTAACAAACACACACACACACACACACACACACACACACACACACACACACACACACACACACACACATACACACACACACACATGCACACATTAACAGTATACACACACTTTTCTGGGGCATACCTCAGTGCACAACCAGATACATCCAGAGATCTGAATTTATATTTCAGCATGCTAAACACTTGTTGAATGATGTTCTTTGTCATGGTGTGTTTTTTGTTAAAGCATCTTCAACAGGCACGGATAGGGCTCTGAATGGTGCTATGAGCTAGGGTTCCTGTGGATAACCACAGTCACCTATTAATATGAAGAAGTAAATATATTAGTAAATCTCCATCACACAGTACTACAACACACACACACAGACATATTCTCATACAGGTATACCTCCTCAGGGATGCCACCATCTGTGAACATTGCCCATAAATAACTTTCCTACCATATGGCAGCAGCATGTACACTACCGATGTGTACTGTAATACTGATAATGATGAGGCCATCTGCCAAGCAGAAAAACACTACCTCTACCTGGCAACTGAGTAAGGTCTACTTCTTCTGATGGTAATAGAGTTCTGCACCTAAACCTTTTGGGGTTTTAATTGGCACATAGGTGCAATAAATTGCACCAGTGACATGGGGGTTAAAAGACTATTCTTAAAACCATTCCATGGCAGTCTTTCACTCCCACAGTGTCATTTGGAACCAGATGCACTCATCAACTTTGCAGCAGGTGATTGCAAGGAATGGTCCTGGTATACAACTAGCAGCTGCCCGGGACACCTCTTTGGTATCACCCATGAGCTTCTGAAATGCCCCAGAGGACAGTATACCAAGATTAAGGCACATTTGCATTTCTTTAGGACTGGCTTCCACCACAGACTGTGTGAGAACATATGGGGTGCACACATCCTGCACCAGTTCTCTGTCTGCCCTATTTCTGTATAATTTCTTGGTTAAAGCCCTATGCAGCACTGACATCTGTTATCCCCTGAGAGGCCCCACTCAATACCATGTGCCATTGCAGCATGAGTGTAGAGGTGTTATTTGCTCTGCCCTTCTTCTGGTATATAGTGTGTTTGCATGGATCTAGGACTATTGAACGAAAGTTTAATAGTCCGAATCCACAATAACCGAACGCACTTTAATGAAAGCACTTTCACCGAAAAAGCGCTTTTGTTAAAGTCCATTCAAAAAAACCCCCCAAAAACAATAAATCTTCTTTTATGCAGGGGAACAAGCCCCCCTGCACCCCCCGTGTGTGGTGCTATGTCCCCCCACCTCCCTACTTTTATATTCTCACTCCAAGGTCGCACTACAGTGGGGAAAAGGGAATTCTCCCTTAACCGCACTGTAGTGCGACCGGCACAACCAGCATACATAACCAAAAGTGTGAACAGCACTTTCGGTTATGTATGCTCGGTGATTTCTGCTTTGGCAGAAAGTGCCGTCGGGGATCTGTACAGATCAGGTTTGCATATGTGTGCATGTGTGTGTGTGTGTGTGTGTGTGTGTGTGTGTGTGTGTGTGTGTGTGTGTAGTGTGACCTATAATGGAGAAATGTGGAGCCAAACAGCACCAACTCCTGGTATCCTTCAGGAGATCCAGTCTCAATGGAACTGCTGTGTCTGCTGTGGCAGATGGGACTGCCAATCAGTCCCATGTTCCATTGCAGCTTGAGTGGAAATGTGGGATTTGCTTAGCCCTTCTACATTATATTGGGTGCAGTGTGCATGTGCATGTGTTATGGCCTATAACAGAGAACTCTGGCACTGTCAATGTAAGCCATGGCAGGTGTCTGGCACTTGGTCCCATGTACCTAGCAAAACCAGTGGAGATGTCAGTTTTGCTCCACCCTTCTTTCATATATTGAATGTGGTGTGTTGTTGTTGACACCTGACATTCCCTGTGATTCCCAGTCTTGGTGCACTGGGTATGTCTGCTATGGCAGGTGAGGCTGTCACACAATCCCATGTGCCATCATAACATAAGTGGAGAAGCAGTCTATGATCTGCTCTTCTTTAGTATATTGGATAATGTATGTGTGGGGTGTGTGTGTGTGACTGATGTGACCTGTAATACAGAAATAGTGAAGCAACAGGCATTACTTTGGTTGAGTGTCATGTGATACAGTTAATCACACATGCATTTCTTTGTTACATGGAGCAACAGAAAACATGTTGCACAATTCTCATGTTTATTGATGTTTCTGAAATAGTTCAGTTTATAGTTTTCTTTCTGCAGGAGAGGACTGCACTGGGATGGACTGATTCCTACACTTATGGCCAAATTGAATGAAGGTATGACCCCTGGTCTTTTGGAACTGTACATTGGCAGCAACAATATTATATCACAGCTATTACACAAACTTAGGGTGAAAATAATGCATATACTGGCATAAATGTCTTAACGGTGACCAGAAGCCGGGATAAGTCAGTCTAACATTATTTAATAATGCATATAGAGGGGTGCTGTAAAGCAGAAAACAACTAAAAGCATCTTTACATGCTGACAAATATATACATGAGGGAAATGATAACAGCATTCAGATGGTTAGCATGTAGTCATCCCACGATAACTACATCGTCCCTTGAACTATACATTCATGATGGTGTTCATTTGCCAAATCTTCCCAAACCTTAAAGACTTCTTAAACCTATAAATGGTAACATCTATCCTCAATAATCTCTGAAGCACTCAGCAATTGCAACACTAAACACCATACATACTCTGACACCCAGTGGAGCATAAGATCAAAGCCAATAAGGCAACCCAGTACATTACCCCATGACTCTTGTCAAAGGAGACTCCATTGTTTGGCACACAGATGTCCCATTCACCAGAATGAACAAGGAGAGGATAATGGTTAGTTGTTTATAGGTCCATTGGTTCATAGGTAAGTTCTAGGCTAGCTGCTGCTATCGGGTCATTTTAAGCCTAGTCACATTCCCTTTTTGTGCTCAGATTAACCTATCTAATTTGATTAGAGACTGGCCTTATCCATCCCAGTGTTGATAATTATATATTACCCCTAATGAGAAGAACTGGGATCATACCATACATAATTTAAAGGGATACATGCACGACATAAAGTATTTAGGAGCTGTCTCTGTCTATTAGTCATAGAGAGGGCAGTTTTTTTATGTACATGGGAGGTTTATCCCAGAGCAGCAGTATCCTCTGTGAGATATCTGGAGCCAGGATCTGCCAAGTTATGCACTCATTCAAGTCACTGCACAAGGTACGGATGTGATTTTATTATAGTCCATGTGGGAGTTAACAACCTGCGATGTACTTCCCTGGACTATATGAAGAGACACATTGCTGATCTCTCTGAATATATGTCTCAGGCAGGTTTATGCCTTGCATTGAGCAGCATTCTACCTTCTCCAAGGATGATGCCACATTATGAATAAAAAATGACTGACTTCAGTAATTGGTTTAGTTTCTGGTGTCTTTCCAGGGGGATTCAATATTTGTCAGCATGGGAGGACATAGTTAACAGACCACTTGCTTTACAAAGGATAGTCTGCATCTGTCTCCCTAGGCTTCTGAATATTAGCTAAAACATTGTTCACCAATGCCAAATTGACAAACCAATCAATTTAGCAAATAAAACCCAAAGAAATATAAAGGTATTACTGCTCAATGCAAAGAGCCCAAACAAGACACTCCACACCCTAAAAGCTCTCCTTACTCTAGAGAATATAGACATCTGTGCCATTACTGAGACATGATGTAAATCCACAGAAAGTACTCTGGCAGTGCACAGCTTCAGGGCCGTCCACACATTTAGGCCATCAGTGACACAGGCAGGGGGGACAAGAGATGGAGGATTCAGGATCTGTATTAGCAACAAACATAAATCTATGATGGGTAAACAAGATGATGCCCCGGAATTTATCCATGTGCAAGTCACTATAGACAAAATCCCATACTATATCCAAGCAAGCTATAGGTCATGCTCTATGCACCTAGAATCCTGTAGTTGAAACCTAGACCTACTGAAGATACTCACCATTAAACCAAATACCCTCTTTATGGGAGACTTTAACTACCCCAGTATAGACTGAGAAACATACAATGCCCCATACTTGCAGGCAGAATGATTCCTGGACTTTACTAACACAAATACCTGATAGTGCGCACACCCACCTGAGGTTTAAATATAATGAACTTGGTACTCACCAATACAGGGCAGTGTTGCACCCACCCCCACCAAGTGTCATGTCCTCACTGGTGAAGTTGGAGTACAAACCTGTCTCCTTCAGAACAAAAATCAACTTGGTAATCCCAGCAAACTCTGTAACAGTTAGGAACAATTCCATAGCAAACTGTACCCTATTAAGTGATAGTTTATCAAAATTCAATGCCCTTCCTAGCCCTGTGTTCACAGTAACCTATGCGGAATTGTTCACAGAGATCTTGTGCAAATTTAAATGGCTGTAAAGAGGCTGCTGTCCCTATTAGAAGTAAGCCCAAAACAAACTCTAAAAACAAACTAACCTCAATAGGGTATATAACAAAAGGAAAAAAGTATTGGATGAAATCAGGAAGAGTATCAAAGGAAAAATATACTTTAAAAATTATCAAAACACGGTAGGTTCAGGGTAAGACACTTTAATCTTGCAGCAAGGAGACAAAAATGTGCTAATACAGAGTTTGTCTAATCAGAAACAGGAAATACTTTCATTTTTATACATTCTCAAATTAATCACGTCCTACCATGCTGACGTTAACAGATTACCACCTTTTTCATCATCATCTGCTGACCATCTTTCCCATGAATTTCTGCTGATTTATCAATTTTTATGTGAAACTTCCTGAGGAAAACAACATGGCCTTGGTTACTCTCAGTTAGATACATGTTATGTTACATTCAAGATACTACGGCTAAATCAAGCACAATGCTAGCAGTTCATTTCTGTAATAATCCTTTGTCTACTTTATCTCTAAATTACTACAGCTGCAGAGGTTCCCATCCTCTGGACAGAGCTGTTTGTCTGAAATCATTACATTTATAACATAAGGCATTGTTCATTCATTCACTTCTGACCTAGCAGATAAACATCTGCTTCTCAAGTACATTTCCACAAGGCATAAACAAGAATATTGCTGTGCTAGCAGTTACCAGGTCAGAGGGCAACTTGCAAGTTTCAGAAAGCATACTGCAGTTTTCAAGAAGCATCTTTTTCAGTCTCATATGAAACTCAATTTGTATAAAACACAGTGCATGAAAAATAGAATGAAAAGCGTATTAAAATACTTGATTATTACTTTGGCATTAAGCATACACACATTAATACATATTTTTCTAACATCTCCCTCCTGTTAATACTTTTTATTCTATTTTCAAAAAAGAATAAACAGCTTGCTTCTTTTCCTAACCTCTTCCATTCAGGATTTGCAGTTAAGAAAGTCATTCAGTTTAAACTTTTGTGAAAGTGTTTCGCATTCTAGCAGCTCTTCAAATTCAGTACTTTGATACATAGTCTCAGATACGGATATATCTATGAATTCTTTAATTAATCTCTTCATGCAGGGGATTCCACAACAAATACAAACTCCTATTAGGAGTAATCCTACCCCAATAGCAAGCAATATGTTCATAAAAATGGAGCCCCACCCCCCAAACGCATTCTGGAAAAAGTCTGTCAGAGGGTTTGGGCCTGGCTTGGTCATGGCTGACACTTGCTGAATCACCTCAAGATGATCGTTAATCTCATGCTGATGGTCAGGAATAAACGCATAGCATTCTTCTTTGATCAAAGCGCAAGTTCTGCCTCTCACTGCTAGGGTGAAGTCAAGAGCCATTTGGTTTTGGATCACTACAGTTCTCATAGCATTCAGTTCATCAGTTATCAGTTCAAGAGCAGAAAAAGTCGCATTACTCATTACTTTGAGAAGTTTGGACAGTTTTCGCAGCACCCATATTGATTTAACTCCACCATGCATAGGTGATATACCTGCCCAGGATATAACAGCATCACTCAAGTCCATGTGCACAAGTTTGGTTCCCACATCACGATGGTCTTTCCAACCTGCTTCAATTCGTCCCACTGGATTCTTAGGTTTCTTAGTCTTTTTGGTTACGTCTCAGGTATTTTGCATACTTCCCTGAGGCAAAGCTGCAGTGTGTTGGATGGCCGGAACCAGGTACCCCAAAAAACAACTGCCAGACCAATTCTCAGGTAACCATTTATATGCTTTTTTACCACACACAAAATAACAGTCTTCTACCTTAGTTATTACTTTGTTACGAAATGACTGCCCTGCATGAAACATTTTCCTATTACAGATAACTGTTTAAAAAGTACAGGATTGCGTTGCACCTGATCAAGAGTCTTATGCATAGATTTCAAAAATGAGTCATAATCTGTACTACAAGATCCACCCAAATCATTTGGTTTTCTATAACATTTATACTGTACTGTAACATTACACTTGTTCCATCCCACTTGGATGGTATCATTTTTATAGAAACATACAATTCCTTTTTGTGTCACAGGCAAATACAGTGCTACTTTATCATGTGCTTTAATAGCAACTGTGTCAAAAAACAGATTTTCCCAGGTCTCATTGACCCCTAGGGGGATAGCAGTCATTAATAAACCCCTGTATGCTGTTGGTATGGCCGTACAGACCCAACAGTTCGAAACATTAAATGTCTCTGCGTACACACGTGTAATTGCCTGATAAGTGTTAAGTTCGGATGCCAGTCTATGTTTGGTTCATTACGTCTAATCAGTTCAACCTTTGTGGCAGGAAAAAGGAGTAGCCACAACAAAAAGAACAGTGTGATTAATATTGCAATAAAAACGATCAAACAAGTTTTCTGAGGTTGCTCAATGTCTCTACTCACTCTGTACCTGGCCATTTTGTTCTTGTTGTGCAACAGTAACAAAGTTTTTGTCCAGTTCAAAGTTTTTAACCAGTTTACAGTGCGTCAAATGAATCCAGGAAGCTCGCTCTGCGATCATGATTGCAGTGGGTGTTGACAGTAGTACTTGGTACGGACCTTCCCACTTCGGAGATCTCCAATTCTTTCGCTTCACAATCTTCACCCAGACCCAGGTGCCTGGGGCTACTGGTGCTTCCGATTTCAGTTGCTCTTTATCTGAAACAGAATTTAACTGAAACAGTTTGTTATTCAAAAATTGTTTCATATACCCTACATGTGAACTGTCAGCCTCCTGCTCTGTAGACATGAGAGGTTTCCACTGAGGTGTGTAATATGCCCTCCCAAACAAAGTTTCAAAAGGAGTTAATCCCTTCGCATTTGGAACAGTTCTCATACTCAAAAGTGCTAAAGGCAAACAGTGCACCCAGTTTTTCTGTGTCTCTGCTATCAACTTCCTAAGTTTGTTCTTCAACACCCCATTATGCCTCTCTACTAACCCTGCAGACTGGGGGTGATAAGCACAGTGGTTCTTTAACGAAATCCCAAAATAGCGACTAAGTTGCTGAAACATTTGGTTCACAAAATGTGTCCCGTTATCACTATAAATCTTTTCCGGTATACCAAATCTGGGTATTATTTATTTAACAAGGACCTTTGCGACAGTAGCTGCATCTGGATTTTTAGTTGGAAACGCTTCTACCCATTTGGAAAACATGTCTATAATAACAAGGCAATACTTCTTATTTTCACATTTATTCAATTCTATGAAATCCATACAAATAGTATGGAACGGATACGTTGGTGTAGGAAAATTCTCTTGCTTAGGCTTCAACGCCCCTTGTGCATGATGCTTGTTACAAACATGGCATGCTGCACAAAAATTTTTTGTAAAATTGGTAAATCCATAGGTTGTAAATACTCAGTTCACTAACTGTACCATCCCCCCTGTTGAGACATGGCTCTGCCCATGGCTCAACAACGCTGCATATCTAAACAAATTAGATGGAAAAATTGGTTTCTGTTCCTTGGAGATGTACAGTCCCTTTTCGAGGATTGCTCCTCGTTTTATCCACTTTTGTTTTTCTATATTTGTAGTAAGTGTTTGCATTGTTTTTAACATTTCTAAATGTAAAGTCTCTGTGGGTTGTAATTCCTCACTCAAAAGAAAAGTTTCTGTGGCTGAAGCTGCCTGCTTTGCAGCTGTATCAGCCCGTGCATTACCTTTTGAAATCCTGTCCTGTTGTTTCGTATGAGCTACGCATTTGCAAATAGCTACTTTTTTAGGTAACTGAATTGAATCTAACAAGTCTAAAATAAATTGCGCATGATTGATCGGTTTACCAGTAGATGTTATCATTCCTCTATTTTTTCCACTGTTGCGCAAAAACATGTACAGTAGAAAAAGTATACTGACTGTCAGTATAAATGTTCACTTTCTTACCTTTCGCTAAGGTACATGCCCTTGTCAAGGCAATCAATTCTGCCGCTTGTGCAGATAAGTTGTGTGGTAAAGATTTTGCCTCCAAAGTTTCATTATCAGAAACGACTGCATACCCCACTAGATTCTGTCCTGTAGGACCCCTCCTGCATGAGCCGTCCACGTAGTATGTCACCTCGGCATCATCCAAGGGAACATCCGTAAGGTCCTGTCTAGGTAATGTCTTTTGCTCAATCTCCTGCAGGAAGCAGTGTGGTTTGCCATCTGCAGGGGTTGGAAGCAAAGTTGACGGATTCAAAGTTGTGCATCGTTCAATTGTCATATGAGGTTGGCTCAACAGTATGGTCATACAGGAAAGATGCCTAGCTGGAGAGAGATATGCTATCTTTTCTTGCAGTAAGATAATTGCAACTGCATGAGGCACTCTCAACGTGAGAGGGTGGAATAGCACTACTGAGGCTGAAGACTGCACTGCCATTGCAGCTGCAACTACTGCTTGTACACAGTGGGGCAGGGATCGTGCCACTGGGTCTAACTGTGATGAATAGTAAGCTATGGGGTGTTGTTTGTCCCCATGTTGCTGTGTCAATACTGATGTCATATAACCTTGCTTACAATCTACAGTTTGAATAAACTGCTTGTGATAGTTTGGTAATCCTAGAACTAAGGATGATGCTATCAGTTGTTTCAGCTTACAGAAAGCTGCTTCTGCTTCAGTGTCCATTGTAATAAATCCTGTGCTGCCATCAGCTTTTTAAATATTAAATCGGCCAGTGGAGCAGATTCCAAAGCATAGTTCGGTATCCAACTCCAACAGAAATTAGTAGTTCCCAGGAAGGACATCATTTCCTTCTTGGTAGTTGGTCTAGGTGCTTGTAAAATTGCTGTTTTTTCTATCTTCATCTAATATTCTACCTTCTTTGGATATTACATATCCCAAGTATTTAACTTGTTTTCTCCAAAGCTGTAGCTTGTCTTTGTTTACTTTGTGACCTTGAGTAGCTAAAAATTGTAATAAAGCTAGTGTGTCCTCTTTGCATTCTTGCTGGGTGGGGACTGCCAGCAGAATGTCGTCTACATAAAGTAGAATCTGACTACCTTTCGGTGGGATAAATCCCGCCAGGTTGCTTGCCATTTCCTGTGCAAATATTGTTGGACTTTCACAATATCCCTGTGGTAATCTTGTATATGTATACCGCTTCCCCTGAAATGTAAATGCAAACCAATATTGGCTGTCAGGGTGTATCAGTATAAAAAAAAATGCATTACTAATGTCTACCACTGAAAAATATTTTTGCTCTGGCTTTAACTCATTCAATAAGGTGTGTGGATCTGGCACCGTTGGTGCCCTGGGTATAACTGTATTATTTACAGCTTGTAAGTCTTGGACCATACGCCATTCCCCATTTGCTTTCCTGACAGGAAATAAAGGTGTATTACATGGTGAATCAGGAGACTCCATTAAGACTCCTTCCTTAAGTAAGGCTGCTATAATAGGCTTGATTCCTATCTCTGCATCCTTTCTCAAGGGATACTGTCTTTTCTGGGGTCTAAATGCTGACTTTGGCGTTATGGTAACTGGTCCTGCTGTTCGTATAAGTCCTACATCTGATTTCCCTGCTGACCAGAGAATGTCTGGCATGTCCCGCAAGGCTTTTCCCTCTTCTTCCAATAAGAGTAATACTCAGCTATCCTCACTAGCCTGTGAGTGTACAGCTGGGTGTGTCTGTGTAATCCAATTCAATTTCTGCTTCTGTACTCCTTGTTAGGAGAGCTCTAATTCTGTCTGCTTTTCCCACCTTGTGACTTTTTCACCTTAGTCTGCCCATTTTAAAGTTTTATTTTTAGTTAAACTAACATGTGGCAGTCAATTAGATTTGTAAAGTGCTAAAAATTCCTGGGGCAATGAACAGCTTGCTACACTGTTCTCCTCTGTATCCCAGTACAAATTTCGCAATATCAGCCTGTTTGCATGGTTCTGAAACAATTCCTGTTCATAATCTTTATCAGGTCCTGGTCTATTACAGTAATATAGAGTACAATGCAACAAATGCTGTTTGTCAATGTCGAGGGAGGGGGACTTGCTGATGGCTACATTCATCACTTCTTTGGTTACTGCCCCTGGACCAGTTGTAACTAAGTCCTGGCTGTACAAATAATATGTTTCACCCTCCGGTCGCACTACAAAAGTATCTATTTGTCGCTGTGCTTCCATACCCTGCATGGTTGGAACTACGGCTATGCCAAATATCTGCATCAAATCTCTAACCAAAAGATTTACTGGGCATTTTGCAGAAACTACAATCTTACTTTTCTGGGTCATTCCTGAAATGGGGTCTGTTACTGTTATATCATGGGAGAGTGGCTCCCGATACAGTTGTCCATTGGTTGCTTTCACTATATATAATCTGGTAATTCTGTATCTTCCGGTAACTTGGAAGGGTGTATCAGGGTCCGTGAAGCCCCTGAGTCACACAAAAATTTAACTTCCCTCCCCTCTACCAGAAGCGTCACTTCCGGTTTCGTGTCTGCTAAGTAAAGCTCTAAGCTCAAAAGAGCTAGGTCTAAAATTTCATCTTCTTCTATGTCTGTGAATTCATATACATCCTCTACTCCTTGTGTCACATCCTCTACTCCTGCTATCATATTTGTACTTACTTTTCTCTGCTTACTCTCTTCCAATGATTCCTGACTATCATATAGTCATTCCTCATCCTCCTTATCTTCTGTAGTCGCCTTCTTGTTTAACCTGCAATCCCTCGCTAAATGTCCTTTTTTTCTGCACTTAAAACATTCACCCTTTTTCTTTCTTTCTTCAAAATCTTCTGATCGTTTGTCAGATTGTTTATTTCCCTGGGTATTTTTCTTACCCTTTTTCCCAGTTTGTACTACAAATACTTCTGACCCATCTTCTGCCGAAAATACTTGAGTTTTCTTTTTCTTTATACTATTAAAATGTATTTCTGCATGTCTAGCATATTCAAGTAATGGCTGTAGTCTACTTGTTCGATGATCTACCATATGCTTTGTAATAAAGCTACTAATGGGAGTTATACTACCCTTCAAGAATGCGTTCTTTAACTGTTGTTCATATGAGGAATCGTGTGTCTGGTTTTCTAGTATCTGCATTCCGCAGTGATTATTAAAACACTCTTAACAGTCTAGCATAATATCTATCAACTGTTTCACCTTCCTGTTGAATGCATTGATTAATGCAAGTCCAATCAGCTCTAGGCTTCCATTTTTCAGAGATTCGGTCTGTCAGACCTTTCACTCTGCCATCCAGTTCTGCATTAGTATGTGGGAGTGGTCTAAGTTGTGCATCAAGAGGATTCCAGTCACCACTGATCATGTGCCAATCTGGACCCACAATTTGTCTAACTATTTTTTCTACTTCCTCTCCATTTAAATGGTAACTTAATCTCATACCCTGTAAGTCTTCTAAAAACTTTCTAAAATTCACTTTTGGGTGGGGAATCCCCTCCATGGCTTTCCGGATATCTTCCGGTGTCCACGGTCTATAAACTAAAAGAGTCGGATCTTGTCCTGCCTGTCCTGCCTGAGGATTTGGTACTTCTATGAGCGGACATATCTCCTCTTCACTCATAGCCTGTGATCTTCTATTTAATTCATTTAATTCAATCTCCCTCCTCAAGTCACATGTTTGAGACCTGGTCTCGATAGGATCCCTGACAAATGGTTGTGCTTTTGCAGGGACAGCTGGATAAAGCGGAGGTGGATCAGCTCGTCCACTCGCTTCATATTCTGGTAATAGAAGTGGAGGGGCCGAAGGAGAGGCTGTTGCTATTACCAAGTTATTGTCTTCTTTGTCTAAGAACATTGTCTTTGAATTTTTAATTCTCTGCTCCCTGCGATTTGCTTCCTCAATCCACCTATGCGCCTGAGGGACTCTTAAATGTCTTTGCTTTTTTAGCTGACCTTTTGCGTCTATTTTTAACTGTTTTACAAGTTTCATAAGTGCAAGTTTATCTAAATTACCCTTGAATTTATACTTATCAACCCATTTGGTGTAGTACTTAACATTATCGGCACGCTGTAATTGCATATACTTTGCGTCTTCAGTTAGGGGCGGGTCTTGGGAACTTTTGTGCACTGATTTCCCATTGCTGTCTTAGCTAAGCTGTAAATTGTTACGTAACCCTTTCTATCACGTGATGCCACAGTTCTATACCTTTTCACAGTTTATCTACAATAACTGCCTACCTATTCTGTTTCCCTGATCTATGACAAAAACAGTAACCCCTTTTTTCTGTCCCTGATCTGCACATGAAAATCTTCCTGACAAAAAACAGTTCTGTACTTAGTCCCTGATCTTAAAACAGAAATAAGGTAATTCCTCTTTACCTGACCCTCCATGAGTTGATCCACCGGATCATTGACTCGTGCTCCAATCCCAGATCAGAAACAGTGGCTGGCCTCTTTCGAACAACAATTCAGTCGGAGGTCTTTCAAAACAGAAGAGCCGATTTGGCCTCTTCTCCATACGGATGCATGCCACCGGGCCCAATTCTGACCTAGGCCTAGAACGAGAGGTACTTTTTAGAAGTAAGCCCAAAACAAACTCTAAAAACAAACTAACCTCAATAGGGTATATAACAAAAGGAAAAAAGTATTGGATAAAATCAGGAAGAGCGTCAAAGGAAAAATATACTTTAAAAATGATCAAAACACAGTAGGTTCAGGTTAAGGCACTTTAATCTTGCAGCAAGGAGACAAAAACGTGCTAATACAGAGTTTGTCTAACCAGAAACAGGAAATACTTTCATTTTTATACATTCTCAAATGAATCAAGTCCTACCATGCTGACATAACAGATTACCACCTTTTTCATCATCATCTGCTGACCATCTTTCCCATGAATTTCTGCTGATTTATCAATTTTTATGTGAAACTTCCTGAGGAAAACAACATGGCCTTGGTTACTCTCAGTTAGATACATGTTATGTTACATTCAAGATACTACGGCTAAATCAAGTGCAATGCTAGCAGTTCATTTCTCTAATAATCCTTTGTCTACTTTATCTCTAAATTACTACAGCTGCAGAGGTTCCCATCCTCTGGACAGAGCTGTTTGTCTGAAATCATTACATTTATAACATAAGGCATTGTTCATTCATTCACTTCTGACCTAGCAGATAAACACCTGCTTCTCAAGTACATTTCCACAAGGCATAAACAAGAATATTGCTGTGCTAGCAGTTACTAGGTCAGAGGGCAACTTGCAAGTTTCAGAAAGCATACTGCAGTTTTCAAGAAGCATCTTTTTCAGTCTCATATGAAACTCAATTTGTATAAAACACAGTGCATGAAAAATAGAATGAAAAGCGTATTAAAATACTTGATCATTAATTTGGCATTAAGCATACACACATTAATACATATTTTTCTAACAAAGAGCAACTCCCATAATGATAGAAGCTCTTTAAATAAACAAAACAGGAAACTAAAAGGGCTAATTAAGTCAAATAATGCCAATTAAGAGGTCAAGATAGCCTTACAGGATAAAGACAACCACAAGCCTGTCTACAGTTATGTCCAAAACCTCAAAAGTAGCACACATCAGTGTGCCAAACTGGTAGTCAACAGTGCCACCTTCACTGAGGACAGCGACATAGTAAATTTGGTGTCTGGCAAATTCAGCTCAAACTTCCCCTCTCCACTTCAATCCTGCCTCCCCTCAAGAAATACCTATTAGCATAATCCCCTCTCCAAACTATTAATGGGGAGTGGGTACTGGCAATGATTGCTAAGGCTGAAAACACAGACTCAGTGTGGCCATGTCAATATCCTGGGATGCCTCATAAATATCTGGAAACATGACCTATCAGGACCGCTTGAGTACTTGAGTCACTTTTCAACTATAGCCGCAAAGCAGACTTTGTACTATGTGAATGGAGGGTTGCAATGGTTATCCCACTTCACAAGGGTAGACTATCAACTGACCCTGAAAACTACAGACCTATTAGTCTGACTAGTCTAATATACAAAATCATGGAATGAATTATCATGGAAGTGATCAACAATGATATAAGCAACTTTCAGACACTGTGCCCAGACTGGTTTGGCTTTGTCAATGGAAGACCGTCCCCACTAAAACTGATGGACTTCTTTGAGAAGGTCACAAAGACGATGGATGAGGTGTGACAACTCTGCATACCACCTGCCTGGACCTGTCTAAGATGTTCAGTACAATATGACACTTGGGTTTAGTTAACAAACTCATTAAACGGGGCATAAACTTCTGCATAATTCACTGGATTACCAGCTGGCTCACAGACAGGACTCAGGAAGTTAGGATTGGTGTTATGACCTCCAGTAAGATATGGGGTCACCAGCTGAGTTCCTCAGGGTTCAGTGCTAGGACTGGTACTATTTGGAATCTACTTCTCAGAGATAAAGAAGAGGACTCCACCCTAGAAGAAGTAAGAACAGCTCTAAAGAAAATGAAGTCAGGGAAAGCAGCAGGGTCAGATGAGGTCATAGCAGAGATGATAAAGATGCAGAGTGAGATGGGAGAGAAATGGCTCCTGAGGCTACTCGTAGCAGTGTGGAGGGAAAGGCATACCCCAGATGACTGGAGAATAAGCATATGTGCGCCAGTGTACAAGAACAAAGGGGACAGCCACAGCCATGGGCAGTACAGAGGTATCAAACTCCTGTCGCATTGCATGAAAGTTCCAGAGAGGATGATTGATAAATGGATATGCAGAGTAGTAGAAAGTAAGATGGGATGTTAACCTGTTTGGATGCAGATCAGGACTCAGCACAACTGACCTGATAGTTGCAGTGAGACAGATACGTAGTTGTGAAGAAGCTAGAGATGAGGAAAGAGTCAAACTGAGCATTCCTAGACTTGGAGAACGCATATGATAAGATCCCAAGAAAGCTGATTTGGGCAGTACTGTGGTGGTTTGAAGTCCACAAAACAATGGTAGAATTAGTGCAGGCTATATACAAGGACCCAATGACTGAAGTATGAACAGTGTTCAGTCTCACAGAGGAGTTCCTAGTGCTCTGAGCTCACTGCTGTTCATACTGGAGTTGAACTACATTAGCAAACAGGTCAGAGGGGACAGATCAACAAAGTTGCTGTATCCAGATAATGTGGTGTTACAGGCAAACTCTGAGCAAGAACTTTAGCAAAGTATAGGGAAATGGAATGCAAAACTGAAGGCACATGGGATGAAACTAAGTACAGATAAGACAGTGGTGATGGCAGCAAATTGTGGAAATCAGAAGAAGCTGAAAATTGAGAGAGAAGGAAAAATATTGGAACAGGCTAACAGCTTCAAGTATCTGGATGGGGTGAAGGAGAAAGGAAGTCTGAATGAGGAGGTCAGAGTTAGAATTAAAGGGGTTACGGCCAGCTGGCAGAGTGTTAGGTGTAGTGTATGAAGATGTCTAAGAATGCCAAAGAAGCTGAAAAGTAAGGTGTACAAAACAGTGGTGTGACTAGTACTACTGTATGGTACAGAAACCTGGGCAGTAAAGAGAGAGCAGATGAGAAATCTAGAGGTGATGGAAATTAAGTGCTTGAGAAGGGTGGTAGGATGCATGCTGTGGGACAGATGAAGAAATGAGGACATAAGAGCAGTAGCTCCAACTGCAGAAAAGATCAAAGAGAACAGATTACATTGGTTAGGCACATGTGCAGTAAAGCAGAAGACAATCTGGTGAAGAAGATTTGGGACAGACTAGAAGAAGGAAAGAAGACATGAGGTTGCCCAGCAAAGAGGTGGATGGATTGTGTGAGAGTAGATCTGTGATAGTCAGGCATGAGTGTCAAAGAAGGCAGGAGTGTGGCATGGAACTGAGTGAGATGGCGACAGTTAACATGATACCCCGATCCCATGTAGAAAATGGAAAGAAGGGGATTGATGATGATGATGATGATGATTCTCAGAGGTAAAGACTAATTTCAAGAGTGTTTCACTGATCAAGTTCACAGATGGCTGCAAATTGGGAGTTATCATAGATTCACTCTATGACAGAAACATCATACAAGAGGATCTAACACAGACAAATGACTGCTGCCAAAAACACAAGAAATGCCTTAAAGTGCCTTTTTGGAAAGCTGCCATCCAGGCTACTTATTAAATTGATAAGGCATCCGTAAGGGATGACCCAATAGTTGGGGATCTGGGAACATATGTCAACAGTAATCTGGCCTTTGACCAACATATGGCTAAGGTAGTAAGAAAATCATTTAATATTGCCCAACATATAACTAAGGGTATGAAATCCAAGCCAAGGAAGTCACAGAGCCACTTTATTTGGCCTTTATCAGACCCATAATTGAGTATAATGCCCCCTTCGGCATGTACTTTACCAGATACATGCAACATTTGGAATGCCCACAAAAGTTCATTACCAGGATAACCCACGGTATAAAGACATTGTCATATATGGATTATCTTAAAGCCCTAGCTCTATTCTTTGTCTCCTACAGGTTTCAGAGAGGTGATCTATGCGCTGCATATACAGCATCCTCAGATCCACCTCTGATGGACCTTTTGCACATCTGCAAAATGAACTACATCAGAACCACTAAAACCAGGAATTTAAATTTTGCTTTTGACATTAATAGGATATGTGAATGAGACAGATATGTCTCACAGGATTCCCATGCTCTGTAACAGGCTTCCCATCCATGTGAAGCGGAGTTCATCCATAACCGTATTTAATTATAACCTTCACCAATGGATGGGAAATCAGAAATTCACCCCAGGTATGGCCCCATGTCTCTTATATACAGAGATAGACAGTAATTCCCAAACTAACATACCCCCTCACATAACCTCTAAGAACTTCCTAGCTAACATACCCCCTTCTAATAAACTTCCACAATACACAGGGATACAACTGGATTGGATTGCACGGCTATGCTTATAAAGGCCCTGGTGGTCATTAGCCTAGTATTTAACTATGAATCTCTGAAATTAAGGGATCCATTAGTATAAAATGGATATCAGGAAGGCAATAACTATGGAACTGTGTCATCCATGAAGTTTAATTGACAAAACAGAAAACATGGACAACCCTTCTTTTTCATTTCTTTCTTCCTTCATTTTCCTTTACAGAACAAAACATATTTGTGGTAATGATGTATTTAACTTGCTTACATCTGACAAGGTGTTCTCATTGTAATACAATGTTTATTTCGATGTGTATACTGCCACACTGTTCATTTTCTGTATAAATACTGTATCAAATGAAAACTTTCATAATACTGCAAAAGTGGATACTGATATTTGCTGTCTGCCTGTTATAGACCTGCAGATATTTGTGTTTAGTAATGCAATATGCAAAATATATCACATTTCTGCACATATCTCAGACATTGTCTACTAGGACAGATTGCAGAACAGCATTTCACATGCCCAGTCACCAAAGAAGTCAGAATTGTGTCCTCAGACAAGTGTGGTACAGTGTAATAGAAAAAAAATTTCCAGAAAAATAAACAATATAGGTCATACATAATACATACACACAACAATTTATCAGTCATGGGACATAACTAGGCACACACAAGGAAAGGCAGTTTGGCAGATAAAATTCTGTTATACCGTCATTATATTGACAATTTGTTTTTCTTATGGAAGGGTGACTATGAAGAATTTGTCAGTTTTGTTTCAGATTTAAATAGTTCTACCAGTTTTTTAAAATTTGTTATTAGTGGATTTGACAAAAGTATATATTTTTTTGGATTTGCATTTAACTTATGACTTCCACAATATGATCTTCACTAGTAGCATTTACAGGAAGTCTGTATTTGCAAATCAGTACTTACATAGGGATAGTCTTCATCCACCTCATATGAAGAAGGGGGTGGTTAAAGGACAATTGATTAGGTTAAGTAGATTATCCTCTAGTGATGATTTGTTCTCTAATGAAGTGGACATACTAAGAGGCTTTTTTGAAGCTAGAGGTTATGAAACAGTATGGTTAAAAAGGATAGAAAAGGAAGTCTTATTTTTAAGAAGGGAAAGGCTGTTCCTATTTTAAAAAGTAATAGTGGTCAGTTGTTACACAGTAATGGTCTCAATAACAGCAGAATTTTAGGTTCCATTCAAGGATTCAGTTGTTCTTTTCCATTACCCATTACTAGTGAGATGGGGTTTATTAGGAGCATAATAACAGACAACTGGAAAATTATTTTGGGAAATTCTGATTTGATTAATGTCATTGGTTCTTGTCCGTCGTTTACTTACAAGAAAGTTATTAATATGAAAAGCTTGTTGGAACAAGGATCAAGTGTCAGTAATAACATCACTATGAATTTAATACAGAAGTAGGGTAGCTATGTGTGTAATAACTGTAGACAGTGCAGATATATGAGTAACATATCTTCGTTTTTTTTCAAACATAATAAGAAAAAACATTTGGACTAGTGTTTTTTTCAATTGTAATAGTGATATGATAGTCTATGTGGCACAGTGTCTTTCCTGTCCATGTTATTATATCGGAAAACCTATTAGATGCTTGAAAAGACACATATACGAACATCAGCTAGTTATAAGGAAGGGAGATGACAAAAATGCTTTAGCTAGACATGCCAGAGTGTGTAAACATTTTAAGAAATTTGTTTTTTCAGTATTGGACAGTGTGAGCTCTGAAATATTTTCAGGTGATTAAAAAACTAGACTAGAATGCAAAGAAAGTTTATGGCAGATACGTTTGGGTGCTGATAGTGTGCCAGGTCTTAATGATGTTATTAGTTTAAAATGTTTTTTACAATATATGTAAAGTAATTATTATTACATTTATACATATACACTATGTGTTTTTAGTATGTAAATGTGCTTTATATGCTTTGTATTGCATTCTTAAAAATTGTGTCTTTAATTTCAGTGTTAAACAGTCAATTAGTCATGTGATTTTTTTTGGATTGAGTATTTAAGTGTGATGAAAGGGTAGATGGATGTTTTCTGAAGAAGTTCCCGATCATTAAATGTGAATGAAAGCTAAGTACAGTGTCCGTGCTTTCCTGAGGCGTGGTGTTGGTTTTGACTTTTATTTTTTGGTTTAAATCTTAGTTTTTAGTTACATAGTTTGTGTTCAAACTGATATGGTATGTCTGAGATGTATTTACATAAATATCACTAGAGGCAAAGCTCTCATATAGAAGCACTCCTAATGTAAATAAAGTTGTCAGCAGTACACACGCTACAGCCATCACACACAATTCAGAGCAGACACATAGACCCACAAATGCTGAGGCACTTAAATGTAAACTTAATAAACTGCAAAGACCTCCTACGCAAACTACACATATCAAATGCACTCAGCAGCTCCAAATGCACTCTTTCAAAATAACACCTACATCGACAAATACAGCCACATCTCATTGAGCCTCTACTTTTAAGACCATAGGTTCATAGGTTTATAGGTTCATAGGTGTTTACTAAGCTAACGACCAAAATGGCCTTTTTAAGCCTAGCCATGCAGCCCAAATCTCTGACAAGTTCTGATACCTTCGATAAGTGTACGCACGGGCCTGGGAGATGTACCATTTACAGATTGCCTGTGTCCATTAGAGAGATAGGTGCCAGACCATGGATGAATTTCTGGTTTCCCATCCAGTTATCCAAGCTGCACTTAAATTGCGTTATGGAGGAACTCTGCTTCACTGGATGGGGAGCCTGTTGCATAGATGGGGTAGTCTCTGGGATACATACCTATCTCTCAAACAGCTCCTATTTATATCACAGGCAAGAGTTATGTCTTTAGAATGGGTAATTCTGGTTATGTTTGTTTTGTGGCTATGCAGGAGGTCCATCACAGTGGGGTCTGACAATGCCCTGTATGCCAGGTATAGATCTCCCCTCATAACCCTGTAGGAGACAGAATACAGGGATAGGGCATTGAGGCAATCTGCATTTGACATTTTACTTATGCCCTGTATTCTTTTAGTGAGGAACCTCTGTGGATGTTACATTTGTTGGATATGCCTAGTTAGGTACATACCAAAGGGGGCACTGTACTCAATTATAGGTCTGATGAATGCCAAATACAGTGAAACAATTACTTCCTTGGACTTAGAAGCCATATCTTTGTTTATAAGTTGCACAACATAGAATGATTTCCTCACTACTGCAGGCACATGATGGTCAAAGACTAGATTACTATCTATATGTGTCCGTAAGTCCCTGACTACTGGGTCAACTCTAAGGTGTGTGTTGTCAATATGATAGTTGCCATGGATAGATGACTTCCCAAAGGATACTATTATGCATTTCTTGGCATTTAGTTTTAGTCCATGGCTCTGACACCAGTTGTTTGTCTGTGTCATACCCTCCTGGAGAACATTTGTGTCAATGTGAGATTCAATGACAGCTCCTAATTTGCAATCATTTGCAAATTTAGTCAGCCAGAGACCACTGACATTGGCCTTTACTTCTGAGAGGTAAATGCCAAAAAGCAATTTGGCATTATGGCATTTACCATGAAGCAAGCCACCACACAATCCATCATTCTGGTCATTGGAGACTCTATTGTGAGACACGCTGATGGTACTTTCACCAGGCTGAGTAAGGAGAAAGTCACTGTCAGTTACTTATCAGGGGCTAGGATTCGCCACATTATGCATGCACTCAGGTCACTGGACTGTCACTACCAGTATGACTCCATCATAGTCCATGTGGGTGTAAATGACCTGAAAAGTACCCCCCCCCAGATTTTATGAATAGAGACATCACGGAGCTCTCAGAATATGTGTCCCAGGCTGTTATGAGCATAGCATTGAGCAGCATTTTACCTTCTCCAAGGATGATGCCATAATATGATGAAAAGATGACTGACTTTAAGAATGGGCTTAGATTCTGGAATCATTCTAAGGAGATGCAATATTTGTCAGTATAGAAGGAGATGGTCAACAGACCATGCTCCTTTGCCAGGGATAGTCTGCAACTCTCCCTTCTTAGCTTTCAAATATTAGTTAAAACATTGTCTTCCCCCATAATGCCTTTTCTAGGCAATGCCAAAGTGAAAGTACTTCCGACATAGCAAATGAAAACCAAGAAAATCTAAAGGTATTATTGCTCAGTGCTAGGAGTCTAAACAAAAAACTCCATTCCCTAGAATCTCTCTTCACCCTAGAGAATGCTGATGTCTGTGCAGTCATTGAGGCTTGGTGTAAAGCAGTGGCAAGCACACCAACAGTTCAAAGTTAAAATACCTTCTACACATTTAGAATAGCTACTACACAGAGAGGGATTAAAGGTGAAGTTATCTCAATTTGCATCAAAAATAAATATAGCTCAAGGATGGTCAAACACTTGTGCTTCTCCATGTTCACATCACCATAGGCAAAATCCAACACCACTTCTTGAAAGCTATAGGTCCCCCTTTATGACCCAGATAATCCATACCTTTTATTTAACTTATTGGAAACATTGACCATCCAACTCAATACTATATCGTGGGTGACTTTAATTACCCCACTAATAACTGAGAATCCTATATACCAAGCATGCAGGCACAGAGATTCCTGGATTTTATGAACACAGACTGCCTAGAACAAAATATCAGTACACCAACCAGGGGTGCAACCATTCCCTCACTAACATATGACAGTGCTGCACACCCCCTGGTGTAATGTCTTCTCTGGTAATGTCAGACCACAAAATGGTCTCCTTTGAAGTAAAAATAAAGTCTGGAACCCCAGCTAACTCTGGAATATTAAAGAACTAATCTAATGCTAACTTCCTGCTGTTAAGTGATAACCTAGCAAAATTTCAAGCTTCCATAAACCTTGAAAACACTGCTGCCTATGTAGAACTGTTCACAGAAACCCTACACAAGCATGTTAATAACTGCATAGAAGCACACACCAGAAAGAAGTATGGAACTAACTCACAAAATAAGCCATCCTGGTGGAATTATAAAATCAATAGGCTGTGTAACAGAAGGAAGAAAATTATGGCAAAAATTAGGAGCCACAGCATCCCAGCAGGATAAAAGCAATCTCATGAAACTAAATAAACAACTAAGATGGACAAATGAAATCTACCAAAGTCAAATGTTAGGTAAATTTGCCCTTGTAGGCCAAGGACAAACAAAAGACATTTTTAGCTATGTGGAAAACCTCAAAGGCAATACACAATTGTGTGCACAGCTCATTGTAAATTGATCCACCTATACTGAGCCAGAGGATATAGCAAACCTACTGGATGACAAACTCAATTCCAACTTTTCCCCTCCCTTCTCCTGAACCTTCCCTCAGAAAATGCCATCAAATATAACTCCCCCTGCTATCACTAGGGAACAGGTCTGTAATGCTCTCTCTAAAGTCAAGCACATAGCATCAGTGGTCCCAGGCAATATACCAGGATGCCTTCTAAATAGCATGAAACATGACCTATCAGGCCTACTGGAGTTGCTATATAACTATAGCCTACAAGCAAGCTTTGTACCTCCTAAGTGGAAGACAACAACAGCCATCCCTCTGCATAAAGGTGGTCCATCCACAGACACTGGAAGCTACAGACCGATAAGTCTCACTAGTCTCATATGCAAAGCCATGGAAAGAATTATCATGGAAATGATCAATAATTACATAGTAAACCTCCAGACAGTGGAACTAACCCAATTTGATTTTGTCAAGGATAGGTCAAGCCTACTCAACCTGGTAGACATCTTTGAGAAGGTCACCAAAGTAATGGATAAAGGCAAGATGGTTCATACTGCCTACCATAACCTGACCATGGCATTTGACACAGTATCCCACTCGGGCATTGTTGACAAACTTAAAAGGTTAGGTACAAACCCTTATGTCACAAGGTGGATAGCCAACCAGCTGTCAGACTGGACCCAGGAAGTTAGAACTGGGGAGATAATCTCTACAAAGAGGCCAGTCTTAAATGGATGCCCTCAGGGATCAATCCTGGGACTGCTCCATTTTGGCATTTACTTCTCTGAATTCAAGGCCAATGTCAATGGCCTCTTGCTGACTAAATTTGCAGATGATTGCAAATTATGAGCTGTCATTGCATCCCACACTGACACAAATGCTCTCCAAGAAGGGCTGACACAGACAAATAACTGGTGTCAGAGACATGGACTAAAACTATGCCAAGAAATGCATAACAGTATCCTTTGGAAAGTCATCCATGCCTGGTAACTAGCATATTGACAACGCACCCCTAAGAGATTGACCCAGTAGTTAGGGACTTGGGAACCCACTGACCATTCAATCTACTTTACACTCCTGATCTTTCCATCCCAGGTAGGTTTTCAATAAAAAGCAACTTCCGTTTTAGCAGACAGAGCACAACTGAAGAACCACCCACCCCCACCACCAAGTACCTATTCAGATATGAAATCAGGCCTTTCAATTGTATTTCTTGTCAAATAAATAAAATATATATTAATTGCATTAGTTATAGCATTTGCTTTAGCACAACAAATTAATGCTTTTTTTACATTCAATGAACCCATATCGATCAGGTGAGAAAAATTCAGCCTTTTTGAACTTGACTCCATCATTAACCCTAGCCTTTTACCCCTAGATCCCTGTAAGTACAGAACTGTACAGTGAAAGGAAGGCAAAATGAAATAAACTAAACATATTTCCCTTTCCTCAAAAACACACTGAGTTGCTGGGTAGCTGAACAATTGGAGCACTCCAAAGGGAGTTAATATATTGTGCCCAAACTCTAACCTTACCATCCCCATCAACTCCCATTCTATAAACTTCAGCCTTATCTGTGCAAATAGACTGAAGCATTCAACAAAAATATGATATTTCCGCAGTGGTGCAGTGGTAGCATTGTTACCTCACAGCAAGAAGTTCTCCAATTCGATTCTCGGCTGGAGTGCGGGGAGTTCCTTCTGTGTGGAGTCTGCATGTTCTCCCCATGGTTGGGTGGGCATTCAAAAGACATGTGTAAATGGGTGTGCCTTCGTTGAAAGTTGACTTCGTGCTGGCACCTCGGCGTTCATCAAAATCTACTGCCAATCATTAGCGGACCGGAGTTCCGCTGTGCCGACCCCTAACTGGGAAAAGACATACAACAACATTCAATAAAAATATGATATTCACCTGCAGTCTGGAGCTGGTGCCATCTTAATACCAACAAAAATAAGTAGAATATGACTTTCAGCATTCATGAAATACAAAACTTTCAACAAATAAAACAACAAAATATTTTACTCTGAAAAGCTACTAACTAAAATAATGACATATACTACAGTGCCAGTTATGGGTTCATAGATACGAAACCAAGACAACAACTCTTTGTAATGATATGGAAGGATTGGATCTGGTGGACGTATGACATGTCTTCCACCTTGATTCATTTGATTTCACTTTTTATGGACTAGATACAGCTGTTGCTATCAGAATTTATTTTATTCTGACTTCTGCTGATTTGGTGACAAAGTTGATGGAACACTAACACATTCTGGTGCCCTTTTCTAATCATTCATTGGTTTCCTTGACACGTAAAATAGAGAATGGTCCTCTGGCAGTTTTTTTACTTGGTTGTGTGTGTGTGTGTGTGTGTGGGGGGGGGGGTGATCAGTGATGTACAATTATCAGAGTGGCTTATTAATTTTTGTCATAATGAGAGAAATGTTTTCCCATCCCTAGCAGTAATATGGCTATCCTTTAAGCATGCATTTCAGTCTTTTTGCAGACTAATTCAAATGACTAGGTCACAGGCTGTACTGTTACAGGACAAGGTATGGATGACAGATCTGAATGAGAAAGAGATCTGTATAGGAATTTCACTTGTTGGAACATCAAGATTCTTGCTCAACTTAAATTTTTTAAAGCTTAGTGTAGGGTGATTGATTTGCACGAAATTGATGATAAATGGGTGAGATATTTATCCTTTTCTGAGGTTAAGGGGTTGACATCTTCTAGAATGCTTGCAAAGAAATAACATAAGAGAAAAAAGGAGATAATTATTTTCAGGCCTTAGGACAGGATGAGTAAGGAGATAATTGTTTTCAGGCCTTAGGACAGGATGAGTAATACAATAACCAGCCCATGGATCATAAACAACCTCTTTTAGGAAGACAATGGGAGTATTCACTTCTCCCATTGCTGCATGGCTTTGTAAATATGTTTTATGTTTTTAAATACTTGTCCAAGGACAGTATTGAAGCAACATGATGGAAGATTATTTGTCAAAGAGATTTCAGTAGGGGAAATTATTCGGGGAAATTTGGGAGCTTAATTCGGGTAAAGACCCAGGTCTTGATGAGTTTATCTCAGATTTTTATAAAGCATTTAGGCAAGTCCTAGCACACCATCTAATTGACTTTTATAAAAATGCTGAAGAAGTGGAAAGATTAGTGCAATATCAGCTTTTAAAAGTATTGCATCTGTGGTGAAACCTGAATGTTGCAGTGCTCTATGTTGGGTCTAAACTGTTTTCTACAGTTTAATTGAATTTTTGTTTAACTAAGACATGTGCCATAGCACTCCATGGAGGCAAGTTATAAACTGTAGTTACTGTTTGCTACATTTAGTAAGAACAGCATTTAAGTTCATAGGTTCATAGGATAATACTAGGCTATTGGCCCAGAGGCCCTTATAAGCCTAGTCAAGAATTTTACCCATGTTCCCACAAAGTCAGCACCTGTTTCCCCTGTCCAGCAGGGACACAGGTAGGATCCCATGGGTGTATTTTCTGTTTCATATTCAATTGTCCAGGTTCCTCTTGAAGAGGGCTAGAGAGGTACTCTGCTTGATATGGAGAGGGAGTCTATTCCACAGCTAGAGGAGTGTTTGGGATACAAATGTATACTGTCAACAAGTTCTATTAATGTCACAGACCAGGTTTGAGGCCTTGCATGTGGGTTGTTCAAGTGGAGTTTGACTTATGGATATGCAGCAACTCCATCAAGGCTGTCTCTGAGATGTCTTTGTATGCCAGACACAAGTCACATCTGAGGAGTCTGTATGAGACTGAGTAGAGGGACAGGGTTTATAACCTATTTGCATAGGATAGGTGTATGAGACCCTGGATTTTCCTGGTCAGGAACCTCTGTTGTCTCTCCAGCTGCTGCATGTGCTTGGCAAGATACATGCCAAAGGAGGTATTGTACTCGATAATGGGTCTGATAAGAGACGAGTACAGGAATGTTATGACCTTCTTGTTGTTGGATGAAATACCCTTATTTACGAGGTGCACTATGTAAAAAGCCTTCCAAACAACGGAGGCAATGTGGTGGTCAATAGCCAGGTTGCTATCATCCTGGGTGCCCAAGTCCCTCATGACTGACTGCATGCTTAGTACATTTTTATTAATGCGCTAATTAGTGGGGATGACATTTTTCTCAAAGGGGATAATGATGCATTTCTTGCATCATTCACTTTGACTCTTCATGCTTCTGGCACCAGTCATTAGTTTGGGTAAGGCCCTCTTGAAGGATGTTCACATCACTAGGGGATTTTAAGACAGCACCCAGCTTACAATCATCTGAAAACTTGGTCAGCCACAGACCACTGGTTTTGGCTTGTACCTCAGAAAAGTATATCCCAAACAGTTGAGGCCCCAAGACCAGTTCTTGGGATACATTGCTAGTTACGGGTCTACTACTAGACATGGCTTCCCCTATTTTCACTGAGTGGGTTCTATCAGTGAGTCAAGTTAGCAACCCATAAGGTAACATACAGGTTGATGCCTAGCTGGGAGAGTTTATCTATTATGCCTGAGAGGGTAATAGTGTCGAAGTCTTTGGCTAGGTCAAGCTAGGCAGTGTGAACTGTCTTCCCCTCATCCATGGCTTTGGTGACTGTTTCAAAGAAGTCAGCCAAGTTTAACAGGCTTGATCTCCTTTTGACAAAACCAAACTGTGTGAGGTTAAGTTTGGTTTTGTCAAAGGGAGATCATGCCTGTTAAACTTGGTTGACTTCTTTGAAACAGTCCCCAAAGCCATGGATGAGGGAAAGACGGTGCATGCCACCTACTTTGACCTTAGCCAAAGCCTTTGACACTATTCCCCACTCATACATAATAGATAAACTCTCCCAGCTAGGCATCAATCCACATGTTACCAGATGGTTAGCTAACTGGCTCATTGATAGAACTCACTCAGTCCAAGTAGGGGAAGCCACCTCTAGTAGTAGACCCGTAATGGTGTATCCCAAGGATCCGTATTCAGGCTTCTACTGTTTGGGATATACTTTTCTGAGGTGCAAGCCAAGCCCAGTGGTCTGTGACTGATGAAGTTTGCAGATGACTGCAAGCTGGACCATGTCTTAAATTTCCCTAGTGATGTGAACATCCTCCAAGAGGGCCTTACCCAAACTAATGACTGGTGCCAGAAGCATGGCCTCAAATTGAATGCCAAGAAATGCATAATTTTCCCTTTTGGGGAAAATGTCATCCCCTCTAATTATCACATTAATAACAATGTGCTAAGCATGCAATCAGTCGTGAGGGACTTGGGCACCCAGGTTGATAGCAACCTGACTTTGGACCACCACATTGCCTCTGTTGTATGGGAGGCTTTCTACATGGCCCACCTCATAAATAAGGGTATTTCATCCAGAAATAAGGAGGCCATAACTCCTCCTTTATTATACCCATTATCAAGTACAATGCTCCCTTTGGCATGTGCCTTGCCAAGCACATGCATCAGTTGGAGACACCACAGAGGTTCCTGACCAGGAAAATCCAGGGTCTCAAACACCTATCCTATACAGATAGGCTAAAAGCCCTGTCCCTCTACTCAGTCTCACAAAGACTGCTCAGAGGTGACCTGTGTCTGGCACAGAAGGCCATTTCAGACCCAGCCTTTATGGAGTTGCTGCATATCCGTAAGACAAACTCCACTCACGCAACCTACAAGCACGGCCTTAACCTGGTCTGTGACATTAATATAACTTGTTATTGGGACAGATTTATGTCCCAAAGACTCCCTCATCTGTGGAATAGACTCATCTCCATATCAAGCAGAGTACCTCTCTAGTTCTCTTTAAGAGGAACCTGGATAACTGGATGGGAAACAGAAAATATACTCCTGGGATCCCACCTGTGCCCCTGCTTGACAGGGGAAACAGGTGCTGACTTTGAGGGGAACATGGGCAAAATTCTTGGCTAGGCTTATAAGGGCCTCCGGGCCAATAGCCTAGTATCATCCTATGAACCTATGAACCTAAGTGTTTGGAGGTTTTCAATGTCCTTGTTTGTAAGGTCCATGATAATGAAGTCCATGGCCTTGCATATGAGGCTAGTTAGGCTGATGGGCCTATAATTGCCTGGGTCAGTGAACAATCCACCTTTGTGTAGATGGATTACAGTGGCTGTCCTCCATTTGGCTGGGATGATGCCAGTGCTCAGGCATTGGTTGAATAGGTTGCCTAATGGAGCTGAGAGCTCATGCCTGAGTTCATGTAGGATACAGCCAGGATGTTATTGGGTCCCATGCAGACTGTATTTTTTGCCTTTGAGAGGACATTGAATATCTGCTCCCTGGTGATGAGGGGAGATATCAGGTACTGGGGATGTCCTGGTTTACTAATGGGACAGGGGGGTGAAGTTTTCATAGAACCTGTCTGTCACCAGGTTGGCTATATCTATGGCATTTGTGTATATGGTGTTATTGACCACCAGTTCAGAGCAGATCTGGGTGTTACCTTTGAGATTGCAGATATATGTGAAGAAGGCCTTGTGATTGTCCTTAGTGGATTTGGCCAATTTGGACTCAAAGTTAGCCTTAAAGGATTTCACCAGTGACCTTATTTGCTTGTTCAAACAAATGAGAGATTGCTAACAACGTGGCACCTGCTCCCTCTTGGTCTTGGACAGTAATTTATTCCTTTTTTATAGAGTTTGTTTATTGCTGCTGTCCACCAGACAGTTTTACTCTTCCTTGAGGAAGATGATTTGGTCCTGTCAGGTATTGCTGAGTTCATACAGCTATGTAAGTGCTCATATAGTTTTTTGGTGTAGGCTTGAACATTAGTGCTATTTCCAACTGAAGGGCGGTGGTTGTGAAACTGCTTAAACCTGCTCTGAGGAGATTGTAGACAGCTTTGGAAAAGTGTTTTTGTTTGACCCTGACAGGGGGGGGGTGTTCCAAATACTATTGCACTGCACTTTTTATCATTTAGTTTGAGACCATTTCTGTTACACCATGTATGTTAATATTCCGACTCTTGCTGGAGCTGTTTCGTATCAGCAGAAGCAGGGATAACAGTGCCCATTTTGCAGTCAGCAGTAGACATAGCCAACTATACTTCTGAGCTATTGGCATGGATGTCTGCAAAA
Source organism: Protopterus annectens (assembly GCF_019279795.1). Taxonomy (NCBI): domain Eukaryota; kingdom Metazoa; phylum Chordata; order Ceratodontiformes; family Protopteridae; genus Protopterus; species Protopterus annectens. The sequence continues at coordinate 367,809,915 of NC_056729.1, read as the reverse complement.
TAAATGTCAAACAGGAGGGAGCCTGGCACTGATCCCTATGGTATCCATACTAATTAAACATTTGCATTCAGAAATGGCTATAACAACTTTTACAACTTGGGATCTGTTGGGTAGCCGAATTGTAATCTTGTTTACAATGTAAGGGTTTACCTTAAGCATGTCTAATTTTTAAATAATACCAATATGGAGTATAGTGTTAAAATACTTGGCCAGGCCAATATAAGAAGTGTTCACAGAATGATCACTATCCACATCCCTGTAACATTTTCAAAGAAGCTTTCCAGCTTCTTCAGGAGACAGGACCTGCCCATCACAAAGCCAAATTGAATGGAATCTATATCAGTTAAATTGCTTAGGTCTGCATAAATCAGGTCTATTATATGTTCTTTGGCTTTACATATAAGGCTGGTGGGGCTGATGGGTTTATAATTACCTCAGTCTGTAGAGGGGCCACCCTTGTGTAGTGGAGTCACAGTGACTTTTTCCAGTAATCAGGAACAAACCCAGTAGATAAGCTGAGGTTGAACAGTTTCAGTAGTTCAGATAATGACACTTGGTATGCTGTCTGGTCCCATGTTTCTCAGGGTTACTGGGGGCAACAATGTGGGCAGGAGGGGGAACATTAACACTAATTATGTCTGCTAATATATTAGTTATATCCTTGAGGTCAGAATGGATATTATTATGGATGAGCTCAGTGTAGTAGTATTCCTTAATTTTCTGACATAGGTAACTGAAGAAAGATTTGCATTGTCCTTTGGACTCTGTAGTAACCTTAAGCTCAAATTATGTTTTACGTTCCTTGCTGGCATGTTTCATTGCAGTCAGGAGGTAGGCATAGCAGGAGTTCTAGCAGCTTTTCATTATTGTCCTTCTTTCTTCATAGAGTTTATTAATTTAATACAGTGATGTTTGGAACATATCAATTTATTCAGGGATATCTTTGGGTGAGGGTCAGGTAGGAATAGTAATGGGGGGTTACGTTTTGGGAAGAAGTTAAGGGGTTATTAGGGCTGGAATGGTAGTGGAAGGAAGCTAGTGTGGTGGGGGTGGAAGAGTTAAATTGGAAAAGCAGGAGGGTTTGGAGGAAATGAGGAAACTGTTAGGAGGGCTTAACTGATTTTGTGAGAGTGTAGCTGGGTAAGGGAACAGATTTTGCAGTGAATTGCTACCCACCCTCCCTTCCTCTTTTAGGAACATTGAGGTTTATGTGGCTAATTTTAAGTTTGGTGTTTAGGCAGAGAAGAGCAGGCATGTCCCTCTTCTGTTTCCTCTCTTGTGTTGGAAGTTTGATTCAGTGAGTTGGGGAATGAAAGTGACCAGTGGGACTAAGCTTGATAAGTAAAGGTAAAATGAGCAGCAGTCATGACGCGGATTGTTTGATTAGGGTGGGCAAGGTTACTCCGGCCTAGTAAATGGTTATATGGATGTTCATGCTGTGATTAATTATAATATTGTTCACTAAAGTTAGGCTTATGGAAGTTTAATAAAGGTTGTCAAATGTCATTTGGTGTGGTGTGGTTATTAAAGTGCACCAGAAGAAAGAGTTTATTGCTGATTTTATAGCTATATTTAGGATTGGTGGGTACTGACTTTTTTATGCAACTCCTCAGGTGCTGGTAAAAGTTGGAAGTGAATGCAGTAGCTCTCTCAGTCGGGACTATTTGCAAAAGTCTGTTGGGAATTTTCAACAGGTCTTCTACAAGGTGAAGTTGTTTTGCCTTGGAATAGTCTCTAAAGATGGTCTCATTTGGTGGTGGGGTTGTACCACTGGACTTCACAGAGAAGCTGACTGATTTATGGTCATATTGAGCAAAGGTGTGAGGAGATGCAGGGTGGGTGCAGCTGGGGGTTGGATTGGTATGGACCAGATCATGGATATAACACTTTGTAGTGGGTAGTTTTACAACTTGCTTCAGTGCATTGGTATTAATGAGGTCTAGGAAAAGCATAACTATTATTAAAGGTGTACATGTGCCAAATCAATAATTGCATAATTGAAGTCACCTAGTAATAAGGTATTTGGTGTGATATTTATTTATTTATTTATTGTATTGGTTTACAGGAATAGGCCAACTAGGTCTAAATGACCCATTTTCAGTGGAGGTCCAGGGAGGAAAGGTCCATAGAAAAATATAGACAGTTTGCAAAAGTACAAATGTCAGATTTGTTAAAAAGTAAAAAAGTAAAAAAAAATAGTAATTTCAGTTGATGAACTTTTCAGTGCAATAAAAATAGTATTAGAATATTGCAAAACATTGTTCAAAGCATATAAAATAAAAAAGGATCAGTGGCAGAGATAATGAGAAAAAAACATAAGAGGGATTTTCACTCTGAAGTAACCTAAGAAAGATAAAATGTAAGATAGCTACAGATGTAAAGTATTAGTAGTCAGGTGCTAAACATGACCATACCCAAGAGATCCTTATATGGTATTCTAACCCAAACTTAAAGGCCTTATATGTGGACATTAGTCTAAGAGGAACATAAATAGAATTTGACATTTGAGCCACATAGGAGGAATACCAGGGGCAGCTCGTGCTATAGGACTGCAGCCCTCCCCCTAGAAAATAAAAATAAATAAAAGTAAAGAAACACATTACCATAAGTAGTACACACACACTCACTCTCAAACTGCTTTCTCAGCAGTCTAGATAGAGGGAAAGGCATCTCAGCCCTGAGATGCCCAGCAGTCTGTGCAATGGTGACATCACAGAATGTAGGCACTCTGGACTGCAGCAGCAGGCTGGACCAATCAAGGTGCATTTAGCAGCTAACAAGGTGTGCTGGACCAATCACGAGCAGCTAACGTACACCAGCGCAATTAGGGTATGCTCATCAGCAGAGATGAAGGTGAGCATTGCTCAACAGCTGTGTGTGTGTGTGTGTGTGTGTGTGTGTGTGTGTGTAATGTCCCAGTTGCTATATACTGGTGGCTAGAGAGAACTCATAATGGTGTGGTAGGGAATACCTCAGGCTTGAACCCAGTACCTTGTATGCAGGTTGCAAGGGCCTGAATTCCCTACCCACCACCATTTATAAAGAATTTGCAGATTTTTGCCTCATATTTGATCTGTTCTGTTCCTCATAATATCTGTGGTTTCTAAATATTCAAATGCTTCGATATTTGATGGTGCAGTGGTAGCATTGTTGCCTCACAGCTACAGGTTCTCTGGATTGATTCTTGGCTGGGGTGCCTTCTGTGTGGAGTCTGCATCTCCTCCCTCTGTTTGTGTGGGTTTGCTATGGTGTCCTTCTATTTTACAAAGACATGTGTCTGCAGTATTTCTCCCTGGGCCTTTGCTGAAAATTGTTTTTGTTCCATCAGACTTTCCTGGTTAACAAATGTTAAATAAATAAAATTGACAGGCATTTGAATTTCGACTTCATATTCTTCAGAAAATACATAGTAATACAAAACCTTTTATTCTAGCAATTTCCTAAGTTTATAAGATGAATATTTGACATTTGTCCCTATTTTGGGACTGTATTCCCCATTATTGGCTTTGTACAGGTTTTTAGTGATAAGGCTGACAGCTATGACAAGAACTGAATTCACTGAATATATTTAAGGGCTGTATTCCCTCATTACTGGGTTTGTCCAGGTGTTTTGTGCTAAGTGGTTGACAGCTATGGTGAAAACTGAATTCACTAAATGATAGCCATTTAAGTTTCACTTTTCCTCTCTTTCAAAAAACAGCTGATTTGGCATAGTGGTATGTTGCTCTGACTGTTTTGCATAGGGACCTGGGCAGTAAAATGTATGGTGGTAACACAGCATTTTATTCTAGCAACTTTCCAAGATTATACAAGCAATGTTTAATGTGTCCCTGGTTTTTGAGCTTTTGACCCCCCCCCCAATAAATTTTGGCTTTTTCCAGATTTCTTGTGCTGCGAAGTTGAGATGCAGTTGAGTATTGAGTAGATTTTACAAGGGGCTGAGAGCTGCAGGGGAAGAGAAGTTTAGTGCTGCTTATGCTGAGTCTGTTTACATTGTTAATAGCACAACATAGCTTGTGCACTTTACAAGAAAGCACTAGGAAGCATGAAATTCATTCAAGCACTCAGCTCTCCTTGTCAATAAGGAGAAATTAATCATAGGCATGAAACAGCCTATAATTGCAGAGTACCTTGCAAAGGTAAGAGAAAACAGCTCTTAAACTTTACAAAAAAGCACCTAAACAGGCATGTCCAAGGGTCAGCTTCCGGTGATTTCTCCTGTCCACCTGGTGAATCTGGGCATACTGGGGCAATGCGGCAACTGCCTCATATACACAGACAATCTTCTCCTCCTACCACCCAACACTACAACCTGCGAGATGCATTTACATAGCCAAACTGGAAGCTAAGCTCTCTCCAGCCAAGATTGTGCTAGACAGTCAAGAGGAGAAGGTTAACACCTGCATTACACCTCAAGCAACTTATAGACCTTCAAACCCACACCATCAACACTCACACATAGCAACACTAAACCTACATATGTGGAGGCCCTTAACATTAACCTGCCCAAGCAACAAGGACCTCCGAAGACGAAACGCAAACAAACACCAGTCACAACCGAAGTGACACATAGCTCACAACACCAGTGTGCCACCCAACAACAGACCCTAATGCAAGACAATGTACCCAACACTTTAGTCATAGGTGACTCTATAGTCAGACACACTGATGTCCCATTCACCAGGTTGAACAAGGAGAAAATTAGAGTCAGCTGCCTAACAGGTGTCAGGATCCGCCACATAATGCATGCACTCAGTGTCACTCCACAACAAGTAGAAATACGACTCTGTCATTGTCCATGCTGGAGTGAATGACTTGAGACGTACTTCCCTGGACTACATGAAGAGCGACATGGAAGAGCTCTTGGATCATGTGACCCAGGCAGGTATGACCCTAGCCCTGAGTAGCATCCTGCCTTCGCCCAGAATGATACCACAGTATAAGGGCAAAATGATTGACTTCAACAATTGGCTAAGCTTCTGGTGTCATTCAAAGGGGATCCAGTATTTGTCTGCCTGGGAAGACATGATCGACAAACCATGATGCTTTGCCAGAGATGGACTGCACCTGTCACCCCTGGGATTCAGGTTACTGGCTAAAGCTCTTGCCACCCCTATAGAGCCTTTTTTAGGCAAGGTTCAAAGGATAAAACCACCACCATAACAGATACAAGCATGAAAAATCTGAAGGTAATGCTACTCAATGCTAGAAGTCTAAACCTCAAAATGCACTCTCTTGAGGCACTCCTAAAAATGGAGAACATTGATATCTGTGCAGTAACTGAGACCTGGTTCAAGGCTCCAGAGAGTACCCCTGCAATACCAGGCTACAATTCATACCACACTTATTGGCCACAAAACCAAGACCAAAACACAAAAGGTGGAGGAGTGTCCATATTCGCCAAGGATATTCACACCTCCAGGCTAGTTGCCCAATGCAATAGGTTCATAGGTTCATAGGTTCATACTAAGCTATCTGCCCTAGGGCATTTATAAGCCTAGCCAGAGTGTGTATGGCTTTCGCCACCCATTTTAAATTAATTTTGCTATGCCCTTTTTCGAGGTTAGTATACTGTGCCTCTGTCTAACAGTGACAAAGAAGTGATACCCGGGGTAAACCTATGATCTCCCATCCACTCATCAAGATTCCTCTTGAAGAGAGTCAATGAGGGACTCTGCCTAACCTGGACTGGGATTTTATTCCAGAGTGAAGGGAGCCTCTGGGTTATGAATTTGTCCCTCCAGCATGTCCTATTTATTTCAGTGCTGAGGTTTAAGTCCCTCGAGCGCGTAGCTTGATGGGATTTGGATTTTCTGAGGTGCAGCATGTCCATTAATTCCAGGTTGGACATGGCTTTATACATCAGGCACAGATCGCTTCTGAGCAGGTGGTATGCCACTGAGTAGAGCTGGAGTTTCTTTAACCGGGCAGCATACGGCATCTGTTTGAGCCCCTTGATCCTCTTGGTGAGGTACTTTTGGGGTTTTTCCAGTTGCTGCAGGTGTCTGGTAAGGTACATCCCAAAAGGGGCATTGTACTCAATTATGGGCCTGATGAGGGATGAGTAAAGAGGCACGATGACCTCCCCTGATCTAGATGTGAATCCCTTCATGATTAGGTGGGCTATATAAAATGTTTTTCTAACCACTTTGGCCATGTGGTTATCAAATGAGAGATTGCTATCAACTTGGGTCCCCAGGTCCCTAATTACTTCTTCTGTACTTAATGGATTACCACCTATGTGGCAATTTGTGGGCACTTTGTTTTTGCCAAAGGGGATGACTATACACTTTTTGACTTTTAGTTTGAGGCCATGGCTCTGGCACCAGTTGTCTGTTTCTATGAGACCCTTTTGGAGGATGCTTGTGTCGGCTGGAGAGTCTATTATGGCACCCAGTTTGCAGTTATCTGCGAACTTGGTCAGCCACAGTCCTTCCATGTTGGCCTGTACCTCCGAGAAATATATACCGAACAAGAGAGGTCCCAAGACTGAGCCTTGTGGGATGCCACTTGTAACTGGTTTGCAGTCTGACATGGCTCCAGCTATTCTAACCATGTGGGTTCTGTCCTTGAGCCAGTTTGCAACCCATCTAGTGACATAGGGGTTTATATTTAAGCTGGTGAGCTTATCTATAATGCCCGAGTGGGGTATTATATCGAAGGCTTTTGTCAGGTCCAGGTAGGCTGTGTGGACCACCTTCCCCTTGTCAATGGCCTTGGTGACTGTTTCAAAGAAATTGACCAGGTTTAAGAGGCAGGATCTGCCCTTAACAAAGCCGAACTGGGTAGGATCCAGTGTCTGTAGGTCCCCAATATCTTTATTTATAAGGTCCATGATGATCCTTTCCATAGCTTTGCAGACCAAGCTAGTGAGACTTATGGGGCAATAGTTTCCAGGATCCGTTGAGGCACCACCTTTGTGGAGAGGGACCACTGTTGCTGTATGCCACTCTTTGGGTACATATCCTGTAGTAAGGCTGAGATTGAACAGTAGTTTTAGGTTTGGGTTTAGCTCTTCTTGGAGTTCATGTAGGACGCAGCCCGGGACAACGTCTGGTCCCATTGATGCTGTGTTTCTTGCTTTGGAGAGGGCAGCTCTTACCTAAGCATCTGAGATGTCAGGGGGGCAGCACTCTGCTGGGATAGATATTAGCCCTTTTGGTGGGGAGGGGGGGGAGAGAAGTTTGCGCTGAACCTGTCAGCTAGGATGTTGGCAATGTCTGTGGGTTCACTGTATTTTTTGTCATTTTGGACTAATTCTGAGCATATCTGGGAATTCCCACCCAGGTTCCTAACATAACTAAAGAAAGCCTTGTGATTATCCTTAGTGTCTTGTGCAATTTTTCTCTCAAAGCTGGCCTTAGATGATTTTATGAGTGCCCATAGTTTTTTGCTAATACTGATCAGAGATGCCTTCACTTTTTGGGATTTTCCTCCTTCTATTGTATAGTTTGTTTATGGCTGGGGTCCACCAGACAGGACGTCTGCCTTTGGAGGATTGGGTCTTGGTTTTATTTGGGATTGCATGATCCATGTATTCCTGAAGGTGTTCATAGAATGCGTTTATAAAGGATTTTACGGTCTGGGCAGATATCCACAGGCCCGGGGCTTTGAACGATTCCACCTCGGTTTTGAGGAGTGTGAAATTTGCTTTAGAGAAGTTTTTCACTGTGGTTTTCTGGGCATGGCATGGGGTCGGGATGTGAATATCCAGTGAGATTAGTTTATGGTCTGATCTTACCAGTGAGGATACACTTCTGGTTTGGAGCATAGAGTCCCCATGTTGGTGATGATCAGGTCCAGTATGTTTTCCCCTCTTGTGGGAGTGGTAACAAGTTGTTCCATAGCATTTGAGTTTATAAATTCTGGGAACCTTTGGGCTAGGGTGTTGGAGCTAGAGTAATGCTCCCAGCCTATGGTTGTGTAGTTGAAGTCACCCAATATAATGGTGTTTGGAGAGGCCTTCATATTTTCCAGTGTTCTCAGGAAGGCCGAGTGGGGTTCCTGGGTTTGGGAGGGTGGTCTGTAGCAGGCTATAAACTGGAAGGCAGTTTTACCCACTGTTGGTTGCACATGGATAGTCTCTGATGCTTCGTGCTGTGCCACCAACCTGGAGGTGTGGGTATCTTTGACGAATATTGATACTCCCCCTCCTTTTGTGGTTCGGTCCAAGTTTTGGGGATGAAAAGTATGGTATGAGGTATAACCTGGTAGTGCTGGGGTGCTCTCTAGAGGCTTGAACCAGGTTTCTGTTACTGCACAGATATCGATGCTCTCCATGCTAAGGAGAGTTTTGAGTGTGTGCATCTTGAGGTTTAGACTTCTTGCATTGAGTAGCATTAATCTTAGTTTCTTATCCCTTGTGATACCTATGGAGGTGGGTTTGTGTTTTGAGCCTTGCCTAAAAAAGGCACTATGGGGGTAGCAAGAGCCTTTGCCAATATCCAAAAGCCCAGGGGTGACAGGTGCAATCCGTCCCTAGCTAAGCATCATGGCTTGTCGAGCATGTCATCCCAGGCTGACAGGCATTGGATCCCCTTTGAATGACACCAATACTTAAGCCAATTGTTGAAATTGATAATCTTGTCTTCATACTGTGGCATCATTCTTGGTGAGGGTAAGATGCTCCTCAAGGTCAGGGTCATACCGGCCTGGGCTACATGCTCAGAGAGCTCTTCTATGTCTCTTTTCATGTAGTCCAGGGAGGCACGTCTCAGGTCATTCACACCAGCATGGACAATGACTGAGTCATATTTGTACTTGCCTTGGAGTGACCTGAGTGCTTGTGTTATGTGGCGGATCCTAGCGCCCGATAGGCAGCTCACCGTGACCTTCTCCTTGTTCAGCCTGGTGAGCGGGACATCGGTGTGCCTGATGATAGAGTCACATATTACAAGTGTATCAGGTGTGTTGTTTAGCCTTAAGGGCTGTGACTGTTTGGCACACTGGCTTTGTGAGCTATGTGTTGCACGTGTTTTGTTTTGGGGTAGCAGTTGCTTGGGTGTCTGCTTTGGAGGTCTCTGCTGCTTAGGCAGATTTTTATTTAGAGCCTCCAAGTATGTTTTTGTGTGTTTATGTGTTTGGTTTGCTGTCGTGGTAGGTCTATGTGAGACTGGAATTGTAGTGAGTGTGGTTTCCTTCTCCTCCTGACTGGTTATGCCAGTACTGAGTTGAGAGAGCTTAGCCTCCAGTTTGGCTATATGGTTGCATCTCTCACATGTGTTGGGATTTGTTGGGAGCAGGAGAGGGTTGCCTGTGTACATTAGGCAGTTGTAACATTGCCTCAAGATTCCCAGGTTCACCAGCTGGACTGGAGAGGAGATTGACAACTGACCTTTGGACATGCTAGAATAGTATTGGGAATTCCTTTATAATTGAAAAAAGGCCCAATGGGGAACAAGTTACTCAAGGGGAGTTTGTGAGGGTGTAGTGCTTTTAATTTTTTAGTGCTGACTTATATAATTGCTTTAGTGAGCAAGTGCTAGGCTTTAGCGTAGGAATAGGGTGTTTATTATGAGAACTAGGTCAGTTCCAAGGCTCAAATCCAAATAAGCGGCACTGCTCGATGCTGCGCTATGCACAAAATCATGCAAAGCCGCACTACAGCGGGTTTTATACAGGCGGACTTGAAAGAGCTAGAAATTGGCCCAAAACAGCCAACAGACTACCAGATTCTTGTGCTGGGAACACTCCTCCAGGGACAGATAGGCTGCTCCAAACACCCCACTGCCACTGGTGAACAAAGAAGCCTCTCTCTATCCAAGAAAGGAAATGGCAACACAGGAACTTTCCAAAAGTCCGGAATACAGCAAAGCCTGTATTTGGACTACTCTAGGTCAGGAAAGATGGGAAACAAGGATAACTTTTTTTTTTTTTTTTGCAACAAACAGCAGGCCATGTGGTTATCAAATGAGAGATTGCTATCAACTTGGGTCCCCAGGTCCCTAATTACTTCTTCTGTACTTAATGGATTACCACCTATGTGGTAATTTGTGGGCACTTTGTTTTTGCCAAAGGGGATGACTATACACTTTTTGGCGTTTAGTTTGAGGCCATGGCTCTGGCACCAGTTGTCTGTTTCTATGAGACCCTTTTGGAGGATGTAACGTGGCCGACTGGAGGTCTATTATAGCTTGTGTCGCTGGAGGAGAGTCTATTATGGCACCCAGTTTGCAGTTATCTGCGAACTTGGTCAGCCACAGTCCTTCCATGTTGGCCTGTACCTCTGAGAAATATATACCGAACAAGAGAGGTCCCAAGACTGAGCCTTGTGGGATGCCACTTGTAACTGGTTTGCAGTCTGACATGGCTCCAGCTATTCTAACCATGTGGGTTCTGTCCTTGAGCCAGTTTGCAACCCATCTAGTGACATAGGGGTTTATATTTAAGCTGGTGAGCTTATCTATAATGCCCGAGTGGGGTATTATATCGAAGGCTTTTGTCAGGTCCAGGTAGGCTGTGGACCACCTTCTGTGTGGACCACCTTCCCTTGTCAATGGCCTTGGTGACTGTTTCAAAGAAATTGACCAGGTTTAAGAGGCAGGATCTGCCCTTAACAAAGCCGAACTGGGTAGGATCCAGTGTCTGTAGGTCCCCAATATCTTTATTTATAAGGTCCATGATGATCCTTTCCATAGCTTTGCAGACCAAGCTAGTGAGACTTATGGGGCAATAGTTTCCAGGATCCGTTGAGGCACCACCTTTGTGGAGAGGGACCACTGTTGCTGTATGCCACTCTTTGGGTACATATCCTGTAGTAAGGCTGAGATTGAACAGTAGTTTTAGGTTTGGGTTTAGCTCTTCTTGGAGTTCATGGGGGCGTAGGGGCCAGCCGGGACACCGTCTGGTCCCATTGATGCTGTGTTTCTTGCTTTGGAGAGGGCAGCTCTTACCTAAGCATCTGAGATGTCAGGGGGGCAGCACTCTGCTGGGATAGATATTAGCCCTTGGTGAGGAGGTTTGGTGGGGGGAGAGGTTGTGGGGAGGGGTTGCGCTGAACCTGTCAGCTAGGATGTTGGCAATGTCTGTGGGTTCACTGTATTTTTTGTCATTTTGGACTAATTCTGAGCATATCTGGGAATTCCCACCCAGGTTCCTAACATAACTAAAGAAAGCCTTGTGATTATCCTTAGTGTCTTGTGCAATTTTTCTCTCAAAGCTGGCCTTAGATGATTTTATGAGTGCCCATAGTTTTTTGCTAATACTGATCAGAGATGCCTTCACTTTTTGGGATTTTGCTCTGTCGTGTAGTAGCTTCCTCCTTCTATTGTATAGTTTGTTTATGGCTGGGGTCCACCAGACAGGACGTCTGCCTTTGGAGGATTGGGTCTTGGTTTTATTTGGGATTGCATGATCCATGTATTCCTGAAGGTGTTCATAGAATGCGTTTATAAAGGATTTTGTGGTCTGGGCCGTATTATCCACAGGCCCGGGGGCTTTGAAGGATCCCACCTCGGTTTTGAGGAGTGTGAAATTTGCTTTAGAGAAGTTTTTCACTGTGGTTTTCTGGGCATGGCATGGGGTCGGGATGTGAATATCCAGTGAGATTAGTTTATGGTCTGATCTTACCAGTGAGGGATACACTTCTGGTTTGGAGCATAGAGTCCCCATGTTGGTGATGATCAGGTCCAGTATGTTTTCCCCTCTTGTGGGAGTGGTAACAAGTTGTTCCATAGCATTTGAGTTTATAAATTCTGGGAACCTTTGGGCTAGGGTGTTGGAGCTAGAGTAATGCTCCCAGTCTATGGTTGTGTAGTTGAAGTCACCCAATATAATGGTGTTTGGAGAGGCCTTCATATTTTCCAGTGTTCTCAGGAAGGCCGAGTGGGGTTCCTGGGTTTGGGAGGGTGGTCTGTAGCAGGCTATAAACTGGAAGGCAGTTTTACCCACTGTTGGTTGCACATGGATAGTCTCTGATGCTTCGTGCTGTGCCACCAACCTGGAGGTGTGGGTATCTTTGTGAATATTGATACTCCCCCTCCTTTTGTGGTTCGGTCCAAGTTTTGGGGATGAAAAGTATGGTATGAGGTATAACCTGGTAGTGCTGGGGTGCTCTCTAGAGGCTTGAACCAGGTTTCTGTTACTGCACAGATATCGATGCTCTCCATGCTAAGGAGAGTTTTGAGTGTGTGCATCTTGAGGTTTAGACTTCTTGCATTGAGTAGCATAGCTCTTAGTTTCTTATCCCTTGTGATACCTATGGAGGTGAGTTTGTCTTTTGAGCCTTGCCTAAAAAAGGCACTATGGGGGTAGCAAGAGCCTTTGCCAATATCCAAAAGCCCAGGGGTGACAGGTGCAATCTGTCCCTAGCTAAGCATCGTGGCTTGTCGAGTATGTCATCCCAGGCTGACAGGCATTGGATCCCCTTTGAATGACACCAATACTTAAGCCAATTGTTGAAATTGATAATCATGTCTTCATACTGTGGCATCATTCTTGGTGAGGGTAAGATGCTCCTCAAGGTCAGGGTCATACCGGCCTGGGCTACATGCTCAGAGAGCTCCTCTATGTCTCTTTTCATGTAGTCCAGGGAGGCATGTCTCAGGTCATTCACACCAGCATGGACAATGACTGAGTCATATTTGTACTTGCCTTGGAGTGACCTGAGTGCTTGTGTTATGTGGGGGACCCTAGCGCCCGATAGGCAGCTCACCGTGACCTTCTCCTTGTTCAGCCTGGTGAGCGGGACGTTGGCGTGCCTGATGATAGAGTCACATATTGCAAGTGTATCAGGTGTGTTGTTTAGCCTTAAGGGCTGTGACTGTTTGGCACACTGGCTTTGTGAGCTATGTGTTGCACGTGTTTTGTTTTGGGGTAGCGGTTGCTTGGGTGTCTGCTTTGGAGGTCTCTGCTGCTTAGGAAGATTTTTATTTAGAGCCTCCAAGTATGTTTTTGTGTGTTTATGTGTTTGGTTTGCTGTCGTGGTAGGTCTATGTGAGACTGGAATTGTAGTGAGTGTGGTTTCCTTCTCCTCCTGACTGGTTACGCCAGTACTGAGTTGAGAGAACTTAGCCTCCAGTTTGGCTATATGGTTGCATCTCTCACATGTGTTGGAATTTGTTGGGAGCAGGAGAGTGTTGCCTGTGTACATTAGGCAGTTGTAACATTGCCTCAAGATTCCCAGGTTCACCAGCTGGACCGGAGAGGAGATTGACAACTGACCTTTGGACATGCTAGAATAGTATTGGGAATTCCTTTATAATTGAAAAAAGGCCCAATGGGGAACAAGTTACTCAAGGGGAGTTTGTGAGGGTGTAGTGCTTTTAATTTTTTAGTGCTGACTTATATAATTGCTTTAGTGAGCAAGTGTTAGGCTTTAGCGTAGGAATAGGGTGTTTATTATGAGAACTAGATCAGTTCCAAGGCTCAAATCCAAATAAGCGGCACTGCTTTCGATGCTATGCACAAAATCATGCAAAGCACTCAGGCAGCGGGTTTTATACAGGCGGACTTGAAAGAGCTAGAAATTGGCCCAAAACAGCCAACAGACTACCAGATTCTTGTGCTGGGAACACTCCTCCAGGGACAGATAGGCTGCTCCAAGCACCCCACTGCCACTGGTGAACAAAGAAGCCTCTCTATCCAAGAAAGGAAATGGCAACACAGGAACTTTCCAAAAGTCCAGAATACAGCAAAGCCTGTATTTGGACTACTCTAGGTCAGGAAAGATGGGAAACAAGGATAACTTTTTTTTTTTTTTTTTGCAACAAACAGCAGGAAATTGCAATAAATATGTAACACAGGCTAGCGCACTTGAGTGTGTAGCCTCAACAAGTAAATGCAACAAACAGGACAAACTTTAAAAGTGCAGGTGCAAAACCAACTTTAGACAGTTTAAAACAGTTCAAGAAGCTAAAATATTTGCAGTTTAGCTAGATCGGACAGTCGCCCAGGTAGTAGCAGGAAAAAACACTATCATCAGATTAGCAGTCGCTCTTTTAGCCTCTCTGCTGCTAGCACCACTCTGCAGGACCACGAGGAGCTTGGCTGAGTAGTAACAAGCACAAAAACCTCACCAAAGTGGGTTTTATACAGGGGGATTTGAAAGAGCTAGAAATTGGCCCAAAATGGCCAATAAACTACCAGATTCTTGTGCTGGGAACACTCCTCCAGGGATAGATAGGCTGCTCTAAGCTCCCCACTGCCACTGGTGAACAAAGAAGCCTCCCTTAATCCAAGAAAGGAAATGGCAACACAGGAACTTTCCAAAAGTCCAGAATACAGCAAAGTCTGTATTTGGACTACTCTAGGTTAGGAAAGACGGGAAACAAGGATAATTTATTTATTTATTTTTTTGCAACAAACAGCAGGAAAATGCAATAAATATTTAACACAGGCTAACGCACTTGAGTGTGTGGCCTCAACAGGTAAATGCAACAAACAGGACAAACTTTAAAAGTGCAGGTGCAAAAACAACTTTAAACAGTTTAAAACAGTTCAAGAAGCAGAAATACTTGCAGTTTAGCTAGATCGGACAGTCGCCCAGATAGTAGCAGGAAAAAACACTTTTATCAGGTTAGCAGTCACTCTTTTGGCCTCTCTGCTGATAGCACCACTCTGCCGGACCAAAAGGAGCTTGGCTAAGTAGTAACAAGCGCAAAAACCTCGCCAAAGCAGGTTTTATACAGGGGGACTTGAAAGAGCTAGAAATTGGCCCAAAACAGCCAATAGACTACCAGATTCTTGTGCTGGGAACACTCCTCCAGGGATAGATAGGCTGCTCTAAGTTCCCCACTGCCACTGGTGAACAAAGAAACCTCCCTCTATCCAAGAAAGGAAATGGGCAACACAGGAACTTTCCAAAAGTCCAGAATACAGCAAAGCCTGTATTTGGACTACTCTAGGTCAGGAAAGACGGGAAACAAGGATAATTTGCATTTGCAAATGCATCTGAAATTCTCCGGGTGCAACTAACACTAGGTAAGACTGCAATCCAAATTTTAGCTTGCTACAGATCCCCGACCATGCCCCAAGATTCTCACTACACCTTTCTAAACATACTGGAAAATATTAAGATACAACCAAACACCCTAATACTGGGTGATTTCAACTACCCTGCCATTAATTGGGAAAACTACTCGGGTGCCAACTCCTTTTCCCAACGGTTCTTGGAATTCATAAATTCCAATGCCCTGGATCAACTAATCCATTGTCCCACCAGAGGAGCCAATATCCTAGACCTGGTCATTACCAACATGGGAGATAGATGCTCCACACCAGTGGTCACCCCCTCATTGGTCAGGTCTGACCATAAGCAAATCACTTTTGACATCCACATCCACTCCCGCCCCCCAGTAAGGAAACCTCCTTAGAAAACCTCTCCAAAGCCAACTTCATGCTACTGAAGTCAGAAGTGACAAACTTCACAACACCCACGCAGATGGGATCTGGAAGTTTGACTGCAGAATTCTACAGTAAGGCACTGTACGAGCACATCTACTCGTGAATGAATCATGCCATCCCAAATAGAACCAAGATGCTCTTCTCCAAAAAAAGGAAGCCAATCTGGTGGTCCCCTGCTATAAACAA
The DNA here is from genome assembly GCF_019279795.1 of Protopterus annectens. Lineage (NCBI taxonomy): Eukaryota > Metazoa > Chordata > Ceratodontiformes > Protopteridae > Protopterus > Protopterus annectens. The sequence continues at coordinate 367,794,387 of NC_056729.1, read as the reverse complement.
ACTATACAACAGAAGGAAAAAAACTGTTGCAGAAAAGAGGAAAATCTCAGGATGCAAAAAACTCCATAACCAGTCTCAGTAAGAAGCTGAGATCCCTCATAAAATCCTCAAAAGGTAAGACAAGACCGCTTAAAACGTAAGGGTGATGGAGTAGCAATACTTTTCAAAAATCAACTTAACATCTCTACTCAACCAGCATATCCAAACCAAGATAGCAAAATAGAAGCCATCATTATTAAACTACAACTTAATGCCAAAAAGCAATTATATTATTGGTTTGCTGGTTTTTCCCAAACATAACAACATTCTACAAAGAGTCAATAAGCCCAATAACACCCACCCCAAGAAACCATAATTTAGGCAAATAAGTACACATTTTTATAACATAGGTACACAACCAGTACTGATCCAGCACGACCACTCTAACCTCTTTTTGGTTTACAAAAACTAGATCACAAACTACAAGAATAAAGAAGCCCAATAAGAAGCAAGCATTTTAGCGGTAGAACTCACAAAAGCCGAACAAAGGCATGTAATTGGAATTTGCTTAAGGTAAGCTACCTCAGGAGGCAGTCTCAGTCTACAACACTACCTTCTTTATCCATACTGAATACCTTCAGAAATACTCGTTCTATTCGGTCTACCAAACATTTTAGATGGCTTACCAGCAATACTAAAAAAGAGCATCATATTGCTTAAAATTAAGCATGGAAGGAATGGAGAGGCTTTAAACAACTTTTGATTTAGTTCATTATACACAGCTCAGAGCATGGGCTAAGAAATCAATAATCTAAAAAAAACCAACATTTCTAAGACAAACTTAAAGACTTCCAACATAACAATGCCAAACAAATGATGGATGGAGTAAACAGACCTTAAACCCCACCTGATTTAGTTCATTTCGCCTCTTAATGCTCACGCTGAAAATCTCTCCCAGACTGCTAATAAATTCAACTTTTTTCTCTGAAACTATCAATCCCTATAACAAACAAAAAATCACCAATAACCTAATATTTTTTCTAATATAGCTAACTTGCAAACAACTTCCCTCTAAAAATAATATATATCTGCTTCTTTCATCTAAAACTCATTCTCTTTCCTTCCTTTTAAAACTTCACTGACAAGCTTTCTTCTACAAACCTCCAGAAAGCTGCCAACAGAATTCAATATCAAGTATCCTAACTCCTTTCTCAAGAAAGTCTAAAACCTATATCTATCCTATAGAAGTCTCCTATATAATCCCCTCTTCATAACTTCTGGTGACAAACTCCACTTTCTCTCAATCCCTACCCAATTGCTTATACCTCACCCCTTACACAAAAATCATGGAAAAATTGCCTCATCAGCAACTTGTTTACTATCTAGTACTTCACAATATAATCATAACCTGTCGGCATTTACTTCAACCTCACCACAGTACACCATGCAACTTCTTTCCTTTGCCAGTACTATTCACAAAATGAAACAAATATACACTCTCTTTATCTGCTTTTCGTCTGTTCTCTAAAGCTTTAGAGCCTTGGTCAACCACTCTAAATTACTAAACTCTTCTTGAGATCTCTCTCTTGTGATAAACTCGCCATTTTCCTTTTTTGATACTTATCTTAACAACAGACAGCAAATACGTAATTATTTGCTCTTTTCGTGATCTTAACTTACCCATTTCCATGGAGTTCCCACTCTCTTTTTCTAAACTCCCTCCTGTTCTCCTTTTATCAATGATCTTCAGCAGTCAATCCCACAAGCAACCTATCTACTGTCCTCAGATGATTCTACCATATCTGCTCCGGCATCTCATCACTACTTCCTGATCTCACTGTTAAACTACCTTTCCATCTGTAGAAACTTGGTTTTCTAGGCGTTTTCTCCTATTAAATGCTTCAAAACAAAACTACTCCTCTTATCCCCACCACTTTCGGTCTACCCTTAAATTTCTCCATTTTTCACTCTACAATGGCACTTTCATCTCTCTGATTTCACTTAAATATCACTTTTATCAATAACCATTGACAATTATCTCTCCTTAAAACCAGCACGTAACAACAACATCAGGTTAGTTAACGAGAAAAAATCTACCTTCCTCTAAGTATCAAATAACTTTCTAACTAACATAACTAGAACCAAGACAAAACTATCTAGGAATAATCTTGCACAATATAAGCTTCCCAATTGCTACAAACCTAAAGAAAACAATCTAAAATAACTTTGCTAACCCCTATAACAATATAGCTCCTTCGCCACTACCCCCCCAACATCTACCCATCATTGTATAACCCTAAAATAACTATCTACCCTTGATCAATTCCCCAAACATTATAATTCCTCAACTCCTATAATTACACAACTCTACACCAACCTTTATATACCCTAGCAACCTACAACTTCTAATCACACAGCAAGACAGCAGGTGATTCCTTTCAGTAACACAATAGGTAGAGAAGTTGGAATCTCTTACCATGTGCCATAACTCTGACTACATCTTGCACACTTTTCAAAAAGAAAATTAAACAATACCTAAAATCATTGGCTTTTTGTTGTACAGTACCTGACTAACCTGTTTCTTCTCTTGTACTCTCCTCCACTTTTTTTTTCTCTTGCACTATATTAGTTCTGTTCCTTACTGTTGAGGTTTTTAAGTCTGTACATTTTGCACAAGTGTGTGATTTTTAATTACCTGCATATCGAAAACTTGATTTTCTTTGAATTATCCTTTTCCTCCTTATGTTTTTCTTTTCTGATTGTAGCTATATCAAATAAAAAGCTAGTTAAGAAAATAAAATTGCCAAAGATTCCAAAGACAACCACAAGGCATTCTATAGTTATGCCAATAATCTAAATAGCAAAGCTCAGATCTGCTCTGAGCTACAACAGAATGGCATTAAATATACTGATCCCAAGGATATTGCCAATATCCTGGCAGATCAATTTAGTGCCAACTTCACCCCCCTCTCACCACCTAAAGGGCCATCTCAATACCAAAAGATTGCCAAATTCCGATAATCACAGCCACACAGGTAGAAACCACACTCTCTAAAGCTAAGAATACAGTATCCATGGGACCAGATGACATCCCAGGCTGTGTACTACATGAACTACAAAATGAACTGGCACCTCACCTAAGTGTCATATTTAATCATAGCCTCACCTCAGGCTTCATGCCCACTGAGTGGCGCACAGCTACAGTTATCTCGCTCCACAAGGGAGGATCTGCCTTGGATCCTGGGAACTACCGTCCCATCAGTCTGACAAGCCTGATTTGCAAGGGCATGGAACGCATTATCATGGAACTTATAAACAAAGACATTGGCAACCTTCAAACACTGGACCTCACCCAGTTTGGGTTTTTGAAGGGCCGATCTTGTCTCCTGAATCTGATTGACTTCTTCGAATCAGTCTCCAGAGCTGTGGACGAGGGTAAGGTGGTCCACACAGCCTATCTGGACCTCGCCAAGGCCTTTGACACCACCCCCCACTCTGGAATCATATATAAATTTACTAAGATTGGCATAAATCCCTATGTCACTCGATGGGTTGCCAACTGGCTTACTGACAGAACCCAGACTGTAAAAGTAGCCGACTCCAAATCCAGTTCCAGACAAGTGACAAGTAGAGTACCTCAGGGTTCAGTCCTGGGACCACTCTTGTTTGGCATCTACTTCTCTGAAGTACAGGCCAACACTAAGGGACTCTGGCTAACAAAGATTGCAGATGACTGCAAATTGGGAGCCATTATTGAATCCCCAAATGATGTGGATATTCTACAAAAAGGCCTTACAGAAACAGATGTCTGGTGCCAGAGCCATGGGCTCAAGCATAATGCCAAAAAATGTATAGTTATCCCCTTTGGAAAAAAACATGTACTCATGAATTACCACATAGGTGGCAGGACGCTAAACATCGAAAGTGTGATGAGAGACTTGGGGACACAGGTGGACAGTGGTCTCACTTTCAATAACCCCATCACCACAACAGTCAGGAAATCCTTCTATGTGGCACACCTCATCACTAAGGGCTTTTCATCCAGAAAAAAGGAGTTTTGTCCCACTGTGCTCATCCCTCATTAGACCCATTATAGAATATAATGCCCCATTTGGTATGTACCTCACAAGACATCTGCAACAGCTGGAAAGGCAACAAAAATACCTCACTAAAAGAATCACAGGCCTAAAGCAGATGCCATATGCTGACTGTCTAAAAAAACTCCACCTATACTCTGTGGCATATCGTCTACTCAGAGGCGATCTCTGCTTAACATACAAGGCCATGTCAAACCCTGTGCTGTTGGACATGCTCCACTTAAAGAAATCCCAATCCCTCAGAGCCACACACTCCAGGGATCTAAACCTTGTCATCACAAGGAACAAAACATGCTGGAGGGATAGGTTCCTGACACAGAGACTCCCCATACTCTGGAATAGACTGCCCAAACATGTCAAGCAGAGCGCCTCGTTGGCCCTCTTCAAAAGGAACCTTGATGATTGGATGGGAGATAGGAAATTCACCCCAGGGATCATGTCAGTCACCCTGCTAGACAGGGGCCCAGAGAAGTAAATATTGTGGGAAGAAATATCCAGGGAATTGTTATGGCTAGACTTGCATGGGCCCTAGGGCCGATAGCCTAGTACCAACCTATGAACCTCTGAATAGGTTATGTGCTTGCTTTTGATGCAGAAGGCTGTGGGTTCTACTCTCACAAGGGGTGGATGCTGCCATACTAAAAATGTTCTCTATGGTGAAGATACTAACTATGAACCTGTTATCAGTTTGCCATCCATTTCCTAATGCAATATTACTAGCTTATCATTTTTTTAATGTAATATAGGCAATTTGTTCCTCAGGGGCAACAGACACTTTATTTTACGATGAAACCACGAAATATAAAATTGTTTGCTAGCAGCAACCTCTTCATTAGTTACAGATCTCTTTAATGTGGAATTATTTAGATGACTTACTTCTGCAGAGCTTTTGCATATTTACTGATACTGGTGGATTGTATAAGTTTGAGTAGACTTTATTATGATTGAAATGTTCTCAACTGGGCAGTTTTGTCATTACTGGTGCATGCATTTTGTTCCATTGTTTACTGGAAAAATGTTCAAAACAATAAATTTAAAACACCCTCTAACAGATGTACTGTATTATACAAGGAATATAATTTAATACAGTCCAGGAAGGTGTATCACACAACACGTTTGTTTTTTGTGTGCAAGGGGCCTATCATTTGAAAACAGCCCAAAGTTAATCTTTATACTACCCAAATGTATTTTCTTTGAATGTGGATTTCACTGCTGTTTCAATGAATGTGAGTTTCAAGGGCAGAGTTTTAATGCTAAGTCTATTTTCATTGTGAGACTGCATTGCTTTGTTTCTCAGATGTTTTAGTGTTTGTGCTGTAAAATATAAAATAAAACTTTCAAGTGAAATCCAAATCATCGTAGACATAAAGCAGTATGCACATTGCAGTGTTTATGGTAAATGAGGCGAAATAGCCAAGTAATGGGACATTGGAATGGCTGTAAGGGGTGGCTCCATTCAACCATGATTTTGTGAGGGGGGAAGGATGGCAAACACAGACAGCCCTGGCTCATCTGAACTATACCTCTCAACTGTCCAGATTTTCACAGAATGAATATATTTTTGCTTCTTCTTTTTGGTTTGTTCCTCATTAAATTTGTGGTTTTCTGGCAAATCATTTAGGAATTATGTCAATATATAATGACAGACATTGAGTTTCAGACTTCATAACCTTCAGAAAAATGCATGCTAAAGCAAGACCTGTTCTATCAACTAAGTTTATACAAGAGCAATTTTTAGTACTGTTTGTATATTCCCCCAATATATTTGGCCTTGTCCAGATTTCCTGCATTAACAGGTTGAGAGGTACGTGCAAAATGCTTTATAGAATTAGGTATATCAAAACCTCTCAACTGTCCCTGATTTTGGCTCAAAATGTTGCTCTCCCTCTAATCTCTCCGCAAAATGTCAATTTTGGAAGGAAACCTGATAATCAGAGTTATAGATTACTTTTATTTCAGAAATGCATGTAGATTTGTTTATTTTGTCAGCTGCTCAAGCTAACAGTGATAATATTAATAAAGTGTCCCTTCTTTGACAGTTTCCCAGCTGTATTGTGTGGCTGTTTTATATTTTTGCATCACATTTTTGGTCCATTTTTCATAAAATTGTGGTTTTCTGGCAAATTAGTGGCAAATCATTTAAGACTGAAGTAAGAAAATAATGGCAGACATTTCAGTTTCAGATTTCACACCCTTCAGAAAATTCATACTAATGCAAGACCTACTATTCTATTAAAAAGTTTACAAGAACAATATTTAAATATTGTCCTTAATTTTGGGCCTGACTTTGTCCAGATTTCTTGCTCTGTGGTTGAGAGGTATGACAAATGTGTCAGGGCCTTTGCAGTCAGCCAGAGACATTTCAATTTGTGACATACTTGTTGCACCCCACTCCCCCATGTAGTGACTCTGGATGTGACCAAGCAAGGCAAGGAGCAGTTATGCAGTGTAAGTATGCAGAGTAACCCCCCCCCCCCACATCCAAGGTAGACACAAGTACTACATTGGCTTTTCATCTGTCTTGCTTGATTTTGCAGAATGTTCTATTTTTTTCTCATATTTTTATACTGTTGATTATGCTTCTTATTCAGAAAGTGCTTGTTGCTCTATGTTTAAGTAGCAATGATTTCATGACCATCAGGTAAGCTTGTCTGAGACTGTAAGATGCAAGTAAGCTTACTGTTAAAGAATTACCAACATTGAAAGCCTTTTTGTTGTTGCCATGCAGAGAATACTTGCATAACTAGATAACGTATAAGCCTTGGGTATTGAAATGCATATGACAGCATTTGTAATAAAGGACAGGATTACAGTATTTTGAGAAGCTAATTACCTTTGTTGGAGCCTTGCAGTCATCTTTGCAGGCTTTACCCATAAACTAAACAGAATGCCAGTCTATCATGTGTGGTCCATAACCTGTGCAGTAATGCTTTAAGCAATTTATCTTGAGCTTGTTTCTTGTTTGCTGTTCATTTTTTACTTTGACCATGTTTTCCCAATGAAACAAGTAGATACTTGTCAGGCAGCAGGTCTTTTTTGGATAAGAAACATTTTTACAAGTGAGGGGTATCATTGCTACTTTCAGCATGTTACTTGGTACTTTTTATAAAGCTGACTATAAATTATAATTAGAACTGCAGTGCAAGGAGAAGTGGTTTGAGATGAGTGCTGCTTGTTTTTCTTGTACTTGATTTTGACTGGCATTCCAGTAATGTATTTAAAAAGTATTTTTATTTTCATGCCTCACAACCTTTTTGTTTCCATCTAGATATTAAGTAAGCTGTCATGCAGCCAATGCATTAAAATATGTTTTTTCTTCTACACTTCATTTTGTCTTGATTTGACTCTCATAATGATGGTTTGGCACCCAGGGCAGCATATTTAATTAAAGTTCCAGTTTTTGTGGTTTTGAGCATGGCTAATTTCTAATTGGCCACACCCATTCCCATTGGCCCCACCCATCCAGCTGTCTCCTGCAGCCCTCTTCGGTTTGAAGTCACCAGCCACCACTGAGGAATACAAGGAGTTGTCAGCAGAATTATGAATTTAGTAATCATTAGAATAGCTTCCCAGTAGATCACAGGAGCCTGGATGATGAGTACTGCTGGAAGATATTACTTAGGCTGGGGCATTGTTCAGATTTGTGTTTAAGATTGTTGGTGAAGGTCAGTCAGGAGAGGGATAGAGAATGAAGTAGCTCTATCCACTTAAGCTGCTTAAACATAACACAGTGGTGGGATCTGTAGGTCATATGGGCTGCAACCTTTGCAGCTTTGTTATGGCATTGCTGATCAATAATGGGGAAGCAAAGAAAAGGATAGGAAGAAGAAAGGCTGTGGCCAGATTTTACCTTTCATGGTCCTTTAGGTTAATTTTGATTCAATAAAGGGCAACACGTTTGTGATGAATTTTTGTACTACTTCTTTTATATGGTAATCAAATTTTAGATTTTCATCAATAGTAACTTCAAGAAGCTTTGTATAGGAAACAAGTTCAGTGTTTGTGTTATTAGAAGACACTACGGTAAATACACAAGTCTAGCTAGCTAGATATTTTGAGGTGAATATAATTAGTTTGATCTTTCTAGGATTAGGAATTAGCCAGTGGTTGCTGAGAAACACCTACTGATAGTGGTAGAAATGGGGAATATTATTCTTTCATTTAGTTTCTGATTAAAATTCTTATGTCCTCTTTACTCAATGTAATATAAAACTGCCAGAGATTCATTAGGAAGCTATCTCTCAAGTCATCACAAGAAATGTAAATTAAAGACCAATATAAGAGAGTTTCTGAATTAGCAAAGTGTGTGAGACTGTGTCAAAAGCTTTAGATAGATCAATGAATGAGGTAAAGATGAGATTTCCTGTGTTTCTATTCTGGTTTATGATGGATATGAAATTTAGAAAAGCAGTGATAGTCTGTGGTGTGGGTGCAACCCATGTTGAGTAGGAGTAAGACCTTATTTTCAGTAATGATCTTAAGTAGTTAGTATTGAATACATAGTTTCCAGTACTTTAGATGGGGAAAGAGTATGGCTATTGGTCTACAGTTAGAAATATCATTTGATTTTACACCCTTACATAATGGTTGAATGTAGGATTTATTTCATAACAGAGGAACATAATATTCTCTGATGGAGCAATTTACAAGATGAGAAACTGCATATGCCAGGGCATCAGCTGCAATACTCAGATATTCAAAATGTTAGTTGTCTGGAGCTGGAATTATTGGTTTTACTTTGTGTAAGTTTTGTTTGTGTTGCACGTGGGAATGAGTGAGAAAGGCATACTTATGTGTCGATTGGTTGCCTTAGATATTATGGGGTTGAAGGAGGAGTGAGAGGAATTCAAGAATGAGGAGACGGCATGTATGAAGTGACTGTTACATTTTGAGGCAATACAGTCAATGCAAAGTTAATAGAAGGAGATAGTTGAGAGACGCAACTGGGGTGTTAGAATTTTTTTATTCTCAAACAAAACATTTTGCATTTGTTTTTTATTATAGCAGTTATAATAGTGTATAAAGTAGATTCTTTTATCAGATATCATTTTTGCTTAACTAAATGTCTTAAATATTTAAAGATTTGAAACTTTCTTAAGTGAGAGCAGTTTTCCAAATCTTCCATCCACTTTCTCTATGTTTCATGATTTGTTTAGTTTGTATAGATAACCAATGTGCTTTATTTAACTCTTTATTTAACTCTTTTATATCTAGCTGATGTGAGTCTACTTAGGATATTAAGATAAGTTGAATTAAAGAATGTTACTGCATCATCTAATGGAAGAGTATGCAATGACTTACAGTCGATAGATTTTTATATTAAAATGACTATGGGCTGGATTCACGATGGCCTGCACTGAGTCTAAGAGCAGAGTAAGACTCCATGCCGCCATCATGTCCGACGAGCGATCCAGGAACAGACTGTAGGGGAGTGTAAGAGAGCTTCTAAAATGGCTCTTACACGGACAGGGCTGGGACATGCAAATCACCTCAATTGCAGGCGAAAGGCATGCAAATGAGGTAGATTTGCTATTCAGGAAACCCGAACCTGTCCGAGTAAGAGCAGTGTTATTTGCAGAAATGTACTCAGCTGACAACTAAGTACCATTCTGCAAATAGCAAAACGGAGCCGTGACAGCTCCAAATAAAGGTTGCATCCAGTGCAGGAAGCATGCCAATGGCCAAATATACGGCCATTGGAAATATTCCCTGATGCAAAATTAAAATAAAAATAATTATTTTTTTAGACGATTTCTGATGTATAAGTATAGCACAGTGCCGCACAAACGGGCTGTGCTCTAAAACCCAGAAGACTACAAATTAAAAACCACAAACGTGGATTTTATTGAAAGTGATAATATACAATGCAAGGGAATGGCAGGCTGAAGACAACATGGCCACCGAGTAGAGGTTGCTAAGTGGGGAAGCTCAGTCTAAGACATGTAACCAAGCATTAGTAGGCAATCCTATGTAAATGAGTGTTAGGATAGTGAATCGCTAGTTTACATAGCAAATGAGCAGAGTCAGTGGAGTGTAGGAGTAGGATATGGGGAGTAACAGAGTAGAAGATAGGTGACATCATGAGGGGGGTATGTATGAAAGACGTGAACCTCATTGGAGCAGAGTGGCATGTGTCCGCTGTCATTTACACATCATGGAAAGAGGTGTGTCAACAGGTAGGCTAGGGAAAGGCAAGAAATGGAAGGTGTATGCCGTGGATAGCACCAAAGTTTCCTGCTGAGCATGCATGCGCATGTGTGCGTGCCTGTAAACCTGAGTAAGACAGAGTGTGAGCGTGTAAGCGTGAGTGCGTGCGTTTAAGCTGGAATAAGCATGTATAAGGCTGTTTAAAGAGTTGTAAGCGCATTTGCACTGGTGTGTGCGCGTTTTAACCTGACTAAGCAGGTTTTAGTCCGTGTAAGCATGTGTGCGCATGTGTTAGCTGCTGTGCGCATGTTTGCGCTTGTGTGCGTGGTGCTCCCCCCCTGAGGAAACAGAAAGGAAAAAGGAAGCACAACAAATAGTAGAAAGGTACCAGGGAGTACTAGCAGAGCTAGCAGGTGAAAACAATCAGAATCAGGCAATTATACGGGCAGTACACTAGCCCAGCCCAGCATAGCATTTAAAACTCTGCCAACAACAGTCCATTATGTTTCTCACAACAGACACTGCAGTAAGCTAATAGAAGGGAAAAGTGAAAAAGCTTTACTGAGACAAAGAAATGTTAGGGGCTGCCATTGCTGTTATAAGGTGACATATGCAACATGCTGAGAGTGGTGACAATGGAAATGCTGCTGGACAACCCACAGTGAGGAGACGGAGAAGAGTGTACAGGCCCAGGGTAACCTACCAGGGGCAACATGAGCTGGAAATAGTGGAGTGCTATAGAGTGGACAGAGACCTCCTGCCGCAAATTGTTGAGCTGTGCAGGCCATGCCTCACACACAGAACCAACAGAGGGGAACCCATCCCAGTGGAAACCAAGGTATGTGTTGGCCTAAGAATACTAGCAACAGGTACCTTCCAGAGACCAACTGGTGATATGATGGGGATATCACAGGCATCAGCATCCAGGGTACTACACCAATTTCTGGATGCCATGCCAGCACATGTCGGTGATCATATATATTTTCCCAATTCCCGTGAGGGATTGGCCAGCAATATGTGTCTCTTCCAGCAAATAGCGGAATGCCCTGAGGTAGTGGGTGCAATAGAGTGCATGCACATATGCATCAAAGCACCAGCCGGCGAGCGGGGTAGGGTCTACTTCAACCGCAAGGGCTTCCCCTCCATCAACTGCCAGGTCATGTGTAATGCCCAGGGCATAATACTGAATGTGTGTGCAGGCTGCCCTGGAAGCTACCATGATTCCCATATCTGGCATCTGACGTAGCTGTACCAGACATTTGCCAATGGGGACATCCCACATGGTCACCTAGTGGGGGATGCTGGCTATGCACTGGAGCCATTGCTGATGACCCCCATCAGAAACACACGCACACCTGAACAGGAACGCCATAATGAGGCGCACGAACAAACATGTAATGTAATAGAGCATGTGTTTGGGCTGCTCAAGTCACGGTTCCAGTGCCTGGACACATCTAGTGGAGCCTTGCAGTACTCACCAACTACATGTACCCAAATTGTCATGGTATGTGCTATGCTACATAATATGATCCTGCGAAAACAGCTGCAGCAGGGCCAGCATAGGCCCGGGCCAAATAGCCCCCCACCATTGCCAAGGCCATCACAGACTGAGCGTGACTCGGAGGAGGAACAACCTGAGCCTGCCCCAGTAGGCAGAAGGAGGCATGCCTAGTATGCTTTGGCCTTGGCAAAGAGGCAACACATAGCACATACACTGGCTCAGAAGGAACTCTTGAAATGATACCTCTCTCCGACTCGCACATAAAGTAAAAGGGATGACTAAGTTGACACTACCTGCTTCCAAACATGTGCAGGGAGTGTAGTATGTGCATATGACATAGGCAGCCCTGCAGCACCACCTAAGGCATGAATGCCATGTGTTAAGCAATATAAAGCAGTGCTAAACAGCAATTACCACCATGTAGTATATGCAAACAAAATCGCACACACCAACTAGCACAACTGTGGTCAATGTTCAGTAATATTGGGCAACGTCCAGCAATGTTGGTGAATATTGAGCAATGTCGGACAAGCCTGGTCTAAGTAGGGCATAGCTGAACAAAAGCCAACATGCTCATATTTGCTTAACAGGCCCTTAAGCAGTCTGGTCTGCTCAGTATGAAAATATAAAGCAGTGATGGACCTCGAACCCAGGATACTGTGCACTATAGCCAAAGTAAGGAACCACTAAATCATGACAGTATTGCAGTGGTCCACCTGTATGACGGAATGTTGATAAGTCTATGCAAAAAATTCCATGGAATCCCTGCAGGCACAGGAAAATCCTTGTTAAGTTATGACACAAAGGTGAGTCCTGCAGTGAGAACAAAACCTGACTTCCAACACACACAGTATAAATGTTAATATTGGTCATGTTTGCACACATCAGCAAATGTAGTGGACCTCAGATAGCAACATACTGAAGGGTCACACTGGGCATGCTCACACACTTGAATAAATGAGCAAATGTCAGGCAACAAAACATGGAATGTCAGAACTGGGCATGCTCGCACACTTAGGCCATGTCTGAGTACAGCAGTGGGCCATGCATATCTGGCAGTTGCATGTGTTAACCCAGGAACCTGTCACTATACAGCAATCCACCCTGTGCACACAGTTATATGACAACAGACACATCTATAATATAGTGGAACCCTGTCATAATCAAATATGTTCTGCAGATACTGAAGTTCTTCATGGAAACTGGTAAAGCAAAGATGATAAAGACCTGCAAACAGTATCAGCAATAAACATTGTGCATCTTGAACATTAGCATAGGTTCAGAGGTCGATACTAGGCTATCTGCCCTAGGGCATGTACAAGCCTAGCCAGAGTGTGTTTGGCATTCGCAACCCTGTCAGATTACTACACTGTGTGTGTGAATAGTAGGTCACACAAGATAGTCCATGTACATTTATGCTAGTGTGCCTCTGTCTAGCAAGGACACAGAATATATCCCAGGGGTAAATATACAATCACCCATACAGTCATCAAGATGTCTCCAGTAGGTGGTCAGTGGGTGGCTCTGCCTATGTGAAACTGGGATTACATTCTGTAGTGAGTGGAGCCTCTGAGATAAGAATTTGTCCCTCCACAATGTCTTATTAACATCTGTGCTGAGGTATACGTCCCTGCAGTGTGTAGCTCCAAGGGAGTTGGATATCCTGAGTTGGAGCATATCCAGTAATTCTGGTTTGGGTATAGCGGTAAACAACAGGCACACATCATATCTGAGTAGGTGATAAGCGACTGAGTAGAGCTGGAGTTACTGCATCTGAACTATGCAGGGAATCTGTGTGAGTCCCTAGATCTGCCTGGTGAGGACCGTCTGTGGCCAGTACAGTTGCTGCAGGTGTCAGGTAAGGTACACCCCAAATGTGGCATTGTAACCAAGCATGGATGTGATGAGTTTAGGGGCACAATGACCTCACTCGATCTAGATGTGAAACCATATGGGATAAGGTGGCACACATAGAAGGTGTGTCCAACCACTTTGGCAACGTGAATGTTAAAGGCGACAGTGCGAACAAGTGATGTCCCCAAACCCCTAACAACTCCTACCGTTACTCCCAAAGGGGATGACTATGCAACTAATGGCATTTAGCTGTAGGCCATGGCTCAGGCACCAGCCATCCATCTCTGTGAGACCCTGATTGAGTATGCATGTGGCAGCTGGAGAGTTGATCATGGCACCCAGTTTGCAGTCAAGTGCAAACATGTTCAGCCATATTCCCCCTGTGATAGCCTGTACTTAAGACAAATATATACTGAACAAGAGAGATCCCAGGACCAAGCTGTGTGGGATGCCATGTGTAACTGGTGTATAGTCAGACATGGCACCTGCAATTCTGACCATGTGGGTGCTATCCCTGATCTAGGTATCAATCCATTGTGTGAGATATGTGTCCAAATTGATGCTGGTGAGCCTATGCATAATGGCCCAGTGGGTTATTGTGTTGAATGGTTTTGCAAGGTTCTGGTAGGCTGTGTGGACAGCCGTCCCTATGTCGATGGACCTGTTAGCCATTTAAAGAATACCTACAGGTTCAAGAGGCAAGATCTGCCCACAACAATGCTGAAATGAGTAGGACACAGTGGCTGTAGGTTCCCAATGTCTATGTGTAGGAGTTCTATGACAATATGCTCCATAGCTTTGCAGAACAGGCTACATAGGCTTATAGGGCAATATTGTCTGTGGTCCGTTGTGGCACCAACTCTGTGGAGTGGGACCACTGTCGCAGTATGCCATTCCTTGGGTACATATCCTGTGGTAACTCCAATATTGAACAGTGATGTAATGTGAGGGTTGCGTTTGTCATGATGCTCATGTATGATGCAAGCTGGGACACCATCTGGTCACATCAATACTGTGATGTACACTGTGGGGAGGGCAGCACTCACCTGTTACTGTGATGTCAAGGAGTTTATACTCTGTTGGGATGGATAGTTGCCCCTTAGGGGGGATGGGTGGGAGACATCTGCACTGAACCTGTTTGCCAGGATGTAGGCAATGCCAGTGAGTTCAGGGTATGTTTAGTCAGTATGCAGTAACTCACAGCATATCAGTGAGTGTCCACCCAGGTTCCCGACATAACTGAAGAAGGCCGTGTGACAGTCCTACGTGTCAGGTGCAATTGTCTGGTAGAAGCAGCCCTTAGAAAAGTCCATGAATGATTGTAGCTGTCTGCTAGTACAGATCACAGATGCCTTCCCAGTCTGGGATTGTGCTCTATCATGTAGTAGCTTCCTCCTGATGTTGTACAGCTTATTAATGGCTGGGGTCTACCAGACAGGTCCCCTGCCATTGTAGTAGTGGGTCTTGTTGTTATTTGGGATAGCACAATCCATGCAGTCCACTAGGTGTCCATAGAATGTGTATGTAAAGGATGCAGCAGTGTGAGCCATAAATGCCACTGTCGTAGGATCTCTGAAGGATACCACCTTGCTTTGGTGAAGTGAGATGTTGGCTCATGAGAAGTTCACCAAGATTACCCAGGATGGGTGTGTGGAGGGTATATGTATGTCCTGTGAGATACATGTATGTTCTGACCTTAACAATGAGGGGTATATAGCTGGTGTGGAACATAGAGTCCCCATGTTGGTGATGAGCAGGTCCAATATGTATTCCCCCTTGTGGCTGTGCTGACTGGTTGTGCCAAAGCATATGAGTCCACAAATTGTAGTGACTGTTGGGTGAGGTTGTCGGGGCTTGAGTAGTATCCCCAGTCAATATGTCTGTATATGAAGTCACACAATATAATGGTGTCTGTGGAGACCTTCATATTCTCCATAGTTTCCACAAAAGCCGAGTGTGGTTCCTGAGTTTGGGAGTGTGTTCTGTAGCAGGCAACAAACTGAAAGGCAGTATTGCACAATGGCAGTTGTATATGTATGGTCTGTGATGCTTTGTGCAGTGCTACTAACTTGGAGGTGTGTGTATCTGTGATGTACATGGATACTCCCCCTAGTTATGTTGTCTGTTCCAAGTCTTGTTGTCAGACAGCATGGTATGAAACATAACCTGGTAGTTCTGGTGTGTATAAGCGAGCCTAAACCAGGTGTCTGTCAGTGCACAGATATTGCTTTCCTCCATACTGAGGAGGGTCCTGAGTGGCCACAATATGAGGTTATCACAACTGTTGTTGAGCAACATTACCCTTAGTTTCATTTAACCTGTAATGTCTATGGAGGTGGGTTTGTCTTCTGAACCCTGCTTAAAAAAGGCACTCTGGTGGTAGCAAGAGCCTTAGCCAGCATTCCATAGTCCAAGGGTGACAGGTGCAAGCTGTCCATAGTGAAGCTGCGTGGCATGTTGAGCATGTCACCATACGCTGACAGACACTGCATCCCTATGAATGAAACAAATTTGTTAGCCAACTGTTAAATGTGATATGTGTGTCCGTATACTGTGACATCATAATTGGTGGGTGTAAGATGCTAGACAAGGTCAGGGTCATACTGGCCTGGGCTACATGATCAGAGTGTACCTCCATGTATCATGTCATGTGGTCCAGGGAGTAACATCTGAGGTTACACACACCAGCACAGACAATGATGGTGCCAGTCTTGTACTTGCTTTGGAGTGACCTGACTGCCTGTGTTATGCGGCAGATCCTGGCACCCAACAGACAGCCCAAAGTGACTATTCCCTTGTCAGGGCTGGTGAGTGGTACATCAGTGTGTCTGAGCATAAGTGTCGCCTATTACAAGTGTATTAGGTGTGTTGTTTAGCCCGAAGGGCAGTGACTGTGTGGCACAATGACATTGTGAACTTTGTGATATGTGGGTATTGTAGTGGGGTGGCAGGTGTGTGTGTGTCTGCTTTGGTGGTCTCTGCTGCTTAGGTAGAGTACATTTACAGCATCCGAGTATGTCAATGTGTGCTAATGTGGTTTGAGTGCTTTTGCTAGAGGATATGTGAGACTGATATGTGGTGTGTGTTTACCTTCACCACCTGATAGACTGTGCCAGTCATGGGTCGAGAGAGTTCAGCTCGCTGTATGTCTATATAGGTGCATCTCACACATATATCTGAGTTTGTCGGGAGGAGGAGAGGGTTGTCTGTGTACCTGAGGCAGATGTGACATTGTGTCAATATCACAATATCCACCAGCTGGACTGAAGAGTACACACAAAACCGACCCCTGGACATGCCAGGATATTATCATGACATACTCTCTAGCATGATCACAAAGGATCAGTAGGGTGTTAAGCATGTGAAAGAGTATAACAGGATTAGTGCTCATGTTCGTTAGTGTTTAGTAAAGAGGGGCTGAAAAGGAGTCCAGACTGAATCATGACACCTCCTTCAGCTATGTCATAAATATCAATGTACACCCATATATGTCCTGAGTCAGGGCCAACTGTACCTGAGTGTCAATGCCGACATCATGACAGACAGGCCCATATGTACATACCCTTCCCCCACTGACAATAGTCCACATCATCATACCAGGAGATATCACATGTAGAATGGATGAGCAGCTACCCCCACAGCCAAAAGCATGGCAGCAGGTGGAATACATTGATTCCCAATATGTGTCATGCACAAACTACAGAACAAACAGATCATGCACCTGAACAGTCAGCTGAGCCGCACCCCCTACACAGGATGTGGAACCGTTGAATGTGTCACAGCTACATATGGCACTCCCCACAAGTGTTGGTGCACAACACACCATGGGAAGTCAAGTCCAGTACGCCTATGAGGTCTGATCTGCAAGGTCATGGAGTCCATCATGGTTGCAGTCATAAACACAGCTATTGGAAGCTGACACACACACAACCCTACCAACTGTGGTATGTTCATGTGCGGATCATGGTTCCCAAACATGCTAGACTGTTTGCAAGGCAGCCACCCAGGACATACATCAATGAACACATCTACACATGTGTCACATAGACTTTGAATAGCCCTTTATCAACATCCCAGACACATGTAGTATCCACTAAACCAAGAAGCTGTGCATAAATATGTGTTGACATAAGACGGAATGTCAATGTGTCCACAGATGGATCACACAAGGTAAGGATACTGAGGTCATGTTCAAGCTGTTGACACCTGCCCACCCACATGGACCATTCCTGGAATGGCATAAAACAAAGTGTACACACATCACTATGTCCAGTCTGATGATGTCACCATCCTATAAATACAACAGGAGAAGGGAAACCAGCCAATAAAGCAAACAGTGCGCCGTGTTAATGCTTCTCTTTCCAGTATCATAACATAGTTAGGTAGGGGTTTGAATCCTGCAAACTGTGTGTGTGTGTGTGTGGGGGGGGGTGTATGTGTGTAGTTTCCTTTGAGAGGTGTTCTCTTTTTGGAGACTGGGAAAACTCAGGAGGTACATTCCTCTTTGGAAAGTCTGATGATGTCACCATCCTACAAATACTGCAGGAGAAGGGAAACCAGCCAGTAAAGCAAATAGCGTGCCGTGTTAGTGCGTCTCTTTTTAGTATCATAACATAGTTAGGTAGGGGTTTGAATCTTGCAAACAGTGAGTGTGTGAGAGTGTTTATGTGTGCAATTGTCTTTGAAAGTTCCCTTTTTGGAGACTGTGAAAACACACTGAAAGAGGTACATTCCTCTTTGGAAAGTCTGATGATGTCACCATCCTACAAATACAGCAGGAGAAGGAAAATCAGCCAGTAAAGCAAATAGCACACTGTGTTAATGCGTCTTTTTCCAGTATCATAAAATATTTAGGTAAGGGTTTGAATCCTGCAAACTGTGTGTATATGTGCAGTTTCCTTTGAGAGGTGTTCCCTTCTTGGAGAGTGGGAAAACACAGTAAAGGAGGTGCATTCCTCTTTGGAAAGTCTGATGATGTCACCATCCTACAAATACTGCAGGAGAAGAGAAACCAGCCAGTAAAGCAAATAGCGCGCCGTGTTAATGTGTCTTTCTCTAGTATTATAACTTAGGTAGGGGTTTGAATCCTGCAAATACTGACTGTGTGTGTGTCACTGTTGATCAACTCAATGTGGGTTTTTCTTTTACTATGGTATGACATAGTATGATGACAGCAGTAAGTGTATTGCAGACATCAGGTATCTGCGTGGCAAATATATATGTGTACATGTCCCCTTAATCAGTACACAGGTGTGAAGCCTGCATACTACATGAATATATTTAGCTCCATTGACAGGTTGTGCCTCTGCTTCTCAGATCGTAGGTCACATATGTATGTATGTGACATGGCCGTCCTCTGTTGTGTTCTATGGCCAAGGTCATCTGTGGCACACACACCCATGACAGTTACTTAAGAGTGTGTGAGTGAGGGTATATGCCTGGGGTATATGTCAGACATGGTCATACACAACAAAGTCTGCCAAGAATGGACAGTCTTTATAGGTGTATGACTGCCTTGTGGATATGCATTCAGGCCTCTAATGTCTTATGTGATACACATTGGGACTCCACAATACCTATGGATATGTGGATACCAAGGGACACATGACATAACATGGGTCTGTATGTACACAATGGTACCCGACATACATGTTGAGGGCTACCACCTGTGTGGTACTGACGGGATAGTATGTTTAGTACATGAGGATTACTATGCCATAGTCGACATACTGCTATACAGCATGTATCACACAACAGGTATCTGTCTGTATGATACCCTTGTGTAGGATATGCGTCCCATCCAGGGAATGCATTGTAGGCCAATCCATGCATTCTCAGATTTGGATGGACACATCCCTAGTGTGTCTGCATGTACCTAAGGGGGTTATATGACACACAGGTGTGGTCACAGTAATGGGTGGCGGTCATCACCCCTGGTTAGTGTTATAGTGTAGCACGGGAAGGATCCAACTGATACTGGGTTCCCTACTACTGTGTGTCATTTGTCAGGACATTATCCAATGATTGCTTATAGTCATGCTGTTGAGGTTGTGTATACTACCAGACCACAAATCATTGACTGATATTAACGGTATCACCCGCAGCATAGTGTCAACCCATGTCATACACACGTCTATCCATATTATTACATAACTGTTGTATGTATGTTGTATGTCCTTATTGTATTTTAGCAATACTAAGCTAAGCTTAGCTTAGCTTATTTTATGTTAGCAATAGTAAGCTAAGCTTGGCGTAGCTTATCATATCTTAGCAATGCTAAGCTAGGCGCAAACATGCGCGCACTGGTGCAAACCTGCTTACTACTGTTTACAAGTGCTCACTCCCGCTAACCACCGCGCTCATGTCTTTGACAGAAAAGTAAATGGGGAGATAGGAATGTGGTGATAAAGGGTGTTCAAAGAGGAGAAGACAGTAGGGAAACTAGCTTGGGATGTACACAATGGGTGTGGAGAAGGTCCATAGCTGCCCATTTCTTTAACAGCAACAACTGTGCATATGCAATACATTAGGTGGGATATTTGAAACCTTCCACCCCTGAGAGAGTGGAGAGGACATCTAAGTATGTTGTACTACAAATTATGAATATCAGGCACATGCACTGTTTGTGAAATGCTATACTGTCATTAGTACGTTACTCACATCTGAACAGTTTGTGGTTTGTGTTGGCATTAGCACAGTCTGCTCAGGACAACTGGACATATTTCTGTACTGTGTATGCCTACCTACACCCTTGGTTGTGCCTGACTACACGGGTATATAGTACCTTTGGGTAGGGGTGTAGAACTGCAGTATGCATTATTTATTATCATGTGATGTTTATCTTACTGAACATGCAGAGTTGCTGTGTACCTGTAAGTCTATGAAGGCTTGTAGTCTGTCTGAGTAGCTCCCACCTGTGGACATATCCAGATGGTCGACAGCGGTCAGCCTAGTATTCTTTAACTGTGCACCACAGCAGTCTTTCCAGCACCTGAACAATGGCATTGTCACAGGTGATTGCTAGCAGTACATGGCTACATCCTTTGCTATTTCTGTGTTGTACTTCTACATAAGGGCATGATTGTGGGATTAATTCTACAGCTATTTGCAG
This sequence comes from Protopterus annectens, assembly GCF_019279795.1. Lineage (NCBI taxonomy): Eukaryota > Metazoa > Chordata > Ceratodontiformes > Protopteridae > Protopterus > Protopterus annectens. The sequence continues at coordinate 367,773,698 of NC_056729.1, read as the reverse complement.
AGTGTGTAACAGCAGACAAGCTGATATGCCTGTGTATTTCTGACTCTTCCAGGCCTCAGATACTCTCACGTATATATTTGAACAGCCTCAGGGAAAGGTACATATAACTGAGATACACCTGTGATATAGTTCTGAGATTTTTCAGTTCAGACTTTGGGTGATTCAGACCATTTCTATTACTACACCTTTTCTGACGTGCAAGCGGTGTCTACTCTCACTTATTGACATTTGTTATTAAGTGAGATTCAAAACCTTTCTGCCTACTGTTAGTACATTTCACAGGGAGTCAGAGGGGCACAGCTAACATTTGTTTACAAATCAGGGTCATCACTGTAGAGCAGTCACTGTTGGGAGGTCTGGCCTGTGACCTATGCAAATATGCCAGTGTTTATCCTGCCCTGATACTGTGTGTGGTTTGTAAGCTGCTACTGTAACTTTATTCCCTACTAGCATGGCTGATTCTCTTTTCACAGTCATATCATGCAATTCAACAACACCTGCTGGTTAAGGCCCACAGAACAAGATTTGTGTTATGCCATTCCTATTTTCCCTTTACATTCACTCATGGTAATGCATGATAAATTGCTTTCAGCACTAAGTTATTGTATATCTGCTGTGGTGTAGTGGTACTTCATGCAGACTGGTGAGTCCAAGGTCCCGGGTTTGAGACTGACAAGGTTTTTTATTTTGCTGCTGAGCAGTACAAGGGCCTTGTCATACAGAGTGACTAGGGCACTTTTAAGCAGTTGTGTGTGGGTTTGCGCGATGCTTAGCAATGCTTAGCTAGGCACACACAAGCTCACACTCGCGCACCCCCGCTAACTACTGCTTAAAAGTGCTTACTCCCACTAACCCCCGCGCTAATTTCTTTTAAAGAAAAAAAATGGGGAGATAGGAAAGTGATGAAAAAGGGGGCACATAGAGGGAAAGACAGTAGGAAAACAAGCTTGGGATGTGCCGGAAGGGTGTAGGGAAGGCCCATATCTGCCCATTTCTTTAACAGCAACAGCTGTGCATATGTTGAAAATTTGGAGTGAGTTTTGAGACCTTCCACCCCTGAGAAAGGGGTGAGGACAACATAGTTTGTTGCACTTCCAATTAGAATTATCGGTGTACATGTCCTATGGACATGTGTGCAAAATGCGAAGCTATGTATGGGGTGTAATGTTTTTTTTGGGTACAGATTTCCCTTTTTTTTTTTTTTCAGGTGAGAGTGGTAAATGAGGTAGGGGAAGTAGGTATATTTGGGGAGGTAGGTTGGGAAGGTAAACAGACAAGACAAACAAGACACATACAGGGGTGGAATTTAACACATGGGGAGGGTGAACCCAATTGACGGGGAAGGTTGTTTGGAAATCGCAAGCCCATGAGCCCACAGATGGTAACAGTGGAACTGAGATCCCCTCCCATGGGCAGTCACCACTGCACCTTCACAGCCCCGGGGGTGGCTGTGCTGGGGGCTGAGTAGGACGGGCAGGCTCACCTGTGAGATGTGCCACTCTCACCTCAAGCTGGCATAGGGGATCAGCGACTGAACGCTGGATCTCCCTATGCACCACAACCCGGACCCTTCTAAGAGTGATGGGTGGCCCTTCTCCGCCCACGTTTGCACGGGGGGGATGAGCCCCATCCCCTGCAGTGCTTCCACCCGAAGGTGGCACAGGACCAATGGAGGAGGGGAGTCCGGGCTGGGCACCAGAGCCACTGGTGCCAGGTGCACTCTCCAACTGAGGAGGGACAGGTTAGTCCACTGGGACCGGCCTTCCCATACGTTCTGTGATTAGGTGTGTTTCATTACAACATAAACAACAGCATTCCAGATTAGTTGTAACAGCATGAAGTAATATTCCCATTAACCCAGCACACCACATTTCCAACAGTTTAACAACAAACATAACACATGCATATATTGAACAACAGTGGTTATTCCAACTGCATGCAGGGATGATTGGTAGCAACAGGCCACCATGAGCGTGGTGTTTGAACAGGGCACATGCATCAACATGAGTGCAAATATTTATAGAACAATAGGGCATATATCCCGACAAATATTCAAGATTACACATACCCATTGAGGGGTGGAATTGCATGGTTTATGCACAAACAGTAGGGTGTAGAAAAAACCTCCGTTAACATCTTATGAACACTTTTACTCTACACTACATTCCTAGTGACTGCAGGTGCATATTCCCTACATGTATTATTACACTTGCCACCATGCATTAGGTTGTGTAGTGGGTTTGGCTAGTTCAATCTATACTTGACCTATATCTCACATACTAACTGTCCAGGATGCAAATGTTACTGCTACATATTTCATGGTTGCATTTATATTTCTTTATCTACATATCTGGATGTTTTCACATGACATTTTCACTTCAAATTGTACAGAACCCTGCATTTATTGAAGCACACTTACATTTCTGGGGAACATATTAGCATGCTACTCGTGTGCCAGATTTACTTATGCACGCCAGCCAGTAATTGACTGTTGAGGACTGTATATTTACTTCACAGTTACTAGCACTTCCATCACCCACTTTAGATGGGACTGCAGAACTCTGGGCTGCCAGCACTTTCTAACACATTACTATTTATATAATGCAAGGGTACAACAACATTTCATACTAAGTGAAACAAACACACTCTGGGTTTTAGAACTTTATTAATAACATTACACACTTTTCCACAGGCTCACTCCTTTATTTGTTTTAACGGTATATATGGCAGACATGTTCACAACATAGTATACCTTTATTAATAGGTTAGCACACTCTTTTTTCAGGCTCACTCACATATTCTTTTATATGACAGTGCCTGCAGAGATATTATTCTAGACATTTGTTATCTATCTTAATGGGTTACTACACTCTTTTCTGCCTCTCTAATGTTTTTATCTGACAGTACATGCAGAGGACTTATTCAGTCCATTTTATGGCTGTATTATTGGACTACAACACTTTCTGTCATGCTCTCTCCCATATTTTATATAACGATACATGCAGAATAATCACTAACCTGCCTGATGGCACAGCCTTAGCAGCCTATCAGCATAGGCTTGCTGATTCGTAACAAGGTCACCTGCAGCTGTAAAGTAAATGAAGGGATATTGAGACATTCCTATCCGTTATACATACTCCATTTTAAATTCTTATATTCTGCATTCCATGGCTACATACTCAGTACTGGGGCATCCCGCATCCCACGGGCCTCCTGTATCCACTGGTTCAGGTGGTCCTCTTTTCGTCTCTTCAGGTCCGCATAGTGGTGATGGACCTGCTCACCAGTCTGAGGAACACCTGTGGCACTGGTGAGGTCACGAGCTAACCGGTTCCAAGCCTCTGCCTTGTACTCCGTCCCTTGGAACTGGCCTTGCAGGAGTCTTGCCTCGTGATGGTGGACTAGGAGCCAAACCATGTATTTGGACTCCTCAATGCCCCATCTCTGCACTCGGAAGTGCGCTCCCTCTCCAACACCAGACATTCTGACCGCAGATGTGAGCTACAATCAGTTATGGTGTGTATTCCCGCCTGTGGGGCTTAAATATGCCGCATTTCCCGCACTTTTTTGTGATTGGCCATTTTGTAAAATTCTAGGCTGACTGCAGACCTGCTTAGTAATGGTTAAACTACCATTCCTAAGTTTATGAATGTTAATAGTGGCTGTTTCCCTTATGTTGTCATGGCTTAGTGGTTCTGTACTTTGATTATGTTGCAAAGGGTCCTGGGTTCAAACCTTGTTATTCTTTTATTTTAATACTGTCTAGACAGGCTAGGGGTTGTGGCTGCGTTTAAGCAACTTAGCTCTATGTTGCTCCCCTGTGCCCTACGGTGCCCTGGTTGGCATTGCGCGCACGTCCGCACAAACAAATTGCACTGGGTAAAGCGCATTTAAACGTTGGGCAACTCTATTGCGCTGTGTAAAGCACTGTTACACTATGGGCAACTCTGTTTAGCTGGGTGAAGCGCTATTAAACTATGGGCAACTCTGTTTAGCTGAATAAATCACTATTAAACTATGGGCACCTCTGTTTAGATGGGTAAAGCGCTATTAAACTATGGGCACCTATGTTTAGCTGTGTAAAACGTTGCTTAACGTCAGGCTATTATATATCTGGGTCTTTTCAAAATATATATTTTGTTCGCTGATACATTGGCCATGTCACTGCTTTTAATAAAATTTTAATCATATTTGTCTGGTATTATTTCAAATACTGATTTAAAACATAAATAAGAAGGGGAGTGGTGGGACTCGAACCGTGAATGCCTTCTCTTTGTGCATATGCTCTACCATTACACTATTGCTATTTGGATTAATTTGCATAAGTAGTTCTTATATGCTCTTCCATGTCACAATTGCTAACTGTGGTTAAGCAATGGGCACACCCGGGCAAACAAGCGCAAATACGGGCAGCTATATCGTGTATATAAAAAAAAAATAATATTTTCCATTTTATAACTCTGATGGGGGTTTACAGTGTCAGGGAGTGTGGTGTTGGGTGCAAGTACATTTGAGCGGACTCGCTCTTGTCTGTTGACATTATGCTTTTTAAAACCTTGCAGGGGCGTGGACTTTTAGACTGCTCAGCAGTCGGACACACCCCCCTGTTTGCCTACTCAGTCCGTGTAAGAGTTACGGATGAGTCAGCGTGCCCTCATGAATATTCATGGTACGCTGACATCATACCGTTCAACTGCAGCCTCCAAGTAAGACATATTAAGTCTTACACGGAGGTTTCATGAATCTGGCCCATTATCTTTAATATTTAATTTTATTTAAAGTCTGAGAGGTGTTGAGGCAATGTCTTTGATCTTTGGATGACATTAGTATACAGGCAGCAGTTTGAGGACTGTAAGAGAATTGAAAAATTACATGTTTGTGCTAGCAACACAGTAAAAAAGAAACTTCATCTCACCCAAATGCTGCATATGAAGTGACACCTAAAGAAACCCAAATGAACCAAATATAACCAAATATAAAGAAATAAAACAACAAAAAGATTCACACTGTGCTAATGGAGCTATTAAGCTAGTTGAGGCCTAGTGACTACACTGGTACACCCTCTGTAGTCCCAAAGGTACATGCAGCCACAACCACTACAAACATAGCAAATAATCAGCAATTTAAGGCAACATAATGTATACACAAAACATATAGCATATAGTGCCGAACAAATAAAAATGAAATCAAATCAGATAATGCAAGTACTTTTAATAATAAATTATACAAAACAAGCATTAACAATATTATGCTAAAACAACAAACCAATCCAAACAAAATTCAGTGAAAACAAAATTTATCAAACAGAATGCAAAAATACATCCTGAGATTCAGAAAAAGTTCCACTGTGGTGCTAAGAGCTGTGGATGAAAGAGACTATTTCATTTACTGCACAAATGCATTTCAGAGACACACCAGACACAGTGAGGGAAGACTTTATTATTAGTTAATTTGCATGTCATTCAATCACATGGTGTTACTGTTAGTGTTAATCAGCATTTTCCTCTGTTACTCAAATTTTGTAATCAAAATTTAATCTCTATTCATAAACCCAAACACCCTGCAGGCCAACTCCTTCTCTCTTTCATTGTAGGCAAAAAATGGAACTCTCTTCCTCCCTCACTTAGGACGATACCTGACCCCGAATCTTTCAAGACACAATTTTTCTCATTTCTGTCTTCCAAACGTAAATGCTCCTGCTTTCACCCTACATAAATACAAATAAATTTCCCCATAGAGCCTACTAAACTCCTGATGCAAACTTCACTACTTCCTCTCCTTTTCTATTTACCTTACACAAACCTAATCCATCACCTTCTGACCTTTCAATTTCTCTCTCAACTCTTAGCATATATATAACACAACTATCCAGTAATCACTGATGCCTATTTCTTGACAATTGATTCTTATTGCTCTGAATGTAAAAACCTGCAACATTTGTCTCATTGCATGTACAATGACAATTTATTATTTTACTATACCTGTTTTCTATGAATTCATACATGTATTTTACCTTTGTATTTGGCATTTTTTGTAACCTCTAATTGTGTTTCTTATGGAACTTTTCTCCCCGGGCCTCCACTGAAAATGGGCACATTCTGGCCCAGTGGACTTCCCCGGTAATCAAACTGAAATAAATAAATACTCACCAATGGTGTCCCATGCATTCAGTTCGCATAGGTGACTCCATGGATTCCATACACACACACACACACACACACACACACACACACACACACACACACACACACACACACACACACTGACATACGTCTTACCTTTCTGTAAGTTAACAGAACATCCAAGAATTATCCTCTTATTTTTTTCCATGCCCTTAATAAATCACAAATAACTACAGTTAGTCAATGATACCAGAGTTTTATTGTCCTTACTGTTCAGTAACAGGATTATGATACTAGACCTATTGAATGACACAGTGTGATATTTAAAAATTTTCCGTGGTGTCAACTACTGTTCTTCACGGCTTTATCCAGAAGTCTAGAACACAGCCATTTACAGGTATGGAAACCCTCACAAGGGTACACCCCTTCCCTCTCAACTGTCTCTGATTTCACAGAACATTCCTGGTTTTGCCTTATGCTTACCCTGTCCCTCATCACTGATGGACTATTCCAAGCAATTAATAATACTAAAATCCAAAAACAACACCACAGAAACTAGTAATACAAGTACTAAGGAGAAGTGAAAGGGTATCAAGACTCAGACACTAAATTTTCAATGATGTAAGCGCTTGTGTCCATATTTATTTAAACTAACTTCTTCAGACAACAAGAGCAAAGTAAAAAAACACAGTTTAAATAACCCTTCATTAAGTCATGTGACTCAAAAGGAAATTACATCACTAAAACAAATGTTTGGAAACACCACCATCTTGTGGTTTAAAGACTGAACTACAACTAAATAAATAATACATTCATAAAAGTAGCTGGCTACTGTATAATATGATAGAACAGAAAGCACATTAAATTGAAATGCAGCTATAAAAACATTACATATAAACACTTAAGACCAAGAATGTTACCTATACACTGCCTTCAGTTTCAATAAGCACTGAACTGAACATGTATCATTCAACCCAGGAAAGCTATAAGCATTTAACCGAACTTGCCACTTAAGTTCACAGCACTCCAGTTCAGATGAAACTTGCTCAATTATTTTGAATTTAAAATGATGTCCTGGAAAGGTCATAATATATCTGGCTAGTGCATTATGAACATGCAATTTATTAAAACTATAAATATGCTCATATAGTCATTCTCTAAATCTGCATTCTGTTATAAATATAAAAACGTTTGCAGAACAAGCACATAGCCAGATAAACAACACATTTAGAGTTACAGTTAAACCTTCCCTTGATCTTATAATTGGTATTATGGACCAGAAAATTACTGCCAGTATCAACATATTTACAATAAGGGCAAGCTTCACACGTATACATTCCGGGGCATCTAGTTAAAGGAAATTTCTTAGAACCAAATAACGTTTTAGACTCAAATACATTTTTAAAATTGGTACCTTTCTTGAAAACAACCCTATGATGATCACCCAATTTCTGTTTTAAATTAATATCATTGAACAATAGGTTCCAATTTTTATATAAAATGTCCTTAAGGTAAATAGCATCAATACTATAAGGGGTAATGTGACTTAGACTAAAGCCAGATGTTGATAACTTATTCTCTTGAACATTATGGTCACCAAACCTTCCAGGGCTTCCAACCAGTCCTTGTGGTTTAAAGTTGGTTTAAAGAACCCAGTGCATCTCTTACTTCATACTTCATTAATTAATTGGCCCACTAAAAAAGATGGACACCCTTGTTTAAGAAACATATCCCTTAAATTGTCGCACTCAATAAAAAAGTCTTGTTCTAAACTGACCATCCTAGCTGGTCTGACCAATTGGCCTTTTACAAAAGAGTTTTTTTTGGTGAAAAGGATGGCAGCTAGAAAAATGCAAAAATGAATTGGGGTATGTACTTTTTCTAAAAATCTCTGAAGTATATCTAAAATTTGCCTTGTCTTTCCTTAATTCAGTATCTAAAAATGAGATCACATCAGAATTATAATCAGAAGTAAATTCCAGAAAATCAGTAAAATTATTAATATATTCAAGTAATTCTAAACCTGTATCAGCATTACCCTTTATGATGATAAAAATATCATCCAGGTAACAAGTGTGTAAAAAAAAATCTTCTCTCTAATAATGGGGTTCGTAAATAAAAACTTATGTTCCCACATGGCCATGACAACCTTAGCAAAACTGGCCCACATGGTGAATCCACAGCAACCCCTCTTTTTTGTAAGAAGTACTGGCCATCAACATATAAAAAGTCATTAGCCAAAATGAAATGTAATAATTCCCCTATTAGCCTGATGTCATCAGTGGTTGCTCCTTTCTTTAATAAAAAATCAGTTACCCATTGAATTCCCAACTCATGGGGGATGACTGTGTATAGATCTCTGACACTAGCAGTTAGAAAATTAAATTCATCCTTAAATTAAAGCTCATTGATTTTTTCAAGAAAGGACCATGAATCTTTATAAATGTGGGGTTCATGTTCGAGAAATATTTTCAGCTTACTATCTACAAATTTCGTGCAAGCATAAGTGATAGAATTTCTCCATCCACTATTGGTTGTAAAGGGTGGCCATATAAGTCCTTATGAATTTTGGGGATCCCAAAAATAACTGGGATTAATGGCGAAGGGATATTCAAATAATTATAAAAATTTATATCAATACAGAAATTAATCAGCAAGTCACTGATTTGAGATTTAATTCTAGCATAAGCTCCATTGGTCACCCTTTTATTATTTATTTTTAAATTACGAACATCATTTGAGCCTTTACCTGGTTATGTCACCTGAGTTATTATATTTTTAATTTTATTTAGTAGTAGGATTCAAGTTCCCAATACACGACTAACATAAAAGCCCAGATTACACGCTTAGGCGGGTTTATAGGACTCAGTAAGGAAATATACGGAGGGGGAGCGGGGGGCAGTAGGTGCTGGCTCTAAGTATCGTACAGTTTTGCCAGTTTGGTCCACTTCTTGCCGGACTATGTTCTTGTAGTAGACACTATTCAGTGTCATCTAGTCAGTCTGGCGACAGTGGAGAGGGTTCGGGGGCACTAGTTTCTCAGAAGCGGGTTCAATAGAATGGAATAGAGTGGAGGTTGGTAGTGACCAACAACACCTCTGAGTTTGTTATTTATACTTACATCGGGGTAGTAGTATCAAGAAGAGTTACAATGCAATGTGCATTCGCTACATTGACAACTTGTTATTGCCTAAGGATAGTAGTTTCAAGTTAGGATATGCATACATCTGGCGAAACAGTAACAACATTATTTTTTATAGCTTATGGACACAGCTGTCTTACTTCAGATTCTCAAAGGAGAAGTTTTTTTTTTCCACCTTTCTGGTGTGAGACTATCTGGCCCCGTGGGCCATTTTAACAGGCAGTGAGTTCTGTCTTTAAAATCTTAAAAAAAAAAAATTCAGTTTCCAAACTTGGCAGTGGGGGGTTACACAGCTGTCTGATTTTTATGGTTTAAAATTTTTTTTTTAAATATTCAATTTTTATGATTAAAATTAAAACTTTTATTTATTTACATGTCCTAGATTTGTCAAGTGTGTATGTACACACTGTTTTATCTGGCGATCTGTTTTGCATGTAATATGGTTTTAACATCTTGGTATTGTATTATTATTACATGAGCATTTAGTTGTTCATTGTTCCCCTAGTGCATTTTTCAGTGCTGGGACTTTAATTCAGATGAGGTTCAATCATGTGACTTGCTATTCTCAGTTAGTGAACTGTTTAAATGTTCTCAATGAAGGGGAGGCACTGTTTGCTTGTTCATTCTTTCTGAATAAGTCGGACTGTTAGCCGACGAAAAGCATATGGTTTTAACGGCTTAAAATAAATTTGTATTTTTTCATTCACACCGAGTTGGACTTTATATTCTTAGTGGAATTGTGACTTGGACTTCGGAGTGTTTGGTGAGTTTATACAGCATTTCCTAGTTTTTCCAAGTTTGACAGATTCATATGTATACGTATTCAATATTTTAAACATCCTAGACTGATAGGGACCCATATCCATAAAGACCAGCCCTCCCCTTTATCAGGTTTCATGACCCTTACATTAGAACGACGTAAGGAATGAATCAAATCTTGTTCATCCTTATTTAAATTATACATATCTTCTCATTTATGTCATTTACACAATCGTGACCTCATGTCCATCTCACAAATATGCTCAAAGGTAACTAATAAAGGGTGGAGTGGTAGATTAAATGAACTACTGACTCTGAATTGTTCATCAGAACAAGTATCAGAACCAAACAATAATGTTAAGTTCATTTCATGTGTGAACAGCTTTAAGTCCAAAATAGTACTAGCAAGTCTAAAATTGTACTAGAAAGGTCTGCTCTCCTTGATGAAACAAAAGTTAAACCTTTAGCCAAAATATTGGCTAAAGACATTTTAACACCAACATCAGCATAACCCAACATTTTAAAGTCACCTTGTGTATTAGTAACAACCTGTATACATTCTCTGTTGCCTTTAAGTTCAAACTGGTCACTCATGTCACCGGGACTCATCTGATAGAAATTGTCAAAAGTTTGAAATTAGAATCTTGAACAAGAAAGTGTTAAGATTTTAAAGTATGCAATGCCACAAAATAACAGCCCTCACAACACAGCCAACAGCAGAAGAGTACATGAGTCGAAGGTCTTCAACATTTTGCAGTTACAGAAAAAATATTACAGACACACAACTATACATACAAGTAAGAAAGCATCAAGTGTTCCTTGAGTAGTTGTCTAGGGAGATTATAAGTGAAAACACAACACAACATGACTGCACAATAAATATGGATACACAAAGTTATAAAGGCATATTCAGGACTGCATATACCAGTCCATGTATTGCTAGCAAAAGAGATACATTCACAGTCTCACAAAAAGGCAAATAATATCTTGCCATGGATAGCAACATAGACTGATAAATTAAACATATAAAAGAAAAAAAAACATACTAATTACGACCTTAAAAAGCATTGAAAACTGTGGAGGGAGAGCTGTCATTGAGTAATAATGACTAACACTGAAGTATACATGGAGAAGTATATGACTTCATGTTAAAAAATTCACAACCTGCACACTCCATTGTGTTCTGTACTGTCAGTCTAGTAATCAGGAAAATAGGTCTAGAACTTAAGCAAACCTTTTTCATAGCCAGTTTTAAGAAGCTGCACTACAGGCTGCCACCAGGCTTCCTAACCACATCCCCAAAAGGATGAAGTTCCACATTGCTTAGATTATATGACTCAAAATACATTTCCAAATCCCATAATTTCAGGTGGTACACTTTCATGTCACAGCCAAGTCCACCTGTGGAGTTCTGACTTTGCATCAGTATACTTTTCACCTGTAAATATACCCATTGCTGTGAATTATCTTCTGCATACCGTGCCTGAAGTATGTTTCTTCATTGCATACTAGTTTCATGAAATCTAAGTTTACAAGTAGAGAAAAAAAAAGCTTGGATAACAAACATGCCCATGGTTATTACAAGTCAGTGCACCTTCTGCCATTGTGCTGTTCTGGAGACATGCTGCAAAACAGTTTGCCACAGACAGACAATACAGTTCAGGGAACAGGATAATTAATTATGGTGTGTTCTTCTCAGTAAGCTTCATGTGGACTCTGGAAGGATGTTTGGCTGCCTTTAGGAGGAGCACATTATCGCTGATGCTATGTACTTAATTGTTCAAATGGGGTCACTCAGTGTCTGTAGGACAACTAATAGTCAAGGTACAGAGTCAACAAATACAGAATATAGCAACTGTTAATGACACACATTGTGCCTTTGTAGGCATCTACCTTCCTCATTCCTGTTGCGTACACAAACATTATCTATGGAATAGGCATGTTATGTGCCATTCCATGTGTATTTTCCTTCTGTTATGCACCCAATATGTCTAACTTCCCTTATTGCTTATACTGAAATACTATCCATATGACAATTCTGTGAATATCCCTGTAGTAAACTTGCCAGCAATATTTACTGTTTTTCACCACACACTTTATTTGTTCCATGCAGAATTAATTAATGCAACCCAGCTATAAAAATATATATATTTTTTTTTTCATAACTCATAAGTTCATGCAATCAGTCTACAGATCATTACATGCCTAGCAGAAATACAATGTTCACAATTGCCATCCAGCCAACACAAGACAGACTACGGGAGAATTTGTGGCTCTCTATCCAATTATCTGCTCATCTTGAAGATGGCAAGGATGCTAATCTGCTTGCCATGTGGTGAGCATTTGTTGCAGTACTGGGGAATACATTAAGATATTCAATTATGAAGGCATATGTGCTTAACTTATTACAGGTGAGAGATGCTTCAATGTGTTCTGCAGTTACATCCTATTGATGCTTCGAAGTGCCGAATATTGCTTGGTTCATGTTTATATAAATACTTCCAAAACTATGCTGCATATAAAGTATTAAAATATTTAATCTTAAAGCTTGCACAATTGCAAATGCAACTGTACTGATATTTGACCTCTGTCTAGTGCAGATAAAGAGATATTAGTTATTATTGATATAATATCTATTGATATTTCAATAAATGTAATGTTTTTCTAAATATCTCAACAACCAAGTAGCACAGTTAGAATCACGGAGCTACTTATGAAAGTTCTCACCGGGATGAATAAAATATGGCTATCATTATGTGTCTAACTTGAGTGGTTGCTGAAATATTGTAAGCTAAAAACACTCCAAAAGGCTCAGTTAGTGCCGGACAGCTTCACCAGCGTCAACAAGAGATGAGTTCTGCCCATCTTCATGTTCACCTGAGTTAGAAGAATGAATGTTTCTTTAAACTGAAGCTTTTTTTTTCTCATATTAGCAAACTGCAGTACCAGGAAAGGCCAGCCCCTATAGCATATGCTTGCATGTGCATGGAACATTTAAGATGTACAAGTCAGCTCTGAAAAACGTGACTTTGGTTTGTTTGGGATGACTGTGATATGAAGTTATATTCTAAGTCTGAGCAGCAAAAAAGTCATGAGAGATATTGCACTACAAGATCACTATGTCTGCTCTTAATACAATATGTGAGCACATCCTGTGAAGGTGTTTGACTGTGATTCTATAGAAACCGTCTTAAATGCTCCATGCACATGCATGGAGTGTTTTAGTTCTCATTTGGGCTGCATGTTTAGACGCTATTTTCAGTACTGAAATATTGTAAGTTGTTTACAAAATATTACAAACTTAATAGTTATTGTGTTTATTGTAAGTTATAAAATCCAGTTTAAGTCCTAGAACCTAAAGAACACTACCACCATAAAAATAGTTTGTGCTGAAGAGTTTGTTATTTGTACTTCTTTAGTAACTCTTATGGCTATAGAAATATAAGCAACTGTTTGAAATGTAACAACCCAATTTGATTCTATCAAAAACGTTTAGGGTCCTCCATTGGAATTTACAGTGCCAACTTCGAGAGCTCCATTGGAGTTCCTCTGTTAATTCAATATTACTCTATAGCCAGAACCACAAAATGATGTAATAGTAGATATTCAGTGACAGTTTACATACAGCAACAAATACAACTTACCTCTTTAGAGAAGCATCTTCTTAGTTACATTGTGATTTCACTACCACGTTATCACATGGTGTTCTATGTGCAAGAACTAGTTGATAACTTGTCCTTCTAGGAAGTGAAAAACTACTTATGAATCTAGTGAAAATAAACTTTTGGAGCTGGGTATAACCACTTTATGCTATACAATACAAATTATACAGTTTGCGATACAAAAGTGCATTGTTTATGTAATTCATTTGGTTGGTAACGATGAACCCCTAATTTTTTCACAGAGCTGAAAACTCCTACAATGACATCATAAAACACTGAACCCACAATCCCTCACTATGTAAATTAATGTATAGACTACTGTATTTCCATTCTGAATGCAGCCTAACATTGAGCCTCAAATACAAGTGAGGATGTGGAATTCATATTACCTCAGATAAAATCCTTCTGATCTTTAATCCCTGTCCTGATTACAGTGGGTCTATATCAGAACATCGAAGTGTCAGAACTTCGAATGTTTTAATATCTAACCCAATTCAGCAAATGCTGACAACATCGAACATTCAGAACAGCAATTTTTTTTCCTAGGGAAAAAATCTGCTGTTCCGAAACACATACACACAACACAAGCACACCAAACAAACAGCAATCCACACACATACACCTAAAATCTTACATCTAACCCTACACTAAACTGTACATACACCATTAACTATCTACTTACCTTAACCCAAACCCTAACCCTAAGGTCCGTTACTATTGCACACTCACCTCTCCCGTGCCTTAACCCTAGCTCTCCTACCCTGCCCTAACCCTCACGTCCACACAATCGCACACTTACCTGACCCGCACCCTAACCTTAACTCACCTAACCCACCCTAACCCTCACGTCCACACAATCGCACACTTACCTGAACCTGACCTGTAATGTTCCACCACAGCACTGAAAATAGTGAGGCAACAGAAACAGACAACTGAATTCTTTCCCTGGGAAAAAATTCAGTTTTCTGCAGCTTCGCTATTTTCAGCATTTGTTGAATAGGGTTCGATATTAAAACATTTGATGTTCTGAAACATTGATGTTTTAATATAGACTCAATTACAGTACATACTACTACTATTACTAATACTAATACTAATACCAATACTAATACTAATACTACTACTTGTGTCTTTCGGCTTTTCCCGGTTAGGGGTCACCACAGCGGAACTCCGGTCCGCTAATGATTGACAGTAGATTTTTCACGAACGCTGAGGTGCAAGCTCGACGTTCAACCTTCAACTAAGGCACGCCCATTATGCATGTCTTTCAAACATCCACCCAACTGCGGGGAGGACATGCAGACTCCACACAGAAGGCACTCCCCACACTCCAGCCGAGAATCGAACGGGAGAACCTCTTGCTGTGAGGCAACAACACTAATAATAATCTCCATGAGACCTATTTTATCTGATCAGCTTTTGAGATTTTCTTGTGATTGGGATATGGAACAGAGTAATGGGAAATAGTAATTCCACTGCTAGACAGGAGTTAAAGATGTTTATATATGCAAGCACATGTGTGTGTGTGTGTGTGTGTGTGTGTGTGTGTGTGTGTGTGTGTGTGTGTGTGTGTGTGTGTGAGTGTACTGAAATAAAACAAAACACCCAATCAACCACAAAATGACGACTTTGCAAATGTTAAAATGCTACTATGCACATGCAAGTAACAATCTCAGTGCATGCAAAACTTCAATGGAAAAAATATACCCCCGGATTCACGAACCCTCCGTGTAAGACTAAATAAGTCTTACTCAATGGCTGCAGTTGAACTGTATGACATCAGTGTGCCATGAATATTCATGAGGGCATGCTGACTCAACTGCAAGTCTAACACGGGCAGTGCAGGAAAGCAGGAGGCGTGTCCGACTGCCAAGCAGTCTAAATGTCCACGCCCCTGCAAGTTTCCGAAATGCAAAATGTAAACACACAAGAGTGAGTCTGCTCAAATGTCCATGTACCCAACACTACACTCCCTGACATTGTAAACCCCCAGCACAGTTATAAAAAGTAAAACATTAATTTTATTTTTTTTTTAATTCCCGAAATAGCTGCCCGTATTTGCGTGTGTGTGCGGGTGTGCCCATTGCTTAGCTGCAGTTAGCAATCCCAACATGGAAGAGCATAAGAAGGAATGTTTATGCAAATTACACCAAATAGAAATAGCGTAATGGTAGAGTGTTTGCACAAAGAGGAGGCATTCACGGTTCCAGTCCCACCACTCCCCTTCCTATTTATGTTTTAAATTAGTATATGAAATAATACCCGACATATATGATTAAAATTTTACTAAAAACCAGTGAAATGGCATATGTATCAACAAAATATATATTTATAAAGGATCCTGAGATATAATTGCCCGCAGTTAAGCAGCACTTTACCCAGCACAATATAGGTGCCCGTAGTTCAGCAGCGCTTTACCCAGCGCAATTTAGTTGCCCATAGCTAAATAGCACTTTACCAGCGCAATGTAGTTGCCCATAGCTAAATAGTGCTTTACCCAGTGCAATCAGCTTGCGCGGAGGTGTGCGCCGCACCAACCAGCGCACCATAGGGCAATGTGGAGTAACGTTGAGCAAAGTTGCTTAAACACAGCCACACCCCCTGGCCTGTCTGGACAGTAGTAAAATAAAATGAATGATAAGGTTCGAACCCAGGACTCTGTGCACCATAATCAAAGTACTGCACCACTAAGCTATGACAGCTTAGGATAAATAACCATTGTCAACATACATATACTTATAAATGGGAGAATAACCATTACTAAGCAGGCCTGCAGTCAGCCGAGAATTTTCAAAAATGGCCAATCACAAAAAAGTGTGGGAAATGTGGCATATTTAAGCCCCATAGGTGAGAGTACTCACCAGAACTGATTGTAGCTCCCATCTGCAGTTAGAATGGCTGGTGCTGGAGAGGGTACATGGTTCCAAGTGCAACGTTGGGGCATCGAGGAGTCGAAATACATGGTTTGGCTCCTTGTCCACCATCATGAGTCAAGACACCTGCAGGGCCAGTTCCAAGGGATGGAGTACAAGGCAGAGGCTTGGAACTGGTTAGCTCATGACTTCACCAGTGTCACAGGCATTCCTCGGACTGGTAAGCAGGTCCGTCACCACCATGCAGACCTGAAGAGATGGAAGCAGGACCTACTGAACCAATGGATACAGGAGGCCCATGGGATGCAAGATGCCCCACAACTGAGTAGGTAGCCATGGAATGCAGTATGTAAGAAATGATAATTGATTCTGTATAATGGATAGGTATGTCTCAATATCCCTTCATTTACTTCACAGCTGCAGGTGACCGTGCTGCGAATCAGCAAGCCTATGCAGATAGGCTGCTAAGGCTGTGCCACCAGGCAGGTTAGTGATTATTCTGCATGTATTGTTATATAAAATAGGGGAGAGAGCCTGAAAGAAAGTGTTGTAGTCCAATAATACAGCCATAAAATGCCCTGAATAAGTCATCTGCATGTACTGTTATATAAAATAAGTCAGAGAGCCAGAAAAAGAGTGTAGTAACCCATTAAGAAAGGAAAATATGTCCAGAATAATATCTCTGCAGGCACTGTCATATAAAATAAGTGAGCGAGCCTGAAAAAGAGTGTTCTAACCTATTAATAAAGGTATAATATGTCTTAAATATGTCTTCCATATGCATTGTAATATCAAATAAAGGAGAGAGCCTGTGGAAAAGTGTGTAATGTAATTAATAAAGGTATAAAACCTGGAGTGTGTCTGTGTCACTTACTTTGAAATGTTGTTGTACCCTTGCATTATACAAATAGTACTGTTTTAATAAGTGCTGGCTACCCACAGTTGGGCAGTCCCATCTAAAGTGGGTGATGGAAGTGCTAGTAGCTGTGAAGCATATATACAGTCATCAACAGTCAGTTACTGCCTGGCATGCATAAGTAAATTTGGCACACGAGTAGCTTTTTAATTTGTTCCCCAGAAATGTGAGTGTGCTACAAGAAATGCAGGGTTCTGTACAAATTAAACTGAAAATGTCATGTGAACACATCCAGATATGTAGTTAAAGAAATATAAATAAAACCAATAAATATGCAGCAGTAACATCTGCATCTTGGACAGTTAGTATGTCAGATATAGGTCAGGTATATAATGAACGAGTCAAACCCATTACACAACCTAATGCATGTTGGCAAGTGTAATAATACATGTAGGGGGATATACACCTGCAGTCACTAGGAATATAGTGTAGACTAAAAGTACTTATAAGATGTTAATTGAGGTTTCTTTCTACACCCTCCTGTATGTGCATAATCCATGCAATTCCACACCTCAATGGGTATGTGTAATCTCAAACATTTGTTGGGACATATGTCCTATTGTTCAATAAATATCTGCATTCACTTTGATGCATGTGCCCTGTTCAAACACCACAATCATGGTGGCCTGTTGCTACCAATCATCCCTGCATGCTGTTGGAATGTCCACTGTTGTTTAATATATGCATGTGTTATGCTTGCTGTTCAACTGTTGGAACCTTGGTGTGTTGGGTTAATGGGAATATTACTACATGCTGTTACAACTAATTTGGAATGCTGTTTATGTTGTAATTAAACACACCTAATCACAGAATGTATGGGAAGGCCGGTCCCAGCGGACCCACCTGTCCCTCCTCATCTGGCGAGTGCACCTGGCACCAGCAGGTCTGGTGCCCAGCCCGGGCTCCCCTCCACCGTTGGTCCTGTGCCACCTTCGGGTGGAAGCACTGCAGGGGATGAGGCTCATCTCCCCGTGCAAGTGAGGGCAGAGAAGGGATACCTGTCACCCTTCGAAGGGTCCGGGTTGTGGTGCGTAGAGAGATCCAGCATTCAGTCGTTGATCCCCTACGCCAGCTCGAGGCAAGAGTGGCGCATCTCATGGGTGAGACTGCCCATCCTATGCAGCCCCCAGTGCAGCTACCCTCGGGGCTGTGAAGGTGCAGTGGTGACTATCCATGGGTGGGGATCTCAGTTCCACTGTTACCATCTGTGGGCTCATGGGCTTGTGATTTCCAAACATCCGTCCCCATCAATTGTGTTCACCCACCTCATGTGTCATAGATCGCCCCTGTATGCATCTTGTTTGTCTTGTCTGTTTACCTCCCCAACCTACCTCCCCAAACATACCTACTTCCTCTACCTCACTTTCCACTCTCACCTGAAAAAAAAAAAGGGCAATCTGTACCAACAAAAAATGACTCCCCATACATAGCTGCCCATTTCGCACACATGTCCGCTGGACATGTAAACTGATAATTATAATTGGCAGTACAAAATACTTTGTTGTCCTCACCCCTCTCCCAGGGGTGGAAGGTTTCAAATGTCACTCCAAATTTATGGCATATGCACAGCTGTTGCTGGTAAAGAAATGGGCAGCTATGGACCTTCCCTACACCCATCCTGCACATCCAGAGCTTGTTTTCCTACTGTCTTTCCCTCTTTGTGCCGCCTTTTTCACCACTTTCCTATCTCCCCATTTTCTTTTCTTTCAAATAAATTAGCATGGAGTTTAGCGGGAGTAAGCACGTTTAGGCAGTTGTAAGCAGGTTTAAGCGACTGTGCGCATGTGTGCGCTTAGCTAAGCATCACTAAGTGTCACGCAAACCCACGCAAACCAACGCAAACCCGCTTACAACTGCTTAAAAGTGCCTTAGTCACTGTATGTCAGGGCCCTTTTACTGCTCAGCAGCAAAATAAAATACCTCTGCCAGTCTCGAACCCCACACCATTGACACAATAGACTGCATGAATTACCACTAAGCCACAGCAGATATACAATAACCTGGTGCTCAAATAAATATATCATGTATTTCAATGACTGAATGTAAAGGAAAAATAGGAAGGCCATAACACAAAGCTTGTTTTGTGGATCTTTACCAGCAATTGTTGTGAAATGCATTACATGAGTGTGATATGAGAAGCAGCCATTCTAGCAGCAAATAAAGTTACAGAGGCACTTTACAACCCCCACACAGTATCATAGCAGGACAAACAGTGGCAAATCGGATTAGGGCAGAGGCCATACTACCTAACTGTGACTACTTTACATGGATGTCCCTGATTGTGAAAAATATTTAAGCTGTGTCCCTCTGAATCCCTCTGAAAAGTACTGACATCAGTCAGAAAGGTGGGGTATTACACAATGAATACTGACAATAATAACAGTAGGCACCGCTTGTACTTCATAAAAGGAGTACAAATCCATATGCACTGCTTCACACAAGTCTAGACTTTTACTGACTGTATTATGTGTAAGGTGTACTTCACATTTAACTACATATCACTGATTCCATGCAAAGATGTATCTGAGTGTTTCATAGGCCTGGCAGAGGCACAAACACACAGGCATACCAGCTATCCTGCTGTTACACACTCTGAAGATAGCTGTGGTAGGACTTCCACAAGCATACCCTTATGTTTGAGTACAACACAGAAATACCAAAGGATGTAGCCATGTACTGGTAGCAACTGACTGTAACAATGCCATTGTACTAGTGATAAAAACAGCTGTGGGTTGCACAGACAAAGAATAACAGTGTAACATTTGACTACCATCTGGATAGGTTCACAGTTGGGAACTATGCAGACAGACCACCTGCCTTGATAAACCAACAGGTACACACCAATCCTTTAAGTCCAGTAAGATAACATTCACACAATAATACAAAATGCTCTCTGTATGTCAGCACCCCCCCCCCACACACACACACTTTAAATACACTTGTGTGTTTAGGGTCTACCAAGGATGTAGGTAGGCATACACAGTACTGGAATTGTCCAGGTGTCCTGTGAACCCTGTGCTAATGTCAACAATAAAACCACAAACCTTGCAGAAGTGTGTACATTAATATTCACAGTATAACAGTTCACAAACAGTTCATGTGCCAAAAGAATACTTCTCAATAACTATGTTTGCATGGCAGTTAATTATATCAGTAGAAAAAAACTACATAGTCACATAAATGTTGTGTAAGCATTTGTAGGGGTGAGTTAAACTCTACACTGATATCTCTGTACTGCAAGTGGCAACAGTCAGGCCTGAGTACAGCATGTACATCACTGTCTACACCTCTAGCTTCAGATATAAGAAGTATACCAAACTTCTTACACAACAGTGTCCACAGCAAACAAGCATGGGCCCCACTCTGGAAATCTGAAAGGGCTACGCCTACATACCATAGCAATTTATAGCATTGGGTTGCTATGACAGTGAGTACTGCAATTACCACACAGCAGGCTGTATGCATTTACCAAATGCTGGGCACCAACTGGTGCAGAGGGCATCACATGCACATGCCCAGATACACATAAAAGCAGATTGTACTTGCTATCCCCACATGCAATCATTACATTTCACGTGTCAGCAACTACTGACAAACTTTATTACTTAGTAAAGAAACCTTACTTAAGTAAATATTATATTTACTCCTGTAAAACTGAAATATCTTAATTAAGAAAAAAAACTTAATTAATAACCAATAATAACAAATAAGTAAAAAACTTTACTTAATAAATAAAACAAAACATTGAAAAGCATACACTGACGGACCTGACAGTGAGTAACAGGTATGCAACAGATTTGTAGTTACCGGCAAGTAGTAGATGTTTATGAATAGTACTGTACATACTCAGAAACATACATAAGTGGCAGCAGTAGTATGTATGCATGCAGTGATGCCATGCATAACTACCGCCATGGACAAATTAGTGTGTAGCTGTGTGCAGTGGGACATAACTGTGACATATGTATCTCAGCATTATATGTCGAACATCTGAACATGTTATCTATGGTCTGTACAGTACTGCGTATAATGGCAGCTTGGGGGTGTAGTGCAAACACCTATATAAACTTGGATGTGACAGAGTATGACATGCATGATAGTAACATAATTTATAGCTTAGCATTGGCAACTGCTGTACCAGGCTAGTATAGTAATGTTAGCATTTGCAGCTATATATACTCCCTGTACTATTACTGTATGCACACATGTGACAACTGTCCATGTTGTAGCAAGGCCCAACAGGTCATCCATGAGGTGTATGGACTTACAACACTGTGGACCCTGTGTGTGTATGGCACACACATATGGAGAGATATGTATGTATCTGATAAATTAGCATCTGAACATGTGCATAGAGCAAGGGACATACTGCAACTGTTTGTGAAGGGTGGACAATTATATGTTGTTGCAGGTTGTTCTGTGTATTTTAATATGTAGGTGGTAGTGTGTGGCAAACAAGACAGCATACAGTGCTGGCATATGACATGTGGCATTTAAATGCAGTGGGTATGATTCCTCAGGTTTTAGTCTTCCAGATAGGGGGGGTCCTGCTAAAGGTACATGGGCTGAGACTACCTTCCATGCATTTTGCACTGGACTGTGCAATATCATTACATAACTGCATCCCTCTCAACCTTTGCATAATTGATATTCCCACCATGAAATGTGGACTGCATATGTGCCTATATGCATATCTATATGTACACCAATGGATGTTCATATGTACGCCCAAGCTCAATGTTGTAAACGTATTGCCATCCCTCTTGTTAAAAACCCTGTACCCATGAACTACCACATAGGTGGTAGTCTACTCAACACTGAAAGTGTGATGAGAGACTACGGGACCAAGGTGGACAGTAGTGTCCCTATTGATAACAGTGCCACACTAGTCATGTAAACTGAGTACAGTCCACATGTCATCAGAAAAGGTGTGTCATCCATGGAATAAGAGGTCAGTGTTCCACTGTACTCATCAGTCATAACACCCATCACAGAGTACATTGGCCCTGTCAGTATGTACCTCAGAAGACATCCACAGCAACAGTAGATGCCAGACACATACCTCACAAAGAGTATTACCAGACTCAAACAGATGCCCTATGCAGACTGTCTTACAAAACCACAGTAACACTGTGTCACATACCACCTACCCAGAGGCAACCTCTGCCTAACATACAAAGCTATGCCAAACCCACAGGTGTTGGACATGCTCCATATATACAGATTAAACTCCATACAAGCTACACACTGTACTGATCTAAACCCTGTAACGTGAAAAAGCAGAACATGCTGGAGTGGTACATTATCATCTCAGACACATACCATACTGTGGAACTAACCACCTATCAATAGCAAATGAAGGTCCTCATTAGCAGTTGTCATGAATAATCATGATGAGTGGATGTGAGATAAGAAACACAACCCGGGAGTCACCACTGTGGCTCTGCATGACAGGGGCACATGAACCTACATTACATGGGTGTGGAAGGGCAGGGTACCATATGGCTAGGCTTCCATAGGCCCTACGGATAATAGCCTATTAGCTACCTAGGACCCGATACACACACTCATGTACTTGTTGCATTACTTGCTATGTGAGGTTGACTGGTTTTGATGATGAATGTGTAGGCGAATGTGTCAAAGTTGTGTGTATGTGTGTTAGTCTAGTGGGAAACTGTGTATATCATGGTATGTAGTGTTGTAGCTCAAATCCCAGCAAAGGATACATATGCTATTGCTAGGCAGGAAAAGCAGTAAGGCATACTGTGTGACGTAGTCCCATGGTGTTGACCGGAGTGTGCCATTGTAGGCTTAAGCAGCACATGTATGCTTATTGATTGGTAACACTAGTGAATACAAATCCTGTATGAACAGTAGTACTACCTGAAGCTGTAGGCCTAAACAGCACAGTATGGTTTATATCCACATTGCTTGGACACACTATTTTGTTTGTTACCTGTAGTCCTCACACATTACAAACCTCAGGCATGAGGTTTTGTAGGTGCTGACACACAGTACTGTATGTTACACAGGTAAAACTGATCTGGGTTGCCATACCTTTGTGTCCTGTAGGTATGCCTGATGTGTGTGTGGGTATGCCTGTAACATAGCCTTGGTGGTATGTGTGTCACAGGATATATGTGCATATCTAGCAACATGTGTAGTGTATTACAGCAGTATGCCACCTATAGTGATGAATGTGCACATTTGTTACTGAAGGGTTTGCTATCAACAAGTAGTGTGGTGTACTGATAGTACTTAAACTGTACTTAACATTCATTTAAATGGATGACAAATGTCTGCATGCATTAGCTTCATACAACCCCCTGTGGCTAGGTGGTGCATTGTGTCACATAGAGTGTGCCATGTACTGTTGTATAGTCGTACATACTGGTTCCACTTTGTTGCTGTGCAGAACATGTTTTGGAATATAGTATGTGCCATGCACTGTCAGGCAGTTGTGGGCTGAGCAGTCCTATGTGGTAATAAAGGTGTGTATCTCCTGACAGCCAATAGGTTGTTATATATGGCATTTCATTGATGTCTGTACTTTAGCATGTTAAGTGTGCCACATGACTTGCTCACAATTACTGTTTTATTGTCTTACAGGAATATGTCTCACAACAGGAAGCCTGCCTATTCCTCTGAGGAGGAGGAGGTCATCTTTGATGCCCTGGTACAGCATTACAACCTGCTGTTCTCCAGATCTAGGCAGGACTAGCATGGACGCACTGCACTGTGGCAGGATGTTGACCGTCAGGTGAATGATGTAGGCATGCATAACTGGACTTATGAGCAGGTACGCCATCACTGCAGTGATTTAATCAGACATGTCCGGCAGCATGCCTCCTATGTCCACAGACAACAGCTTGCCACAGGTGGTGGTGCATCAACACATCCCCCCTCACCAGAATGGAAGAGCTAGTCCTCAGTGTGATGGCTCCTGGCCAACCAGTACAACAGAAATGCGTCATCATGGAGGCCGGAGTCACCCAGCACGTAGATACAGAGTGTGCAGGTAACATGGCATATCTGTAGACTACTGTTAGATCAATTGTTAGAACATGCATTTACCAGATGTGTACTGTGTATTCAGAAGATGTGGAGCCTGGTGTCATGCAATACTGATAATTTGGAACATAATTTGTATGCCTGTGGCTGTCACCTCTTGTACTACTGTGGAATTGCAAACACACAGCAGCAATGCCATAGTTGTTGACACTGATAAACTGTCTCATATCCTTGTAGGTCCCTCTGGTGTGACAGCAAGACAGCAGACCCATGCTGGTGAGTGTTCTACATTTAATATAGCATATAACATGTGCATGTCATAGGAGAGTTGTAGGCCATATACACATGTAAAACACCTACACATAATGCATGCTCTGCATGTTCTCTGTGGGACTATGCACATCCCAGTAACATGAGTATCCGCCTCAAACACATGCAATACACAGAGCATCCCAACCAATTGTGGTACACTGTAGTGGACATTGTATAGGCAGAGTCAATATACATGCACACAACATACACCACTTTGTCATATGCAGTTAGTGTTAATTTGATACACATGGTATATGTAGTCACCTGCTGTAAGGTCATACTCCAGTATCCCAAATGTCAACAACACAGCACACATACTATACCTGGGGGTAGAGGACTATCATGGGGTGGTGTGACATGCTTCAACACACAACACATTAATGTAAAGCAATGCTCCCTATTGAACACCTTACTTAGCCATGTAACAACTGGCTGTGAAACGGTTAATGTAGCCAAAGTGGTGTAGGTCAGGTACAGCAAGATAGTTGCTAGTGTGACATACATTAGTGGCCTTGAGTGACCACATGATGCTGCCTGATGATGGCTCATGGTACTACACTACATCCAGTTACAGTAACTACAGTACTACACATAGCATTCATTGTTATACACCTGACAGTTGTGTGCATCCAGCCATGGTATGTATACCTATGAGTGATGGTGCGCAGGAAATTGAAAAGCATTCCAGACTTGCACAGCAATGTTGTGTCCATGTACACATTGTGTTCCAAGGTGAGGCTAATCATTGAACAACACACATGCATCAAAGACATGTATACTGTTATCAGCAAGGATTCTCCACACTTGCGCTGCATGCTGTTGAGCAACACACATGCTGACACATGTGATAGGACTCTTTGGCTTGTGATACTGTACTGCACCATCAACCACTAATGGATATGTTCCGTATTGCTGTTGGTGTGTGTGTGTGTGTGTGTGTGTGTGTGTGTGTGTGTGTGTGTGTGTGTGTGTGTGTATCAACTTGACTGAGTAGTGTATGTGTGCATGTGTGCATATGTTCATGTGTTCATGTGTTCATGTGTTCATGTGTGCATGTGTGCATGTGTGCATGTGTTCATGTGTGCATGTGCTCATGTGTTCATGTGTGCATGTGTGCATGTGTACATGTGTTCATGTGTGCATGAGTGCATGTGTACATGTGTACGTGTGCATGTGTACATGTGTGCATGTGTGCATGTGTGCATGTGTTCATGTGTGCATGTGCGCTAACATCCTGTACAGATTGTGAAGTGTGTTTCCTGTCTTCCTCTCACAGGTGCTGAGGTATTGGATGAGTGCAGCAGGGAACCTGAGGTCACTGCCACAAATAGTGGGCATGATGACACATGTGTAGTGGCACAGGCAGGTTTGTCAGGGTCTGTCGTGGTCCGCCAATCAACAGTACACAGCTGTCCACCCCATCTATGCGCACATTCGTACTGCCGATACATCCCTCAACACCAATGGCCTTAGCGGAGGAACAGCATACAGTAGGCATCGACCAGGATAGTGTGGTATATATGGCACATGCAACCCCACACAGCAGCCATACCCACACACCTGGACATGCAGGATGGCTGAGAAGTCGACGTGGACATATGCCAGCAACATCATCAGCTGGCACTCGTCGCGGATGACACACAAGTCCCAGCCGCTCCCGTAGTGGCAGTACCAGCCCCAGCAATGTTGGGGCTGGCCTGTCAATAGACCGTCCTAGACCACGTGCATGTGGCTCTGGCCAGTCCCAGCAGGGGTATGGGTCCAGTTGACATCCCTCTGCCTCTGACAATAGTACCCAGTCTGGCTTGGTACCCGATACTGTCCGTGGCTCCCCTGGCAGGCACAGGTACTGTGTCCATGGCCGGAGACAGTGATCTGTACAGCCTGACAGGTACAGTCCGTGGCTGTCCCACAATCACCTGTATGTGGCAGCCACAAGGTGGAACTGTGTGCATGCAGACACACGCACACATAAACCAAACACCTAGGGCTAACACATACACACACACATTACACCAACATTGACCCATACTGTACTGTTGTCCCTCACACACACACACACACACACACACACACACACACACACACACACACACACACACACACACACACACACACACACACACACACACACACACACACACACACACACACACATACATGTCGATTGGATGGGTCATTGTCGGGCTTTGGCAAACCAGTAACACACCCTGTGCATATGATGAAACTGTGCCACCCCCTGTCATCTGTGACAATGATGCAGGAACAGGCTTACATGGTGCTAATGCACAGGGTGACCTAATAGCAGTGTAGCAATGTTAGCATGTTGTCAACAGCAAGGTGTACTGATATCCTTGTAGGTATAGCTGAGCAGGCATGATGCATTAAAGCTATGATTATCAATGTAGTATTGTTTACACCAGTGTTAATTCCAATACTGTATTGTCCGCCCATGTGCCACCTGTCTGATGTGTGTGGTACTGGCAGCATGTGTTGGTGAGTGGATGGTACGTGTGTGATGTGTGCAGTACAGATTTGCAGTGTACATTTGTGAACATGGTGGAGGTGCACCATCTGCATGTATGTGCATAGTGGACACATAGGAAGGGTGACATGCCCCTTATTACACTATTTCCTATTGGTGGCCAGTATGCATTTTACTACACATATGTTATGACCTGGGTACATATGTGTGTATGTCATGGTTTGACACTATGCTGTGGGTGATACTGTTTATATCGGTGATTGTTTTGCATACTGGTAGTATACATAACCTCAACAGCCTGACTTTACCCAATTGTTAGCTGATGTCTTGACAACTGACACACAGATGTAGGATACACAGTAGCATTTGAGTCCTTCTGGTACTATACTATACCAGTAACCAGTGGTATTGGCCGCCACCCATTCCTGGGACCACTCCTGTTTGGCATGTAGATGTCCCAGGTACAAGCAAACACACTAGGGATATATCCGTCCAGATCTGGTAATGCATACAGTGGCCTACAATGCATTCTCCAGATGAGACACTTATCCTCCACAAGGGTATCATACAGACAGATACCTGTTGACCAACACATGCTGTAAAGCTATAAGCCAACTATAGCATAGTCATCCACATTTACAATACATAGTATCCTGACAGTACCACATTGTTAGTAGCCCAAAACATGTAGCAGGGGTACCAATGTGTACATACAGCCACATGTCATGTCATCTGTCCTTTGGTATTCACATTTCCAAAGGTATGCTGATGTCCCTCAGTGCATCACATAAGCATGAAGGGGTCTGTATGCATATCCATGGAGGTGTTGTACACCTGTAATGAATGGCCATTATTGACAGACTGTGTTGTGTTTCAACGTCTGACATATACCCCAGGCATGAACCCTCACTCACACTATTCTATAGAAACTGTCATGGGTGTGTGTGGCACAGATGACCTAGGCCACAGATCACTACAGTGGCTGGCCTTGACACATACATACATATGTGACTTAAAGTCTGAGAAGCAGCAGCACAGACTGTCAATGGTAACAGATGTATTCATGTAGACAGCAGGCTTCACACCTATGAACTCAGTGAGGTCACATGTACATATATGTATTTTCCACACAGATAACAATTGAGGTCACGTGTACATATATGTATGTGCCACACAGATATCGGAAGTGTGCAATGCACATACTGTTGTTTTACTGATATGTCATACAGATGTAAAAGCAAAACCCAAAACACATTAACCAACAGTGTCACACACACACTCAGCAATTGTAGGATTAAAACCCCTACCTAACTATGTTATGATACTACAGAGTTCCGCATTAACATGACGCGTTATATGTTTTACTGGAAGTTTTCATTTCCACTGTTGTATTTCTGGGATACTGACATCATCAGACATGCCAAACAGGAGATTACCTCTTTGAATGTGTTTTCACAGGCTCCAAAAAGGGCACTCCTCTCAAAGGAAATCACACACACAGAGCAATTGCAGGATTCAAATCCCTACCTAACTATGTTATGATACCATAGAGATACACATTAACACAACACGCTATATGCTTTACTGGGTGTTTTAATTTCTACACACACACACACAGAGCAATTGCAGGATTCAAACCCCTTCCTAACGATGTTATGATACTACAGAAATATGTATTAACATGATGCGCTATATGCTTTACTGGCTGTTTTCATTTCTCCTGCTATATTTCTAGGATGCTGACATCATCAGACTTGCCAAAGAAGAATCTACCTCTTTTCATGTGTACCTAGTCTCCAAAAAGGGAACTCCTCTCACAGGAAATCACACACACACACCCCCACAGCAATTGCAGGATTCAAACCCCTACCTAACTATGATATTACAGAGGTATGCATTAACGCGACATGCTATATGTTTTACTGGATGTTTTATTTTCTCCTGCTATATTTGTAGGATGCTGACATCATCAGACTGGACATGGTGATGTGTGTGCACTTTGTTTTATGCAATCCCAAGAATGAACCATGTGGGTCAGCAGGTGTTAACAGCTTGAACAGGACTCCACACAATTCTTAGCTTGTGTGATCTCTCTGTGGACAAATTTCCATTCCTTCATATGACAATACATATGTATGCACAGGTTGTTGAATTTGTGGATACAACATGCTTCTGTGATGTTGATAAAGGGCTACTCAGAGTCTATGTGGGACGTGTATAGCTCCCTTCAGTGATGTGTGTCCTGGGTGGCTGCCTTGCAAACAGTCTAGCAGGTTTGGGAACCATGATCTGCCCATGATCATACCACAGTTGGTTAGGCTGTGTGCTTGTTGGCTTCCAATAGCTCTGTTCAAGACTTCAATCATGATGGACTCAATGGCCTTGCAGATCAGACGTCATAGGCTTATAGGACTATAGTTCCTATGGTCTTTTGTGCACCAACATTTGTGGGGTGTGCCATATGTTGCTGTAACACATTCAACAGTTTCAGATCCTGTAGAGAGGGTGTGGCTCAACAGACTGTTCAGGTGCAGGGTCTGTTTGTTCTGTAGTTAACTTATGACACATATCGGGAAACAATGTCATCCAACTGATGCCATGTTTTCGGTTTTGGAAGGAGCTGTTTACCCATTCTACATGTGATATATCTGGGTATGATGATAGGGACATTTGTCAGTGGGAGGTGGGTATGTATGTATGGGCCTGTCTGACAGGATGTCGGCATTGTCAGTCAGGTAGAGTTGGCCCTGACTCAGGACATATATGTGTGTACAGCGCTGTGTATGATATAGCTGAAGGAAGTGTCATGGTTCTATCTGGACTCCTTCGCAGATAATCTTTCAAAAACACCAACGTACCTGAGCACTAAACCCCTGTTATACTCTTTTACACACTTAACACCTTACTGATCCCTTTTGATCAGTCAACAGAGAGTATCTCATCATAATATCCTGGCATGTCCAATGGTTGGTTTCACGTGTACTCTCCAGTCCAGCTGGTGAATATGGGACTTTTGAGGCAATGTTACAACTGCCTTATGTATACAGACAACCCTCACCTCCTCCCAACAAACTCAGATATATGTGGGAGTTGCAACTATACAGACAAACGGGAGGCTGAGCTCTCTCGAACCATGACAGGCACAGTCTATCGGGTGGTGAAGGTAATCACACACACCAGAACTCCGTCACACATAGACCTATAGTGACAGCAAACAAACTACATTACCACACAAATACATACTCAGAGGCTCTACATAATATCTGTCTAAGCAGCAGAGACCTCCTAAGCAGACACCCAGACAACTGCTACCCCACGACATTACCCACATATCACATGGTTCACAAAGTCATTGTGCCACACAGTCACTGCCCTTAGGGCTAAAAACACACCTAATACACTTGTAATATATGACTCAATTGTCAGACACACTGACGTCACACTCACCAGGCTGAACATGGAGAAGAACATTTTGAGCTGTCTGTTGGGTGGCAGGTTCTGCCACATTAAACATGCACTCAGGTCACTCCAAAGCAAGTACAAATATGGCTCCATCATTGTCCATGCTGGTGTGTATTACCTCAGATGTTCCTCCCTGGACTACATGACAAGGGACGTAGGGGAGCTCTCTGATCATGTAACCCAGGCCAGTATGACACTGACCTTGTGTAACATCTTACACTCACCAAGAATGATGGCACAGTATACAGACAAGCTGATCAGTTGTAACAGTTGACTAACATATTGGTGTCATTCAAAGGGGATCCAGTGTCTGTCAGCCTGGGATGACATGCCACGTAGCTTCGCTATGGACAGCTTGCACCTGTCACCCCTGGACTTTCAAATACTGGCTAAGGCTGTTGCCACCCCCACAGTGCCTTTTTTGGGCAAGGCTCAAATGACAAACCCACCTCCATGGACAATACAAGGTAAAAGAAAGTACGGGTAATGCTGTTCGACACCAGATATGTATACCCCAGAATGCACACACTCAAGACTCTCCTCAGTATGGTGAATGTTGATATCTGTGCAGTAACAGACACCTGGTTCAGGCTCCCAAATGCACACCAGTACTACCAGGTTATACTTCATACCATGCTTTTCGGCCACAAGACTCGGACCGACCAACAAATTTAGGGGGAGTATCCGTATACATAACAGATACACACACCTCCAGGTTAGTAGCACTGCAGGAAGCATCAGAGACCATACATGTGCAACTAACAGTAGGCAAAACTGCCTTTCAATTTGTAACCTGCTACAGACCACCCTCCTGAACTCAGGAACCCCACTCAGCTTTCCTGGGAACACTGGAGGATATGATAGTCTCTACAAACACCATTATATGGGGGTGACTTCAACTACAGAAACATTGACTGGGAATACTACTCAGGCCACAACACCCTCGCCCAACGGTTGCTAGAATTTCTAAACACAAATGCTATGTCATAACTGGTCACCACACCCACATGAGGGGAAAACATATTGGACGTGATCATCACCAACATGGGGACTCCATGTTCCACACCAGAGGTATGCCCCTCATTGGTAAGGTCAGACCATACATTTATCTCACTGGACATCCATATCCCATCCCCATCCCCATCCTAGGTCCTCTCGGTGAAGTACCTACCAACAGCAAATGTCACACTTCTCTAAACCAAGGTGGTATCCTTCAAAGACCCTGGGACAGAGGTAAGTATGGCTCAGACCACTGAATCCTTTACAAACACATTCTATTGACACCTACTGGAATGCATGGATCGTGCTATCCCAAATAAGAACAAGACTCACTCCTCCAAAGGCAGGGGACCTGTCTGGTGGACCATGGCCATAAATAAGCTATACAACAAAAGGAGGGGGCTACTACATGATAGAGCACAATCCCAGTAAGGGAAGTCATCTCTGATCAGTACTAGCAAGAAGCTACGTTCATTCATGAATTCATCTAAGACACACTTTGAAAGGTAAATTGCACCACACACTGAGAACAATCACAAGGCCTTCTTTAGTTATGCCATGAACCTGGGTGCCAACTCCCAGATATGCTGTGTGTTACTGCAAAATGACAATACATACACTGAACCCACAGACATTGCCATCATCCTGGCAAACAGGTTCAGTGCAAATGTCACCCCCCCATCCCCCCTAATGAGCAAATGTCCATCCCAAAAGAGTGTAGCCTCCCTGACATCACAGATGATCAGGAGAGTGCTGCCCTCTCCAAAGCAGACAACACAGCATCTATGGGACTGGACGGTGTCCCAGCCTGCATCTTACACAGGCTTCATGATGAACGTAACCCTCACATGGTCACTGTTCAATATCAGACTTACTACAGGATATGTACCCAAGGAATGGCGTACAGCAACAGTGGTCCTGCTCCACAAAGGTGGTGCCACAACAGACCCCGGACACTATTGCCCTATAAACCTATCTAGCCTGGTCTGCAAAGCTATGGAGCATATCATCATGGTACTCATACACACAGACATCGGGAACCTACAGGCACTGGATCCTACACAATTCAGCTGCAGATCTTTAAACAGTTACCAGGTCCATAGACGTAGGGAAGGTAGTCCACACAGCCTACCTGGACCTCACAAAAACCTTCACAACAATACCCCACTCGGGCATCATACATAAGCTCACCAGCTTAGATATCGACACATATGTCACAAGATGGATTGCTAAGTGGATCAGGGATAGCACCCACATGGTATGTATTGCAGGTGCCATGTCTGACTCTACACCAGTTACACGTGGCATCCCACAAGGCTCAGTCCTGGGACCTGTCTTGTTCAGTATATATTCCTCTGACGTACAGGCTAACACAGGAGGAATATGGCTGACCAAACTGGGTGCCATATTTGACTCTCCAGCTGGCACAAGCATCCTCCGAAAGGGTCTCACAGAGATGGATAACTGGTGCCAGAGCCATGACCTACAGCTGAATGCCATTAAATGCATAGTCATCCCCTTTGGGAATCACATAGTGCCCACACATTACCACATAGGTGTTAATACATTAAGTATGGTAGAAGTTGTTAGGGATATAGGGACATGAGTAGTTTGTAATCTTGCCTTTGACAATCGCATTGCCATAGTGGTTAGATAGACATTCTATATAGCCCGCCCTATCCCAACAGGTTTCACATCTAGATCAAGTAAAGTCATTGTGCCCCTATACTCATGAGGCCCATGATTGGAAACAATGCCCCATTTGGCATGTACCTTACCCGACACCTGCAGCAACTCTATTGGCCACAAAAGTACCTCACCAAGTGGATCTGGGGACTCACACAAATGCCCTGTGCAGTTTGGCTAAAGTAACTACAGCTCTACTCAGTTGCTTACCACCTACTCAGATGCGATCTGTGCCTGTTGTTTACAGCCATGTCTAACACAGAATTAATGGACATGCTCCACCTCAGGATATCTGGATCCCTTAGAGATACACGCTCCAGGGACTTACACCTCAGCACAGATATTTATAGGACATGCTGCAGGGACACATTTCTATCCCAGATGCTCCCCTCACTCTGGAATGGGATCCCAGTCCCGCATAGGCTGAGCCCCCCACTGACCCCCTACAGGAGACATATTGACGAGTGGATGGGTGATCATATGTTTACCCCTGGAATCTCTTCTGGGTCCCTGCTGGACAGTGGCACAATAAAGCAAACGTAAAAGGCCTATCTTGTGTGTCCTACTATTCACAGGCACAGTCTACTAATCTAACAGGGCTGCAAAAGCCAAACACACTCTGGCTAGGCTTATACATGCCCTAGGGCAGATAGGCTAGTATCAACCTATGCACCTATGGTAATGTCCAGGATGCACATTGTTTATTGATGATACTGATTGCAGGTTTTTTCCTCTTCTTTGCTTTCACACTTTCTACAAACAACCTAAGTATCTGCAGAACATATTTTATTATGACAGGGTTCCAATATATTATATATGTGTCTGTTGTCATATAACTGTGTGCACATGGCAGATTGGTGAATACTGAGAGGTTCCTGTGTTAACACATGCAACTGCCGTATATGTTTGGCCCACTGCTGTACACAGACATGGCCTAAGTGTGTGAGCATGCCCAGTATGTCCTTTCAGTGTTTTGTTGCCTGACATTTGTCTCATTTATTCGTTTGTGAGCATGCCCAGTGTGAACTTTCAGTATGTTGCTGTCTGAAGTCCACTACATTTGTTGATGTATGTTAACATGACCAATATTAACAATTATACTATATGTGTGTTGAAAATCAGGTTCTATTCTTACTGCAGGGCTCACCTTTGTGTCATAACTCGACAGGGATTATGCTGTGCCTGCAGGGTTTCCATGAGATACGTTGCATAGACTTATCAACATTTCTTCAAACAGGCTGACCAGTACAATACTGTCATGGTTTAGTGGTTCAATACTATTACTGTAGTGCACAGTATCCTGGGTTCGAGGCCTGTCACTGCTTTATATTTTCATACTGAGCAGACCAGACTGCTTAAGGGCCAGTAGAGCAAATATGAGCATGTTGGCTTTTGTTCAGCTATGCCCAATGTAGACCAGGCTTGTCCAACATTGCTCAACATTAACCAACATTGCAGAACATTGCCCAATATTGATCAACATTGACCACAGTTGTGCTAGTGTTAGTGTGTGCAATTGCTTTACATATACTAAATGGTGGTGAAAGCTGTTTAGCACTGCTTTATATTGCTTAACACATGGCAATCAAGCCTCAGGTGGTGCTGCAGGGCTGCTTATGTCAGATGCACATACTGCACTCCCTATACATGTTTGGAAACAGGTAGTGTCAAGTTAGGCATCCCTTTTACTATATGTGTGAGTCAGAGAGAGGTATCATTTCCAGGGTTCCTACTGAGCCAATGTATGTGCTATGCATTGCCTCTTTGCCAAGGCCAAAGCATACTGGGCATGCCTCCTTCTGCCTACTAGGACAGGCTCAGGTTGTTCCTCCTTCGAGTCACTCTCTGCCTGTGATGGCCTTGGCAATGGGGGGGGGGGGCTGTTTGGCCCAGGCCTCTGCTGCTCCTGCTGCAGCTGTTTTTGCAGGATCATATTATGTAGCATGGCACATACAATCACAATTTGGGTACATGTAGTTGGTGTGTACTGCAAGGCTCCACCAGATGTGTCCAGGCACTGGAACCATGACTTGAGCAGGCAAAATACACGCTTGATTACATTTTGTGTTTGAGTGTGTGCCTCATTATGCCATTCCTGTTCAGGTGTGTGTGCGTTTCTGATGGGTGTCATCAGCCACGGCTCCAGTGCATAGCCAGCATCCCCCACTAGGTGACCATGAGGGATGACCCCATTGGCAAATGTCTGGTGCAGCTGCGTCAGATGCCAGATATGGGAATCATGGTAGCTTCCAGGGCAGCCAGCACACACATTCAGTATTATGCCCTGGGCATCACACATGACCTGGCAGTTGATGGAGAGGAAGCCCTTGCGGTTGAAGTAGACCCTACCCCACTCACCAGCTGGTGCTTTTATGCATATGTGCGTGCAGTCTATTGCACCCACTACCTCAGGGTATTCCGCTATTTGCTGGAAGAGATGCATATTGCTGGCCAATACCTAATGGGAATTGGGGAAATATAAATGATCACCGACATGTGCTGACATGGCATCCAGGAACTGGTGCAGTACCCTAGATGCTGATGCCTGTGATTTCCCCATCATATCACCAGGTGGTCTCTGGAAGGTACCTGTTGCTAATATTCTTAGGCCAACACATACCTTGGTT
Organism: Protopterus annectens; assembly: GCF_019279795.1. Classification (NCBI taxonomy): domain Eukaryota; kingdom Metazoa; phylum Chordata; order Ceratodontiformes; family Protopteridae; genus Protopterus; species Protopterus annectens. The sequence continues at coordinate 367,737,642 of NC_056729.1, read as the reverse complement.
TCCACTGGGATTGGTTCCCCTCTGTTGGTTCTGTGTGTGAGGCATGGCCTGCATAGCTCAACAATTTGCTGCAAGAAGTCTCTGTCCACTCTATAGCGCTCCACTATCCCCAGCTCATGTAGCCCCTGGTAGGTTACCCTGGGCCTGTACACTCTTCTCCGTCTCCTCACTGTGGGTTGTCCAGCAGCATTCGCATTGTCACCACCCTCAGCATGCTGCATATGTCACCTTATAACAGCAATGGCAGCCCCTAACATTTCTTTGTCTCAGTATAGCGTTTTCAGTTTTCACTTCTATTAGCTTACTGCAGTGTTGCAGTGTCTCTTGAGAGAAACATACTGGAATGTTGTTTGCAGAGTTTTAAGTGCTGGGCTGGGCTAGGCTAGTGTACTGCCTGTGTAATTGCCTGATTCTGATTGTTTTCACCTGCTAGCTCTGCTAGTACTCCCTGGTTAACTTCCTACTATTTGTTGTGCTTCATTTTTCCTTTCTGTTTCCTCAGGGGGGCAGCGCCGTGCACACAAGTGCAAACACACTCACACCAGCTCACATGCATGCACACATGCTTACACTGACTAAAACTTGCTTATTCTTGGTAAAACGCGGGCACACCGGCGCAAACGCACGTACACAACTTTAAACAGCCTTATACATGCTTACTCCGACTTAAACACATGCACACATGCTTACACGCGCGCACACAGTCTTACTCAGGTTTACATGTGGGCACCTGCATGCATACACGCTCAGCAAGAAACTTTAGTGTTATCCACAGCATACACCTTCAATTTCTTGCGTTTACCTGGCCTACCTGTTGACACACCTCTTCCAGTGATGTGTAAATGACAGCTGACACATGCCACTCTGCTCCAATGAGCTTCACTTCTTTCATACATACCCCCTCGTGATATCATCTATCTTATACTCTGTTACTCCCTTATCCTACTCCTACACTCCACTGACTCTACTCATTTGTTATGTAAACTTGTGATTCACTGTCCTAACCCTCATTTGCATAGGATTGCCTACTAATGCTTATTTACATCTCTTAGACTGAGCTTCCCCCCTTAGCAACCTCTACTCGGTAGCCATGTTGTCTTCAGCCTGCCATTCCCTTGCATTGTAAATTCAGAATAGCAATAAAATCCACATTTGTGGATCTTAATTATTGATTTTCTGTTTTTTTAGAGCACAGCACGTTTGCATGGCGCTGCGCTACGCTTAAACATTGGAGATCTGGATAAAAAAAAATATTTTATTTTTATTTTGCATCAGTGAACATTGCCAATGGCTGCATTTTTGGCCATTGGCATGCTTCCTCAACTGGATGCATCCTTTTTTTGGAGCTGTAATGGCTCCGTTTTGCTATTTGCAGAACCATACTTAGTTGTCAACTGAGTACATTTCTGCAAATAACACTACTCTTACTCGGACAGGTTCGGGTTTCCTGGATCATAAATTTACCTCATTTGCATAGCTTTCACCTACAATTAAGGTAATTTGCATATCCAAGCCCTGTCTGTGTAGGACTCTTTTTGGGAACTCTGTTGCATGCCCCTACCGGCTGTTCCCGGATCACTCGGCGGACATGTAGGCTAAATGGAGTCTTACTCTACTCTTAGACTCCGTGCAAGCCTTCGTGAATCCAGCCCATAATAAAAAATTTTTTGCAGGGTGGCTGCACCCTTGACACCCCTTGCTAATTATGTATACTAACTCAGAGTTTGCACAATCTCAGAAAATGTGTTATCTAACACACCTGTTGGCCATCTGTTTAGTATTCTCAATTTTGTCGGCTAAACAGATGTTGACCAATGATAGGGTCAACGAAGTTCATGTGTGCGATACATATATGTGTGCGTGTATATATATATATATATATATATATATATATATATATATATATATATATATATATGTATATAGATTTATATATACCCCAGCAAAAACCTTGAAAAAAGACTTACTAACAAAAAAATAAAAACTTGAAATGACCATGCTGAAAAAATAAACTGACTCAGACTAGTAGTTTTAGAACTTTCGTCCTTTTATGAGTATCTGGACTTCATCAGAAACATATATACCTGCATTTTTTTTTTATTGCTCCACTGCCTGCTGAACATCAGCTCCCAACAATCTATTGACCAATTCATTCTACATATGAATAAAGCAGTTCACAGCCCATTCATTCCCCATGATGTAACAGCCAATTACAGAGCCATTAGAGGTTTATGTGTCCTAATCCTACCCTCTGGTGGTGACTTGGGCTTCTGCATCATTGTGGGGGACTACCTAAGCCTTAATATGGAGGTGAACCAATGCCTGACATATCTCCATAAGGGCTACCATACAACATGAAAGAAAAAAACACACTGAACAACTGGAAAAATGGTCACCATCCACTTTTAGTGTGTTCCTAGTACTTCGGCATCAAGCCTTCCAGGGAATAATCATGCACAAGAATGGTGTACTTTATATACATTTCACTACATTCATTATTCAATTCAGTTATACAATAACTGATCAATTAATCAGCAAGTCAAGATAATTTTAATCTAAAGTGCATCCTGAGCAATTAAAATGCTTCAGAAACATTTAAAGTGCATCAAAATACTTTTAAAATACAAGTTCATACAAAAGCACTTATACATCTCTAGATTAACAAATACTAAAACAATTTGCCCTACAGTAATTGATCAGTCAGTGAGTCAAGAAAATGTAAATCTAAAGTGCATCCTGAGTAATTAAAGTACTTCATTAACATTTAAAGCGCATCAAAAAACTTTTAAAATGCAACGCCTTACATTCCTATTGCATTTAACTTAATAGTTTAAGAAGTTCATACCAATTGCACCTATACACCTTTAGATTAACAAATGCTTAAATATTTAAATATTTTACCTTGTACATATAAATCATTCATCCTATATGGCTATGCATTTATAAAATAATGCATACTGAAACATTTCATCCTATACATGTAAATCTAACTCCATATTAAGCCCATGGGGCCACAAAGTTCCAAAATTAATAATATATCTACTTTCTATCCTTAACGAAATGCACCCATATTCCATGCCTTGTACTGCATAAGGTTTGTTTAACTGAAATAAACAAACTGCTAGTGTTACCATTGTGAACAGCGTGGAAATGCTGGGCCACAGGATTATTAAACCTAACATGCCTCACATCCCCCAAATGCCCCATAATTCTTCTTTTCACCATTCTTCTGGTGTGGCCTATATACCACTTTACAGGTAGACAATCACATCAGGTGGCATAAACAACCCCACTGGCACTGCAATTGTAAGATCCCAGGGCAATGAACTTCTTTCCATTAATCAAAGTACCTGAAATGTTCTTGACTTTGTCACACACCTTGCACCTTCCACATGTAAAGGTGCCTACTGTGTTAGAACCAATTTCCATCCTACTTCCCCTACTGTTCAATAATTCTTCCAGGTTGTGAAATCTACTATGATAAAAAACAACCCTGCCCTTGAAAATATTACCCACTTCCTTATTCTGCTGTATAATAGGCCAAAACCTGTGCACTAACGCCTTCATTGTAGCTGAAAAAGAGGAACATTTGTTAACAAAAAATATATCATCCTTGCCCACTTTGATAATCTCCATGCCCGTGATATATTGTGTGACTCCATACTCTCCGACCAGCAATTTGCTTTCTCACTTTTTCCTCAGCCCTATTTAACACCTGGCTAGAAAACCATCTCTTCGCCAACTTGCATCTAACAATGTTAAATTCCCCATCCAATGTGGTTCTGTCATAAACATTGTTACTAATGCGCTTGAATTCTCCATAAGGGAGAGTATCAAGTAAATGTTCTGGATGCATGCTGTCTGCACTCAAAAAATTAATAACTGTTTCCTTATAAAATGGTTTAAAAGACACTAGGTTATCTTTATCCACAGAAAACTCCAAATCTAGAAACTGTATCTTATGTCTAAGAGTTTGATAGGATACTGTGATACCATACTGATTCTGATTTAGTTCCAACATGAACTGTTCAGAAAGACTAATCTCCCCTCTACATATAAAAAACAAATCATCAATATAGCATTTGAAAACTATAACATTTTCCAAAATATATGTATTGCTATAAACACAGCTCTCCTGAAAAAAAAAACATAAAATTATGGCATAAGATAGGGCAAAAGATGCCCCCATACTAGTTCCTGTTCTCTGTAGAAAAAATTGTCCTCAAAACTAAACACATTGTGTGTCAGTGCAAACTCCAACAGCTGTAAAATGTAACTTGTTCTGGAACCTTCCCCTAATAGTCTGGCTACTGCTTCCAGACCCCACTGATGAGAAATAGTGGTATACAAGGACTTAACATCAACAGTTGCCCAGAAAATATTCTCTTGCCACTCAGTACCTTCCAATGTGTCTGTGAGCTCTTTACCATTTCTAATGTATGAAGGGACTCTCTTCAAATGCTCTTTCAACTGTGCATCCAGAAAAATGCCAATATTCTGGAGATATCCCCCCACCCCTGACACTATGGGTCTCCCAGGGGGATTTGTTAAGTCCTTGTGTACGTTGAGAATGGCATAAAACTTAGCCATTCCAGGATATTTTACATGTAAATATTTGACATCAGTGGTGGAAAAAAAATCCCAGTCTCTCTCCCTTTTCAAGCAATTCCAGCAACAAGTCATTATATGCATCCAGAACATTTGACTGCACCTGTTCATAAACACCGACTTCCTGCAACAATTCCTTCGCCATATTGTTGTATCTCACTCTAGACATTATTACCCAGTTACCCCCTTATCTGTCTGTGCAAAAACATAATCTTTATTCAAACAACTGCCTTAATGCATTCTGGTCATGCTTTTTCAAGCTATGGGGCTTATAACTGTCATAAAAGTTCTTATATTCAACTTGCAACTGTTTGTATAACACTTTCTCAAAATGTATTATGGCTGAGACAGTTCTAGGTGGATAAAAAGTGCTAACATAAGGAACCTTAGGAATGCTAAATTTTCCATACCCAGTGTAATAACCATCCCCAACACTGTCCCTATTACTTTCAAGCTCTTGTTCATAAGCAAAAATATCCACTAACTCATTTTCATGCAGTGACAAATCTAGTAATGCTTCCTCATCCTCATCAATGCTGCACATTACATTACCATTTGCATTTTCTGAATTTGTTTTAGAAAAAAATGCCTTTAAATGTAGTTTGCGACAAAAAACATATATTTCTAACATTATATCTGCCAAGGCTGGAAAATATGTTGGCACAAATTTTATTCCTTTCAAAAGTGAGCTATACATGTTATCATCTAACTGCAAATCTGATAGATTAATAATATTTAACATTTCACTTAGACTCACTGAATTTGAACTATTTACATTATTCAGGACATACCTGTTATTATGCTCCTTATTACATGTGACAACAGTGTCATTAGTAATATTAAGTCCAAAATGTCCAATTCTCTGATTTTCTTCATTTCTTCCGGTTCTGCCACCTCCAGTTGCACTTGGTTTTTGATTGCTATGGGCTCACTCTTTGATCACTGCTCTGTTTGCCCTGCTGGACGGGTCTATATTAGATGAACAAAAGTTCATCTTAGTGAATGCTCACATGAGTGAAAATTCAGGAAATCAAAACTGCAATTGTGGGGGCTGCATCCCCCCACACCACCCGCTAAATATATATTTCAAATCTGAGATCACACGACAATGAGGAAAGGGCAAATATTCCCATCTTCACTGTACTGCAATCTCACAATTGCGGTTTCGAATTCCACAATTTTCGCTCATATGAGCGTTCGCTAAGATGAACTTTCATTCATCTAATATAGACCCTTGCTAAACACCTCCTTCACTCAATTCCTCAAACGAAACACTTTTCCTGCTGTTGATGCTGCTGCTTACTTCTGTGGATGAAAAGGATGACTCTCGCAAACTCCAAGACCTCATAGCTATATTTTTTAAGGTGGACCTACTCTACCTAGGTTTTCTCTGCCATTAAAAGATGGTGTTGTTCCTATAATCATGATCATCTCTGTCCAGTTTACTGCATTTCCTTTCAAGTATTTCAGCATCAGCTTTGCCCACTCTCACATGAATGTCCTTCATTTTATTATTAAATATGGCAGTTGGAGTCTCCCCCTTAAGCTCATCCTGCAGCTCCAAAATTGAATTCCTTACTTGTTTATGCAGTCTATTGTTACATTTGACAAGTACTTTAAGCCACCCTAAAGTACACTGTAAAGAGATATTCTTGCACTCCTCAAATAAATCAGCTTCAACTTCAGAAAATTCAGAAGTTGGAAGTTTGTCCACCCTTAAACCCCAAGGGGTTAAATTCAGGCTGATATATTTCTCCAGCAACTGGGTATCATAATATGAAGACACCTCCTTTA